>NC_064305.1:3774134-4374134 GCF_023373825.1 Bactrocera dorsalis | reverse complement strand
CATTTGCCTCGACTTGTATAGCTGCGTATACTCCCATTGCGGTGTGTGTGTGTGAATGTTGGTGTGGCTGGGATATGAAAACAAATTCTTTACTCTTACGCTTCGTTTAAATAAATGCAATGCAATTCAGCAAAAAATATTTTTTATCATATTTGCACAGTGAATGACTCCGAGGTGCCGAGAATGAAGCATAGCTGCCATTTTCGCCCCTCCAGGGGTAGTCACATAGTCATATTGGTGGCCAGTGATGGCTAAGAGAGTGCGTTGCAAGTCGGATCGAGGGCTGCCAGCGTTGCCTACGTTGACGTTGGAGTTGATGCTGATGCATGACAGCAAACAAAATATGTACAAACAGTAATAACGACCGCAGAGAGGAGAGTCGAGTCGTCGGTAGGAGTATAGCGTTTGAACGCACTGACTGTAGAGGACGAAGAGAGCGCGGTGGGGTGGCAGCGGCAAAAATTTAAACAATTCCAATGAAACATCAGACAACAACTGGCGGCAGTGTGGCCGTGGACCGGCGGGCAGACGACTGCATTCATGCAGCCCCATCAATTGTGGCAGGCGGTAGACTATGCATAGGCAGGAAAGTTATGCCGATGCAGGCAAATAGACACCGACAGACAGAGCAGCGGCAACGGCCTGGACAGCAGGTTAGCTGGCATTACGTAAAAGTTGGAATGGCATGCTTTGGAGGGGAGGAGTTGCAAGTGGATAAGGTGTTGTGTCGGCATGTGCCAGAGGGAGAGATAGAGAGAGAAAATAATAACAACAGAGTTAAGGCAGCGGCAGCTATGGCTGGGGAATGCCGTGAATACTGCCGAGCGCCTAGTTGTATGCAAAGGAATGTGTATTCAGGCATAAAAGGCATTGACATTGTAAAAATTGTTGAATGGACTGAATTGTGGTGCAAAAGCGGCAAAATAAATTACAAACAAATACGGAAAATATTGAAAAAAGTGCAAATAATATAAAATGAGTTGAGAGGAAGGACGCAGAAGAGCGAAAATGAATGGCATGCCTTGCCATACTGCGGCATGCAGACGCAGAGGGCAGTAAAGCGCTGAGTAAAGCGCAAAAAAGTAGTTAACCGAAGATTGAAATGTAAAATAAATAAATGCGGCCGTACACCTGCCTCTTTCCTCTGCAGCGAACTCCATTAAAGTACGCCAGATTCTTGCAGCGAAAAAGTCAGCATTAAGCGACCTCAAAGTATGCAACGCGCTGCGAGTAACGCAGCAGCATTTGTCGTCCTCTGCGTGGTCTGTCTGTTTACCTGGCGCTGACTGGCTGGTAACTTATGACGATAACACGTGCGCTGCGTCACGTGCACTTGATCGCCATATTTGTCAGGTGGAAATGATGATGCCAATATGTGTGTGTTCTTTTGTGTGTGTTGGCTTTTGTGGCAAGTTGATTATTATGGGCTTTAGTGGCGGCGTCATCTATTGGCACTCCAGTGCGGCACATACATACTTATATATGTATTAAGTTCTTTGTATGTGTGACCATGTTGAGTCCATTGCAAAACTCTGTAGCTGTGGCATCTGCATTACGCCTGATTTATGACTGATTACATTTTTGCATTCCATGTACCGTTGGCTGAATGAAGTGACGATGCACTGTGCGTTGCATACTTTTATGAGCCTATACATTTCATAAAATTGTTGGGAAATAATGAATTACATTTGGCAGTAAAAAGTCCTGCTCTATAGGCAAAGATTGCTGCAATGTAATGTAGCATACATTACTTGTATTCAGCTGTTCCTGAAATAGCGCGGACTGTAAGAAATTCGTATATTTTCAGCATTTAGTGTACAATGTGTGGTATTCAGCGCGTTATACACTTGTTCAGCGCAACTTTAAGAGTGTACTTTATGTAAGTTGTAAAACGTATTATAAATTTTAAGTGTAGTAAGTTCATTAAGCAACATATTAATATATAAATTTGATATTTGGTATGCATATAAATAGGAAAATTTCAAAGTTATAACCTTAGGCGTTATATTTAAATGATAACTACTTGCCTATTGAGTGTCAGTCGTCATTATATTTATCACTTTTAAATCATTACATCTTATTTGTATGATGTATTTATTCATATTTTAATAAAATCTAATGCTATTTTTCTTTTTGAAATTATTCAGCGGAATATCAGCTTCATTCAGCAACAGTCCCTGGAAAGCTATCAACAAGGACTATATTTTTGGTATGTTTTAGACAATTCAGCTCAATTCAGCAACTTTAATATGTATATTTAAGGGTATTCATGGCTTTAGAATTATAACAGTGGTGTTATTTTTTGCGAGTTTCAAGAATTCCACTAAGATTTGTTTAAAGTTGCTCTTAACTAAAAATTAGAGTGTTTTAACTTTTATTAAATTGATATCAAGACTCTTCACTATTCAGCGGAAAAATTAGCTTTATTCAGCATCATTTTTTGGAAATATATTAACAAAAAATAAGCTTTAGGTAATTTTTAAGCAATTGAGCTCAATTCAGCAACTATAATATATGCTCCAAGTTATTTATAGCTTTAAAGATATTACAGTGTTGTTTCTTTTGTGTGATTTTTAACAATTCAGCTCGGAGTTACATGAAGAAATATGATGTTTTAAACTATAAAGTTAAAATATTTTCTTCTTTAGTTCAATTAAAATCAAAACCATTCCCTATTAAGCGGAAGAGTTGAAACTATTCAGTAATAGCTCTTAGTTCTCACTAACATTAGGTTTTACGTACTTTCTAGGCAATTCAGCTCAATTCAGCAACTATAATATATACTCCAAGTTATTTGTAACTTGAAAAATTTAACACTACAGTTACTTTTTCGCGATTTTTGACAATTCAGCTCGGTGTTTCATGAAGAAATATAATGATTTTAAATAAAAAGTTGGGGCTATCACTTCTTAATTCAAATAATAAATTGTAATATCAACACTTCGGTTGCTGTTGAGAGTCTTCCTTCAAAATAATGTTCTAAAGGAGTTTCCCTTGCTTGGGTTTAATATTTAAACCACAAAATAAAGTTAGTCTTGCATTTTAATTAGCAGCTACGAATGATAAGGTAAGGAAACCCTAAAAAAAATGTGTGCAATTTCATCACTGCATTTCTAATGAATTAACCGTGTATTAAAATGCAAAAGAAAATTTAATAGAACCGCAAAGCAATATAATAAAAGAGTAAAATTCAACTGTGAAAAAAATAATAAAAAATATGGATACTTGCCTATGAAATTCTGCAAAACCTGCCATCACTCATAGAAGACTTGCATAAATATTTTTGCAACACAAAGGAATGCACAAGGGAATAAACAAATAAGAAAAGGCAGCCAAAGCCAACAAGCTGGCAATGAAATATTGAAGAAACAGCCTGCACACGAAAGAGTAGCGAAGAAACGGCGCAGGTGGACGTACAAATTAACAAGAGAGTCTACAAGCAGGCAAACACAGCGCTGCCAACAAAAGAAAGCCAGGCAAGGAAGTAAAGCAAAATAAAATTTGTAAAAAAAGTCAAATAAAGTCAATGCACGCATTTCAATAAAGGCAGCAGCAAGCCGGCAACAAAAGAAAGCACTGGCAGAGCAGCAAAGAAATGCAGTAGAAATCAACATCGAACGCAGGAAAAAGTAAGATTGGCAATGGGAAAAGACCACGACCACGGTGACTGGTTTTAAAACACCACGGCGTATGAGTAATGCCACAGCCGTTTCAGGAAGCAGCCGCCTAGGCAAACAAATTGAATGAAATCAACTCGTTAAAAAGTAAATAAGGCTGATGAATGGATACCGAAAACAGGAAAAAACAGGCGAAAAAACAATAATGATAACAGTAACGAAGCCAAAGCAGATGTTGGTCTGCGCAAGCCGCACGGCTGCCAAGCTAGTTAAGGTTACGAGGGTTGCTGCAGCAAATTGCTGGGTATGGCTGTGGTGGCTAGCACCTACACATTGCATGCTGTTATTGGCTTCAGCAAGCTTTTCAAATAAACCAAGCTAAACAGAAGAACCACCACAGCAGGTAGACAAAGGCACAGGCTGGAAAAAATTCACACACACACATACGCTTGTACAAATGTATGAGTAGGCATCATGTGGCTTGAAGCCTGTAAAGCAAGCACGATCTTCTAAATATTCCAAGCTTACCGCACACAAGCTGCTAGCTGGTTATAAATGTGTATGAAAAAATTTTCTTCCTAATGACTGCATGTGTATGCATTTCAGCAGCAGCACAGGAATAGCAACAACAACGTGCTTGCAAGGTCATACGACGGCCGGAAAGCGAGTGGAAAAAAAATTGCATGAAGCTTACCTGCAAATACGCATGCAGACAGAAAAAATGGTATAGGCTGCCTGTGCTGTCATTGATTACCAGCGTACGCCCACGTTTTTATAAATGTGCAATTGCCAAAGCTTGCAGGTGTATGATAGGTGATGCTTGGTGGCTCAAGCATTTTTAGCAGAGAAACAACGGAAGCGCTCGAGGGTTTATATAATGAATATATTATGATGACATTTGCAGGAAAATTGAGCAGCATCGAATGTAGTTGGTGTTTTGGGAAGCTTTTGCAATTTTTGTCATCTCCTGTTGCAGAAAAGAAGAATGAAAGAAGGAAAGTTATGCAGTAGAGCCGCATAGAATTTAGCTGCTTCTTGGATGAGAAGTGTAGGGGTTTGAAGCCCTAAAACCCCCCTTTGCGTACTCAGTTAACTGATTTTTTAAATAAGGCTACCAACATTTTTCTTATTTTAGCTTTTATATAGAAACCATACATTTTAAAATCCAAGTAATCACTTTATTATAAGAAAAGCTTTTACTTTGTGTTAAGAGCTTTCAAAAAAGTATTGACAACTTTAATACAGGTTGTCACGCGCATTTGAAGTATTTTCCATTACATTTTTTCTCTAGAATTTTTAACTTACATTCATTTATAGGTAAACCATTCAATTAAATCTCACTACAGTTCGAATGTGTAAGTTTATTTATCATTTAGTAAACAATTTTAAACCCACCACCAAAACATTTAAAGAATATTTAACAATTTTGCGCTATTTTTAAATTACAGCCCACGCTTCAAAAATTTACTTTTTCGATAACATGCACGAGGTGATTTTGAAGGCTGTATCACATGGTGTTGAACCAGACAAATCCTTGCATTCATCCACAGCAGCAACTAATTTATCCTCCTTCATCTTAGCTTTAGCCGCATCAGGTTTGAAGTTGCCCGATTCATCCATGATACCTTGCTTCACCATAATACATTGGCTGCTGCACTTCATATTTTCCGGAACAGTTGTTAATTTACCCTCAATAAAGTCGTGGAAATCCTTTGGCGATACATTGTGCTCCTTGTTGCAGTCCTCGATGTATCCGCGCATTTCTGGATCATGTGGATTGCACTGTTGAAGAAATTGGAGGTAGTTGTGTGAAAAATACTTTCCTTTCGTTTTAAAAATGTGAACTTACCAACACAACAGCGCTGCCAACCACTAACAGTGCAATAGTAACAAATGATTTCATGTTGAAATTATTTTTAGGCTCTTATCACCACAAGCTTTGGAATACAAGTTGTTCCACAGCTGTGGTCAGCTCGTATTTATACTGAAAATATTCACTGTAATAGTCACAGATCATTGACTGAGCGATCGCCAGCCGGGGTTTTTCACACTGAATAATTTGTTTTCACTTTTTTGTTGTAATTGCTGATTTTGTCTCCCTCATGAGCGTAGTTCTAATTAAATCGAGATTTTTTGCTGATACTTATTTGTACGCGTAAATTGTTTAGTTCCGCAGCGTGATTTGTCACTTTAACAGCTATTTCGCACGAGACTATTTCAACATGTTTTTCGGTTCACATTTCGTTTGTTATTCGCAAGTTTACTCATTTGTAAATTTAATTTGTATATAAAGTAAATTTTATATTAATTGCAAAAGCCATTAAAAAATTAGTGCATGAATTTTGTCTGACATTTGGAGCTATTAAATGATAGTAGAAAAATATATTAACAACGTAGTATCTATTTTCAGATTATATGAGTTTCAGGTTTTCATTAATGAGTTCAGGTGATCTTTTCATGGCTGGTTTCAGTATTACTTCAATTAAAATTAACAATTTTGAACGACTGAGATATCAACCACTCTCATTCAGAAAAAATATTGAAAAAAACGAAAATTCCAATGATAAATGTATGGGAACCTAAACGAAAAAAATAGAGACCCCTTAGAGTTAAGGCTTGAGGGAGATTTTTTGCAATCACTAACATTTGAGGGGGTAAGAGTTGAAAAAAAATTAAAAATTTTTTTTGAAGCACCCTAAGTCCCAGTATATTGATAACTTCCAATATAATGCTAAGTGCTAGTGAGGCGATGTGATCCCTATAAGGCAAAATGGATCCAAGGGCTTTTACCATGCGTCTGCAGACTGCTATGCAGTCAACTAGCAGGTGCTCAGGAGTTTCACGCTTCCTGTTGCAGAACCAGCAATTCGCACAAGACGTTAGGCCCATGGTGTACTCGTATTCTTCAGCTTGCAGTGGCCTGATTTTGAGTAACTTTTAGCAACTTGGTGTGGCGCATGCCTTGGAGTTGCTGCCAATATCCCTCTTTACCTGTTCTTCCTCCTTGCGGAGCGGCATTTTATGGTATGAGGACCCTTTTTTACACGGTGTCAAAATCCAATTTTGCTTATGTTAGCAAACGGTCGACATAGACTAGTGCTATAATGGCACATTCCACATCTCGAGCGTATTCGCCTGGGTTACTGAAGATCAAATAAGATTCAAAGTATACCAATGATATTTAGCACTCAGAAATACAGTAGTACTGGCAAGATGATTTATCCGCGTTCTTTTCAAGATCTTCCGACTGTTTATGTATATGTGCTATACTACCGAACTCCCAGTTGCCACGATAGTTAAACAGCTATGGTTCCGAAAATTATTTGAATTTGGAAAAATCTTTTTAGAGGAATACTTTGGAATATCTAAACTATCTAATTGTGAGAAACAAACTCCATGTTTTAAAATTTTCAGACAAAAATACCCCCTTAATTGACATAGAGAAATAACAAGGCATACTTCGACTGGTTGACACAGTATACCGGTAGATGCGACCACGACTGCGTTCGAAACAACTTCTTATGGTTCCATAAATTACATTAAGACTCATGCAGGGTTTGTTCGGAAAGTAATATACTGGATTCGATAAAGGGCTTTCGTAGCTAACGAGCGAGCGACTGGTCAGTTGTATCCGAGCACCTGGAGAGTCAGGACAAATATTTTCGCACGACGTGTTTCTGTGAGTGGTGCAAGCCGAAAATACAGCGTTCGTTAGAGCAGAAGTACGCGATTAAATTCTGTGTGAAACTCGGTAAATCTGCGACAGAAACGATTGATATAATTAAGCAGGCTTACCCAGATGTTGCTTTAGGAAGAAGTGGTGTGTTTTGGTGGCACCAGGCCTTGTTGGAGGGCCTGGAAGAGGTCGCTGATGAATTAGCAAATCCAAAGTGAGAACGATGCTTATTGTCTTTTTTGACATCAAAGGCATCGTCCACCATGAGTTTGTTCCCCTGGACAAACCGTCAACGCCAAGTTTTACGCGGAAGTCCTCAAGAGAGAATCGCAGCCAATTGGAAGTTGGACCACGCCAAAGCCCCGGCTCACACCATCTTTTTAGTGAACAGCTACCTAACCAAGGCCAGCACGTGTTTCACAGCCCAGATGTGGCCCCTCGGCGGCACCTCAAATACCACATAGGCCATTTAGCACTTCAGTCGGAAATTTTCCCTTCAAATAAGTTGAGTAGTATAATCAGTGAAAAGTTTTAGCGACCATTCAATTGTCTGTCATGCACGGAATGCTCACATTCTGCACGCTAATGTAACCGCATTGGCATTACATCTAATTCGCTTACATGGACGCTTGAATAATTTTATTTTTAATGGTTAATACCAGTGCATATATGCAATTAAAATGTGTTGATTTATAGCCTAGGCTTATTACCTAACAACTTTTGCTTTTTAAGCCACATTTTTGATTGCGCTTCTCTCTAATGACTCAGTAATTTAAAAATTAAAAAGCTTCGCAATAATTATGGCTATAAACAAATTGACAAGTGCTGCCCTAACACAAACTCATATATCATTGCCTAATAAATATGGACTGAATTATACAAGTTAATACTGTTAATTTATATGGGCAAATAAGCTTATGTTGCGGTAAGTGAGGGGTATGAGCTATTTTTGGTTTTTGTTTAGGTAAATATTTGAGTTTTAAGCTTGTTTTTAGTATTTTCATTTAGAATACTGAGCTGGAGTGTTTTAGTAATATGTCGGGCTGACAAAAATTACACTTTGTTTTAGAAAAAAATATCATAAATTCAGCAGAAATATTCACAAAATTTAAAACATTTGAAAACGTTGAAAATTTTGTGACGAAAATAACTATAAGTTCTTAATAATTTTATGGCTTGGCAGTCCCCAGCTTACGACACAACCAACGCTACGCTGAAAAAGGTCCCAAAATATACATTTCTTTTATTAAAGAGCTTACAAACACGTGAACTCTGCGGAAACATTTACAGCATCCCAACTTAGCACTTTACGGAGACAACCATACACTTGCCCTAGCGTAGTAATATGCTAAAAAAACGGTAAATATTTCATTACCTTGACACTCAACGCGCTGGCGTTGCGTGCTGCGCAGGTGAACCCATATAAATATCGCAAATTTAGTGGTAACAAGTGACCAAGCCGCCCCCGCGCTCAACCCAAGTGCTGGCATTAACTTTAGTGCGAGTGATACTGCTCAGGGATATGGCGATCCCAGAACACGCATACATGCAAACGGAAATACGCCTGCTTGGGCATTGGGGCTTATGGGGTGCACTAATACAAAATTACGCTCATCCCAGTGGGAAGTAAACATTACTTGCCACTTAAACGCAAATATGCATAAATGTATATTAAATACGCAAACAACAACAACAAAAAACACTATAAAATAGTTGATATGATATTTCTTAGATACGTATGTGTGTAACTACTATGTAAGTATTAGTTTATTAAAGCTAGGTTCAGGGGGCGGTATTGGTGTGTGTGGGTATTGGTGTGAGGTAAGGAGAGGCAATTTTAGTAGAAAGCACCTTGGATGTGAAAAAATGTCACACCGAAGTCGAATTATGAAAAAGCTGATAGAGTAGAGGCTCTAATGGAAGTGTAAGATAGGCAAATTTTGATTCAGTTTTATCAAAAATACAAGCAAAGACGGTTGAGAGATCATTGAAGACATGCTTTATTCTATATCATCTCTTTAGCTGATGATAATATTGTATTAAAAAGGTGAAGGATATGAGGCTTGAAAATCATCAAATAAATGCTAGAGAGAGAGCCCGACATCTCTCGCGAGTTCGTTTGAGTGATTTTGGTGGATATTTTGGGTATGAAATGCGTTCTTGTTTGACTCGTTCCGATTAATCTGGATATTTTTTTTCAAATAGTGTACCATAAACAGGTTTCTTTGGACATGCTTCATCGTGCGAATTCTAATTCCACATTCATGGAGAGCATTATAAATGCCGATGAGACATGAGTTTATGAGTTTAACATGCAAGCAAGTCAGCAATCGAAATGGAGGAAAAAACGAGCCGAAATTAAAAAAATCACGCCAAAGTCCCTCAAAAATCAATGTGATGTTTATTTTTTTCTTCAATATTCCCAAATTAGTGCATTATGAATTTCTTTCAGAGGAACAGTCGGTCAATAATGAGTTCTATTCGGCCGTATTGAGGCGTATGCGTGAGAATATCCGTCAAAAATCGCCGGAGCTGTGGAAGAACAATTCATGGACTTTGCACTCACTAATACAAATACCACCAAATTCATACAAATAAACAGTATTTCAACAAACACAAACATATGCCATTTTTGTGTGTCATTTGAGGCCGTTGGCTCATAAAAACTCGTGCAACTCCATGGGGACTTTCACTCGATGGCACACGCATATATAGTACAGTACAAGACTCCGCTTGCGGCCTGCCGGAAATGCTACAAAATATGCGGGACTAGAAATGTAGCCAAGCATAAAAAACAAAAGCAGACAACAATAAAAATAAGAAAAAAAAACCAAATCGTAAAAAAAAAATAAATAAAAAATAGCATAAAACAGTAAAGCATGTTAAATTTAACATAAATTTGTTGTTAGTTTGACAGGATAACAATTCAGCTGTTGGCAACAAGCATTCACACTGCGCTGGCCAATACAATGGGGAGCAAGACGAAATGTGTGCACACGCTCGGGGATGATTTCTGTTTGTATAACCATTTTTTGTGCAAAGCAAATATCTGCAGCCGTTTTTTTTCACTCCTAAAGCTTACGCTTCCCCAAATTTGTCGTGCTCGGGGACGATTTTTCCTTGCAGTTGCTCGCCTTCGCTTGCGGGGGTCATTGCTCCATTTCGTTATTTCTTAGATTTATCCTTAACATAAAGTTAACACTCACTTTTTTAAAGCTTAAACGCATTGCGCTGCCGCACGACGGGTGGATGACATGCCGACTTCAAAATCCCCTCTGAGTGCCTTAGGAGAGCAATAAGAAATGCAATGTAAATATCCGGCGTGCATGTGCGCCTGTGTGTGTGTGCGTGTGTGTGGGATCATGGTAATGTCTGGCCAAGTAGGTGTATGCATTGGCCTCGGGTCACAGCACAGAGCACACACACATATATAAATACATATACAAAGATGTACTTGCATTTGTGTAACTGCCCCCTGGTAACCACCCATATATGCCATATATACATATATCTGCGTATTACTCGCAAAATCCCCCTTACGCTGCTGGCTTTTGCTTATTTGGCTCAGAGCCAATTTTTGTCATAACTTTCACTTCAAGTGAAATTTTGTTGCTCCCTCGTTGCTACTATTGCCACTCATATAAGCATTGTGTGACAATCTTTTGCATTCGTCTTGCCCCACCCACTTGCTACTGTTTCCCCAATACCCAACGCAGGTCTGCATTAAGACATAAACCGTGCTAAACTGGGCTGTGTGCTTAGCCCTGGAATAATCATAGGCCTAAGCTGGCTGCTTTGACTTTTGTGCTCCCTTTCCCCTGTTGCTTGTATATCCTTGTTTGCTTTGCTTGCAGCTTGTTCCATATCTGCGTGGCTTTTCTCCAAAATTTGTGTGTTTTGAAATCATTTCGAGTAAAAGGTTGCTGCTCATTTGTTGTTGCATTTTTATTTGTTTTTATCCATTCCGCTGGTATTTATGGAAATTGTTATTGGTTTGTTAACACCCCATTTGAGCTTTAATGACAGTTATTTCTTCTTGTTCTTCTGATATTTAATATCTGTGCATTGAAATTTCTTTGCATAGCTAAAGGCGCATTGCCGCATTGCATTGCATTGTTTTATCAGAAGAAGTACTGTGTATTTGGAATTTGTTGTTGTAAATGTTATGTCTTTCGTATTAGTACTTAACTCTTTGAGAATTCATGTTTTGATGAAATTATTTATCAGGATTTACTTTGATTAAAATTATGTAAGATTTTTGCTAAACAAAACTGCATTTATGGTGGATCACTACAACCTTTGTTAGTCTATATGAGAATGCAAAAATTTCATATTTTCCAAAAAAAAAAAATTATTGTGCAAGTGGTAATAGAATTTACCCAGGCATAGCTTTGTTCCCTTTCATATGTAATGCAAAGGAAGCCATGTGGAGAGTATAGAAGAACAAAAGCGTTGTGCAGACTTAGTGTGAAAGTACATTGAGACGGAGTTTTTTTTCTCAAAGCATCTAGTAGTATAACTACACCTTAAAAACTTATCAATTTCTCCCAGCGGACTCAATAAAGACCGCTGTTAGCCATACCTAACGAAGTTTGCTTAGAAAATAATGAGCAGATAAATTATTAAGAGGTCTTCAGTCTGACACATAAAAGGACCATAGAAGGAGCTACTAGAACTAAATTAATACAATTTTTAGTTAGCTCAAATCTTCAAAAAGACGCGTGTATAAATTTTATAGCTATTGGATCATTAGTTTATGACATTTTGAGTGAAGCAACTTTTGTTATCGTGGAAAAAATTAGTAAAAAGAAATTTCGCGTGTTGATAAACTATTGCTTTTTGAAGGGAAAAAATACAGTTGAAGCGAAGATTTTAATTCCTTAACATTATCTGGACTGTTAATATGGGAAATCAACCCTTGAAAATGAATTTATTAAGTTTGAACGAGGCGAAATGAGCACCTGACGGTGAGACTGTGATCTACTGCCTGCCCAAAAGTGATTGTTACCGACGAAAACATCAAAAAACTTCACAAAGTAAATTTGGATGACCGTGGATGACTCGTGAAGTTTTGCGAGTTAGTAGACACTCAGAAAATATGAACTGAAGGTGTAAATCATATCATTCACGAATATTTGGGTATGAAAAAGCCCTGAACAAAGTGGAAGGCGCAAGAGCTAATTTTGACAAAAAACAACGACGAGTTAATGATTCAGTGCAGTGTTTGCAGATGTTCAACATAACAAATCCGAGTTTCTGCATCTATCTGTTATAAAAGAAGAAATATGGCTCCATAATTTCAATCCGAATTCCAGTCGACTGTTATCAGAGTGGACTGCACACGATAAACTCGCCCAAAAGTGTGGAAAAACGCAACCGTCGGCTGGCAAGGTTATGGCGTCTGATTTTTGGGATGCGCATGAAATAATTTTTATTGAATGTCTTGAAAAATTAAGTATGAAGAACAACAAGCAATTGTATATGGAATGTAAACAAATATCAAGTGACAATTTAGGGCCGGAAAAATATGTCTTCCAATAAAATCAATTAAACTAGAGCAGGCCCCAATTACTGGTTTTCAATATGTTTTCGTTTGACAGATTTTACATGGACAAAAAGACAAGTTCTAGGGCAAAAACCAGTTTGAAATATTAAAGCGCAGTGTTAAGATGCCTTGGCTATGTAGCGAAAGTGAGCAAAAAGAGAGCGCAGGAGAAAATTGACCATTAAATAAAATTATAAAGTAGTGTTGTCTCTTTTACAACAAAATTATTCGAAAATCAATTTAAATGAAATACAATTATCTATTCTCGTGTAAATTAGGCAAACACTCTTCCCTACTGCTTCTTAGACATAATCAAAACAAATTTATTTTTTCATTGCATATGATGCCGCCACATGCGGAAGATATTTTCTAAGCAAATTAAAAGCAAATAAGATATATGAAGTCATTCATATGAGAGCACATGAGCAGCGAGAGCATTAAAAACGCATTGAAGGCGCAAAATTGCGCGAATAAATCACGGTAAATTTTGACATTTTTCACACTTGTAAAATCATATTAAAATTGCGTGCAATAAAGACAGCAAAAAGGGGTAGCGGAGTGGAGTGTTATAAGCAAAAATATTATGCTGAGTAGAATTTAATGAAAAAATAATAAACCATATCGAAATGACAATAACAAATGCGCACCGAGGCCACATGAAAGGGATAGTAATAATAAAGGCGCGGAGGGGGGAAATCGTGGGCATAAAATGATTGCAAGCGGCAGGCGGGAGCAGGAGCAAGTTTGAGTTGCGACGTAACGAAGTGGCTGTGCGTTATATGACACATGTGGAATATGTGGCAAGAACCAGAAACAGCAACAAATAAGAACATTACTGAAGTTGTGATTTGATTGCACGCAGAAAAATACACGCAACAACAATAATAAACAACAAAAGCGTCGTAGAGTTTGCAATATACGCGACACAAAGCGGCAACGCTAAATGCAAAAAGTGCGCGACTGTGGCAAGAGAATTGCTCAAAACGAATTGAAATGCCGTCACATTTGCGTCAGCGACTCACACATTCGGACACACACGTAGCTATGTACCTTACAGGCGTGCACATGTGTGCAAATAAAAATGTAGCAAGAACAACAAAAAAGTGCTTTTTTAAATATCGCTGAACCAGACTGTATGGAATTCGCCACGCTTGATGCTGTTGCAGCCACACTGGCTGCCACATACGACGGCGGTGGCACCAACTTGGCAATATGTTGCACTCGCATCAATCCAGCAAGTGCGTGTGCGTGTGTGAGCACTTGCCAACGTCTTCAGATAGCGTTGCGCTTATTTATATGCACACAAGTGTATTTATAATGTAGTACATTAAGAGCGTATGCGTGTGTGTGTGTGATTGTGTGCGCGTGTTTGCAATTTAATTCAATGCTTCAACAACGGCTGTTGCACGATACAAATGAAATGATTTATGACGACAAAATCATAAGTTCATAAATGTCATGCAACAGTGCAATGGGGCAATATTGTGACGCAACGGGAGCAGACGCAGCAGACATAACTGTTATGCAGCAGCGGCATTATTATGAGTACACAGACACATACATACAGCCAACGATGAATATGACAAATACAAGCTTAGCATTTGTTGACTTGGGCTACGCAGACGCTCGCTTGAGTGGCAGCAAATTCGCTCATTTAATTAGATGAAAATATTCGCAAATCTATTTTTAAGCGCATAATGGTAATGACGCTAGACGGTGTGACTTCTATGTGAAGACATGGAAATATTAATTAATATTTGTAAATCACTTCTTGCGATGAGTAGACATAAAAGGTAAGGAAAGTTCAAGTTATATAAAGCGAGGTTAGGTTAGATGGCTGTTTCTTGAGTTGGCAAATGAATAACAGTGCTTATTCAAGCCCGAAAGCGTCTGTATTGAGCTTCTAAGTATCGACTAAATCACAAAACTGCTTAGGAGTTTCCGGTAGTCAACTTGGCTCCTATTTGTTTCAACATTCAGCTCGCAAAATTCCCTCAACAACGTCTCATGTGTTGAGATCATTCTACCTCGACTTCTTACAAACAAATTCAAGAAGTATCGACACTTACGGCTTTTAAGTTTACGGTGGGAATGCCGATTAGACAATCAACGGATAGTAACAAGGGAGAAAAGGAAGAGAGAAAAAGCACCCTACAACTCTTATCGGTAGAATTAGACCGGGTCGGTGATCCCGTGTCCTTTTGACTTTTGCTATAGTTGGGCTTCGCTTGGCCAGTGCTAGACCACCATCGATCCAGTGAACTCTTTGCCCTCAATAAACCCAGCCTTTCCCAGTTGTCCTATTGGCAAGTCTTAAATTTATCATTGCTTTGATGTGACATTCTTCGATGAGAATGCGAAAAACGAGGGTCAGCAGAAAATACATATGTATATATCGAAAGAGCAAGTAGCTGGCGTTGTGGCATATTAAACTGCTGTCAACAATCCTCACAGAAATATATATTCGAGTGTATATACAACTATGAAATTGAGCCTGGCCTTTGATTAGTGTGGCAACAGCTCAAATAACATACAATTGTTTGCTTCATTTAATTCGTGATATGGAGAAAGAAAAAAGTAAAGGAAAAAGTGTAAAAAAGCTGAGAAAGCTGGTGCATTACTTTTAAAACACTCATATACATATATATTTTAAAGTAATGAGAAATTGAGGAAGCTAGGAAACAGAACAACCAACTAAGGGCGAGCAACTCTGCTGGCTTTGCAAGGAAAATTGAAGACAAATTCAAGTAAATAATGTATTGAAGAAAAAAATTCACAAAAAAAAATGTCAAAGCAAAATGTGTGGCATGGCAGAATTCTTAATAATATTTGCAAGGCAGAAGAACAAAGTAGTCCAGTTGAAAGGGGAGGGCGCCAAAAGGAAGTAGGGTTGAAGAAACAAAAAGGCGTTTAAAGGCTTTGCGCTGAACTGAAGCACGGCCAACGGCGCACGACGGTCAGTAAGTAACAAAAGGAATGGGAAGTAAGTGGCGGAATGAAATGTGGGTGCTGCAATAAAACGAAATACATATGTATGTGTATGTGTGTTTACTGTACACGCCTTTATGCGACTTTTTTCCATTTGACTTACGTTTGAGAAAGCGATACCACAGCGAGGGCGGTGATACGCTGCATAATGCGGGTGGTGAGGGTCACTTAAAGCGAACGGGACAATTTTGAAAAAAAAAATAAGGAAAAGAAAATATAAAATAAAAATGTCACTTAAAGTAAAAAATAGTCATAAAAGGGAAGGAATTGCTTCATTAAAGCTTCAATAAAAGTATTCAAAAATATAAAATATTTTTTATTATTTTGTACTAATTGGCGACACTTTGTGGCTGCAAATAGTCCATAATGTTATTGAAAAATCTGGCAGTGTCACTCTAAATGAGGCTAAGCCACGTCGGCAATGGATTAAGGCGCTGCATGTATCACCCTGTGTGGCTTGCTGCATGTGTCAAGCGCACGTGTGAACGGATGGCGGTAAGATACAGTTCATATTTGGAACATGTTTGTGCAATCAACTATTTTCCATTGAAATTTTAGGTGATTTGTCATTGGTGAGTGCTGTCCAGCGTGAATTGCTTATCGTTTGCACTGATTTTTAGGAATTTTTAAATTTGACACGTATTTTGCCACTATACTTTGCAATTGATTGCACTTAAGGTGCGAAAAATTTACGAAACTTGTGGCCATTCTTTGTGATTAGAATTTCGAAATCTTCAAAAGTACAAAGAAATATCTTTGAATTATTGAAGTGAGAGAATGCGTGGGTTTCATATATTTGCAAAAGTAATTCTGCTATATTGCAA
The DNA here is from genome assembly GCF_023373825.1 of Bactrocera dorsalis. Taxonomy (NCBI): domain Eukaryota; kingdom Metazoa; phylum Arthropoda; class Insecta; order Diptera; family Tephritidae; genus Bactrocera; species Bactrocera dorsalis. The sequence continues at coordinate 4,357,484 of NC_064305.1, read as the reverse complement.
TGTGATTTTATTTGAGATAAGAGATGTTTTCATTCATTTAGCACAGCTTGCAGCAATTCTCACTCATATTTAAATAAAAAATAGTACTTAAGTGAGTGTAAACAGGACCTTATTTATGAAAATTATTATTGAATGATAACCAGTAATAGTGGCTTCTTTACTTGAAACATTTATACTCAAATAAAAGCTTTGTTATTTTGACGAATCTTCTGGGGAAGGCTCATATAAATAAGCTTTATGAAGTTTTTCCATGTAAAGCATATTTTATAGAAAATTGTATACTCAAGCGCGTGATAGCGCGCTTTTCCGAGAAAAATTGTCATTTTGACAGTAGTTGAACTATTTTGATGTCGAAAAACACAGGTAAAAATGGCACTTTTAATAAAATCCAGGCCTACATTCTCAATTTTTCGAAATTCTCAAATCCCTTCTACTATGCACTTGATAAAAGCTGCCTGATTTTAAAAAAATACTTTTTTCGTTTCAGATAAGAAGCTTAGCCGTCAACTTCCGGCCGCTAAAAATGTCAATCAACGGGATCGATATTTCCGCCATTGTTTTTATTTTTCCATAATAAAAGTAGAAGAAATTATCTTTTTTGACGTTACTAGGGGTATCACCCCCTTATAGTAGCAATAGATCTAGTACACAAATAAAAAATGTAGTAGTAGTGGTTACTATCTGATAGTAGGCCAGCGACATTAGTCTTGAGTTAGCTGACTGTGTGTAACTTTATTTTATGTTTAGTCTGGTTTGGGCGTCTGGCCACAGCGGTATTGCAGGAAAATTTAAGGCTGATGGGCTTGTTAGGACAAGTACTTCAGTTATAATAACTGCAGAATGGTAATGGGTAGGACTTCCTTTACCTGCGTGCGTTTCATTACTGGCCTACATACCAGCTCAACAAGCTCCTTATGGCGAAGGGTAAATCGTAAGATGTCTTGGAAACTCTTCGCTCTCAGCAAGGACTATTTTTTAATGGTTGTAGGAGTTCAAACTTAAATATCCAGCTGCATCCTCTGTATGGCAGAAGTTGAGTTAAAATGATATCAACACTTTCTCCTTGAATGTCAAGCTTTTGCCTGATCAGGGTATACTTTTAGATATCCAGGTAAAATAGCAGAAATAGATTTAATAATACATACAAATATAAATTTTTTTTATATCCAATTGTTGAATTAAGTTTTTAAATATACATATGTTTAGCTCCAGTTAGATGTGTTTACAATTTGAATTCAACTTTTGTTACAAAAACCCGCATTCACAGCACTTCGACCGTGAAAAGGTGAAACACCGCTGCGGGCAGACCGCGCCGCAGCTACTAGAATAGCGCAAAAACCGCAGCGCGGTGATTGCCGGCACAAATAAAAAATGCAGCAGAGGCACCAAAGCGCACACAAACACACACAAATGCGACCGCGATGAGGCAACGCAAGTAACAATTGCGAATGCGGCAAACTGATGTCATTTTAATTTTTCCTTTGCACACGTCGAATGCTTTCAATAGCTGCCGCAGTGTGGCAATGCGCTGAATTCACCTATGCAACTGCAGAAATAAATACAGATCTGCATCTCACCTGCGCTAGTGTGTGTGTGTGCCACTGCTGGTGTGTTAACTGCAACCAGCGCGCTAACAACGCCGTTGAAGGCGCTTTGCCGCGGCGCTGTTGTAAATGGCGCTCACACATAGTTGGCGTTATGTGTGTATGTGTAAGTGCGTTAGAATGTGGCACAAAAGCTATGGGGCAACAAGCATTTGGGGACTTTATTGTCGTTGCTGCCGCGATGGCAAGCAGCAGCAGCAGTAGCAGCTCCAGCGCATAATGTATCACGTGAAAATTGCCGTGGCAACTGTAACAAAGTGGCATGGCGCCGAACAATGGCATGTGTTGCAAGTGGCAAAGCTGCATGATATACTAGCTATACACCAACACAAATATACATTTAAGTCACTTATATTGTGTTGCCACTTGGCTTTTTACCTTGCTGCATTGCCATACATATGAATGTGTTTCTTTGCATGTGCGTGTGTGTGTGACTCACAGTAGTGAGTAACATTTTAACGCGACTCCAGCTACCGTGTCGCAGGTTGCAGGTTATCATCGTTGGTTAGCGCTGTCGCCTGCCGCTTGCCGCATGCCGCTGGCAGCCAAACAAAGCGCTCTTACAACAGCTGTTGCGCCACTCACTTTTCTTCGCCTAGTTATTGCTGCAGCAGCACCTATATACCTCCCGCCATTATTATTTTTTGTTTCATATGCTTCTCACACTTGCCATGCCTTTCTTGCAGCTACAGCTTTTGCCACTTTGGTGACATATCGCGCAGACATTAGCGGAGTAACCGTATTTACTGCCACATCACGGCACTCTGTATTTCTCCGGCTCCTTATTTTATGGCTTTGCTCCCGCTTTGCGCTCATTCTTCTCGGCTTTTGCCTTGAGCTCTTGAACGTTTACCTGTAGGGCCAAGCAAACACCTGTTTGGCCTCATAAATTATGTCACAAGAATTTAATTTAGCTGCTGCTGCTGCTGCCACCTTGACACAGCAGTATCAACAAATGCGAGCACACACACCCATACATCGTCATATGACATAAGCGCATATGTGTGCGTAAAGCAAATAAAAAATGTGGAAATGTCAAGGAAAATATTGCACGGCAGTTTGTTGGTGTTTGGTTGCTTGTAACCGTAGTGAATAAAATAATTTGTAGGAGATGCGACGTGGGAGTACAGAATAAGTCTTCTTGTATACATCATTCACTGAATACATATATTAATTTTATTATAAAAGCGCAGCGCAAGCGAAAAGTGTTCACTTCTTGCTGAAGAGATATAATATTCCATGAGCTCTTATATTGGCAGGAGGCTGGAAGTACCGTTAGTAACAGCTGTATGCCACAGTTGGTGTCGATCACCGCAGAGTTGGCCGAGACTATTAATTGCGACTGCTCTGCCACTTACTAACACATTGTTATTGTTGCCTTTGGCGGGTGTGGGCTGCACCTATGACACAATTAAGCATGTAATTTATGGCTGTCGTAATAAATGCGAGTACACAAATAGGCTTCTTTCGAAGTAAATCCGATTGAAAGTGTAAGCATGATGAAATTGAAGCACATAACAATATTTTATGGCGTGAAATTGATTGAAAATTATCATATTGGCCACATAAATAACTAAGGATTTATAGCGAGAGGTGCGTTGACGAAGTTAGATTCAGGTTTGCTCAATCTTTGTGGTGAAGCGAAAGAGAAAAGGACAGAGTTAGAGAGAGAAAAAGACAAAGATAGAAAGAAGAGAGCGGTATAGAGAATGTATGTAGAATGAGAGATAGGGAGAACAAGAGAGATGTATGTGAAGAGAGAGAAATGAAAGAAAATGAAAGAAAGACTAAAACTCATCAGATAAAATAACAAACGTTAAAGAAAAAATAATTTACGGACAATCTGAGGGGCGATAAAAATTGATGGAATTGATTTCTTAGAACCAAGACTAGCTTTTGCGAATAAAATGTTTAGTCATATATGAATAGTAGACCTAGAAAGAGAAGGCGCTTATGCTGGTCAATACTCATATACAAGGTGCGTTCCAAAGTAAACAGGACTTAAAAAACACAAAAACAGAACAAATGGTTTTTTCGACAAAATAAATTTATGCCATTCAAAATAGTCTCCTTATGCTTTAGTACAGCTTTTTGCATGGTCCAAAAACATGTCGAATGAGTGTTTTAGCTCGTGGGCCGGATTGGCCGCCAGTATGCTGGCACAAGCCTTTTGAGTGCCCTCTACGTCTACATAATGCTTTCCTTTCATGGGCAAAAGCCGAAAAGGAAGAAGTCGTACGGTGTTATATCAGGTGAATACGGGAAGTAGTTAATGGTTAAAATGTCTTTCGAATCTTGGATTCTGAGCAATTTTTGGTCGTCAGTCAATTTGTGCGGAACAAACCGTGCACTCACTTTTCGTAAGCAAAAATGTTCGGTCAAAATGCAATAAATCGAAGTTTTGGAGATGTTAAATTCCATTTCCATGAATATCAGTGATGATTTCGCCTGAATTTTGATGAATTCCCGCACAGTTTCCATGGATTTTCCGGTGATCACGGATATTGGCCCACAGGTTGTTCGTCGTTCACGTCCTTACGACCACTTTGAAAACGTTGAAGCCACTCGTGAACTCTGCTATGGGATAGGCAATAATAGCCATAAACTTGTTTCATTCATTGAATGTTTCGGTAAAAGTTTTACCAATTTTAAAACAAAATTTAATGATGGTTCTTTGCTCGAAGCTCATTTCCGCACCTATAACACAAACATACTGACACTTAAAACTATTAACTACTACTACACTATTAACTTCTCTTCCAATCAATGAAATGTCATGAAATCTCACTGGACAATCGATAAAGATAGCAGATTCTAACGCACCAGTCAACATATAGATGGCGCACCGGGTGCTAGATTCAAAAATAAACTCCTGTTTACTTTGGAACGCACCTTGTACGAGTAGATACCAAAATAGTAGCCCGAGTGTTTTGGGAAAGGCTTTTAATAAAAAAACCTAGCATATGTTGCTTATGGGAGAGATTTTTCTCCCCCAAAAATTTCTTCAAATCTTTCAAAAATGTAGATTATTTTCGTTTTGGTTTATATTTGCAGTATCGAATCCAGTTATGCCAAAATGTTTCCAGAGCTTTCTGATTATGTTCGAACTTAATAACAGGACCCTGGACTTTAAAAAGTAATCTCCTTAACGAAGTTTCTTTAGCTATTTACGTTAAGTTTGACTCGAAGCAGTACTCAAAAAAGCTTTGTGATACTGCTGTCGCATTCTATACGAGTATATGTTAATTGTATGCCTGTGTAAGAGCCTGAGATCTGCCCACACATTCTTCATTAAAAATTTCAGTCACTTACTTTTTTTCGTTTTGCTTAACCCTTTGACAATAAAAAAAACATAATTTCATCTAATCAAAAGAGAGCGAAATATAACCAACTTCCCACTCATCAGTTGAGCAACAGAACATGACCGAAAGCAGCCGCAGTTACTGCCACTAATATAAGGAACGCGTATGAACGCGTAGGGAATACTAAATATGCTCGTTAAAGAAGTGCTAAAAAAAGTGAATTAGCGCACTGTAAAGTAGAAAAAAACAAAAAAAAATGCTTTGAAAATTAAACCCACGAAACTTGTGGCAAACGAATTTAAATAATTTTCAACATATTTATTTAAAATGAATTTTTAACACATTTACAACGAAGAATGAAGAAAAGCGGGCGCGTGTAAAGAAATAAGGCACTGCAAGAAGAGTGCAAAAGGAGGGGAGAAGAGGAGGCACTTGAGTGGCGAAAATTATAGCGACAAATAAAAGAGAGCCATGAAAAACACTTTGATGGATGCGCGCAACGAATGCTAAATAAAGACATGTCCATGCCGTGGAACAAGGCAGCGAGCGTGACAGGCGACTGTGGTGACACGCAGGATTGTGGGCATGACGCTGCCAAAAGGCGGGAAAGCAAACGCGAAAGAGATTGGAATATGTATGCGCGCAAGTGGTAGGCAAAAAGCGCTTTTTAAAATACGCGTAAGGAAAAAATCAGATGTTCATGTGACTATAGGAAATAGCCGGGCGTGTACACACATACATAGAAACAGCCAAAATGACAAGCCGTGATTGTGCTTCGCGGAAATAGCAGCGCGAATTAGTGTGTGAGTGAGCAGTCTGAAGTTCGTTTGAAAAATAAATAACGGCAGTTGGTTCATAACAACAACACAATAGGTATACGCGGACAGACACGGCGAGAGCAGGACCAGCACGCGCACCTTCACAGTGACGCACAGCGAACGTAGAAAAATTGAAGGAAAGCAATATGCAAATAATGAAAGGCAAACAGATCTGTGTATGCGTGCGTGCAAATTGACAACATGCTGCAACAACAACAACAAGTAGAACAATTGGTAATATCACTGCTGCAAGGATACACCTTCTACTTGGCTCCTCGCAGGCAGCAATAAAGACACACACACTTGAAAATATGTATACACAAACAACAACACTTATATATGTATATGTCATATAAGTAAATAATATGTATACTACACAAGCGAAGCGAAGGCGTGCAGCGACTGTCAAGCAAATGTAAAGTATACTTTGAGGCGCAAGAGCATGTGTATGTGCATATATATGCAGTTATGTGTGTATATGTGTGTGCATATGAGCACCTTGGCAGTAAATTGAAGTGAAACACCATTGACAGTGGCATTGCTGACTTGGCGCTACACAAACGTGTCGCGGCGCACCGTCATCAGCGGCACCTCCTTTGAGTGCAACGTTTCGTATATGTTTAAGAGTCTCTCTGTATATGTATGTAAAGTATGGGTGGCTCTTGCGCAAGTGCATAGTAAATCCAATTGTTGTGCAGGACCGCCCATACTACCTTCATATTCTTATGTCACTTTTGGCCAGGCATTGCCATTTCTTTTTGCAGTGTGGAGTGCAACTCCTTTTCGTATACATTTTGCATACTTTACTTTCATTTGTTTGCTTGTGTTGTGTTGGCCCTTCAGCTGAGCAAATTACAAGTGCAATCCTTTTTGGCGTCTTGACGTTGGCAAAGCCGCGCTGCCTCAAGTTACAGTTAAACAAATAAACAAGGAGCTGGAAATAAAGGACATCGATATAGTGGTGTGCAGGTATTTTAAAGTGAGCATGGGTTCAATCCTATGATTTTGTATATCTGTCTAAACTTATTCTATATGTCTTTTTAGGGAAATAGTTGGTTGTATATTGTGCTCTTAGTGAATACTATAGTTCTTACTTGATTGTTATTCATCACTATAAAAGAGATGATTTCATAAGATGAAGTGGGACCGATCATCAAGTGATCGTGTCGAAAAGAAATCCTATCAAGGTTACGTACATAGGACGAATTCTTAAAATAAAGTAGTGTAAGCATTTAGTAAACCTTTTGCTTGTAATAGAGACTTCATAGCTTCGCTATAGAAACTACAACTGTCTAAAGAGAGTTGTACGCCTCAGACATATTTTGGGATTCTTAAGAAGCTGATCTGAGGTATACATGTGAACAAATCTGCCATTTCTGTTTCCGAAGATTTTAAAATAATTAAGTGTGATTAAAAAACCTTCGAACTTACCGTCTGGGTTTATCCGCTATTTCACTTTGTAGTATACTAAAAGCTAGATTATTCTTATTCGGATCTCGAAAGCTTCCTCTGATAACTCAAAGAAATTGGTCTGTACACTTGTTAGATGAAATTTTTTTTTCTGTATAGGATCTGAATACCTTATATCATTCTCACCCTCGTTGATAACCCAGAAAAATCGGTGTATACACTTGTTAGATGGGATTTCCTTTCTGTATGAGACCTGAATACTTTATGTATATTGCTCTCGCTCTCGTTGACGATTTCTTTACCACTTCTTTACTGGTTGGGAACTGAATACTTTATATTGCTCTCAGTGACGCTTCCTTCCTCTTTCGCTCTCTGTTACTTGTTACAATTATTTCTTGATTTATTTCAGTACTATATCGCTCTCGTTCTCGCTATTCTTCTCTGTATCTCTCTCTTTCTCTCAACTTGTTTCAGTCTACTACTTTCTTGAGCTATTGTAAGTGATTTGTTACGTGAATGATTGTTCAGAATTCCAGCTTTTGCATTAGATCGAATCGACTGAATGACACATCTCAAAAACTTCATGATTTTAGTGTTCTTTCACTCTCTATTACTCTTTCCAATTCTCTCTATATTTATCTCCATACTTTTTTACTTTCGTTGTCTTACTCTAGCTCTCTCTATTTCTTTCTACCTTTTTTAAGTCTACTACCTTCTTACTTATCTTAAGTGATTTGTTAAGCGAATGATAGTACAGAGTTCTAGTTTTGGTGTTAGATCGATCTGTTTGAGTGGCCCTTCTTAAAAATGTCTTGGCTGTAGTGTTTCTGGATGTATAAGTTTCCATGATACAAGTATATACATATTTCGTACCTCATATTTATGTAGCTATAGTACTTAAATATTTTTATCAAGAAATTCGTGCTATAATATATGTTTCCTTATTAAAACTTGATACGATCAAAGGAAATCTCCTTTTTGTACTCGATGCTGTACTCGTCTCGCTCATGTGTGGCAGATTATTGCGCGCTCCACGTTTAATATAATATTCCCACAGAACATTCGTAACGTCTTGTCAAATACTACTTTTCCAATAACTGAAAGTATTTTTTAATGTTGTCAAAGGATGCAAGGCAACAGCTGTTGTTCGGTTATATCTTTTTTGTCGTGCTACGCATTTCGCGGAATTCCACGCGTAAAGCCACAAGACAAGCGAACGAACCAGCAATAAAATGTAAAAAAGGAAGAAAGGAGAAATTGTGAATTGTAAAAAGTAATAAAAAGGGAATAACCGATGATATTAAGCAGCGCAAACGGCACAGCCAAGATGGCAGGTGGTTAGTCGACACATAAATATACATATATAGTACATATGTAACGGCACATGTCTGTTCGAAGGGTTGTGACAATACCGTTGGGCGGATGCAACACGTACAAGCGACTAAGGAGCTAAGTGCGTATGTAAAAGAAGACAATTTGTGGGCGTATGGTGGGTAGGGCTATGCGACATCATCTGCGTGAGTCTCCACTTATGTGCATGCGTGAGTATCGATGTCGAAGAAAATTTGCACATATACGCAATATTAACATCAGCGAAATGTGATGCGAGCGATTTTATTACACCGCCCCCCCGCAACTGCCTGCTAGCACGCACGACTTCAATTTCCACTTAGCCACTTATTTGTTTTCCACTTTTGCAATCATTGTGCATACTCACATTGCTTATCGCGAATTTTTTTTTGCGCTTCTATTTGACTTGCGCTGGTTTCATTATCCCACTACCGAGCACTGAGCGCCCACTTGAAGGCGCATAAAAAATTTCATTTTGTTTTCTTGTTTACTTCGGAAAAGGGTTATATAACCACCCAACAGCGCGCGTTGACATTTTTGCGCGCCCCATTTTATTATAGTCGAAATTTGCATGTGCGTTTAAAATTTCATGCCACACAGAACAACAGCAATAACAACATGTGAACATATAATATTAATATGTGTTTATTACGGCTAGAGTATATTTCTTGTTTACCCTCGTTTGCATACAAAATGCGCTAAATCCACATATAGAGCGCATACAACCACACGCACACACACATACACTTACTGAAATGCTTGCGAAAACTCGAAACCCCAATTTTATGTACGTTTTGGTATTCTTTTCGTATGCCACGTTTAATTATACACTGCATTTCGTCCATTGTGCCCATTTTAGATTTGGCAAATGGGCGCATATTAATAAGAATGCAAAAATATGTAGCATACATTTAGGCTGACAGCTCTAAGTTTCATTGTTTCACAGCAGAAGGGTTGCCAATGAAAAATACGAATTAATGTGCTGCAAATTTAGACATTTTCTCCCAATATTTACCCTTTTCTTGTATAATACGGTGCGCTTATATGAATTTTTGGAATGCATACTCACACACATGCGCGTCGTTCCGCTCCCTTTCCCCTCAAGTAGTTATAAATCACTTTTGCCAGTCAAATAATAAAACAGGGTTGCTTTGGTTTCTTTGCTTGAGCGCGTCTACCCAAGTCGTCGCAAGAAATCCCCTTCTCTTATTCAACTTCAATGCCCCTTGGCACCCACACTGCGTCAGCTTTGTCTAACTGCCGTGCCACATCTTACCATATGTGCGGTTGCATGTGTGTTCGTGCTGTGGAAGTGGGTGTGCATGTCAATTTCGTATTCTCATTTGAATGTCCTGCCTGGCTGCCAGCTTGTCCGCCTGTCTGTCCGCCCGCCGCCAGCCCTGGGGACTGCGTGTATGCACGTACGTCAACCTGCTCCTTTCTGCCACTCTCCGTACTCCACTTTGCATTCATACCCATGCACATATATATTTGCGCGCTTAGCGTAATTTCTCTGCTTTTTACTCACTTTATTTTCTACTCACACACACATACACCTTACACATGCCGGCTACTGCATTCAGTTGGCTTTGGCCATCCTTCTTCGGCTTCTGGCGGGGCGTATGTGTAATGTGTGTAAATTATTATTATATTTTGACTTTGAAATTACTTCATTTCAAGTGTGAAAGAGGCGGATATGGTTAGTACTTAATTTCCTGGTAATATATTATATTAATTTTTGCACTTCGCTTTAGTGGCGGTCGCTTTGGGGCAGATATTTTTGCATTTTAAATGTAATTGTTGCAGGAAAAAATTAAATATTTAGTTTTTTACTCAGTTTTTGTGGCTTGCGGATGTATTAAAATGCTTTTGTAATTGTTGTGCGGTGATCTTTTTCTACAGTGTGGCGGACTTCGGTTCTTTAAACAAACAACTCGCAAGAATTACATCCGGTAAAATACCTTCAGTGTTTGGCAATGTTTAAAAATGTAGTGAATGGGTCCACTGTTCGATGAAATCGCGAATGGCGAATCCTGGGCGCACCCTGTTGACTCGTTTTCGCAATCTTTCGAGTACTTGGCAATGGTAGACTTGATTCACAGTTTTCCCCGGTGGAACGATCTTTGTGGACGATTCCACGTCTATCAAAAAAGGCAATAATCATCGTTTTCACTTTCGACTTGCTCATGCGAGCTTTTTTCGGGTGGGGGACACGCGGAGACAACCATTGTGAGCTTTGGCGTTTGGTTTCCGGGCTAAGAGCACTGTCATCATACACTCTTAAAATTTTAGCGTACGGTTTTTATGGAATCAGTCTCATTACTTAATTGTCTTACCTCGTATCTGCATATCCTAAGATTAAGCTCTCACTCACCAGAAAATTTTTCACATAATGTCTAACTTTGAAAGAACTTTCAGCTAAAGAGGCGACCAATAGCGAAATATTCTATTTTTATAGTGATTTTATCCTTGGCCGACGTCAACCTGAGTTATACTCACTAGTCATCATACAATCGGAACGAAAAGTGTTACATAGATCCTTAAAATTTATTTGTATTCAATTTGAAAAGAAAGGTCACATCCCTGCAGTGCAGAAGTCACTAGGCAAAACTTTTTTCAGAACACAAGGTAGTCTGTTACCGATAAATGGCGGGTTTGCCTTTGTTTGTAGACGTACGATCGAAATCAGAAAATAGCATTTTTCATTCTTAGTTCAATCTCGCAAAATACTTGAAATCGGCAACAATTTTTCTCACAACTTGAAAAAGTCTCCTGAAAGAAATAAGAAAAATATAAACTTAACATTTCCCCTCACCAATAAGCTACCACAAGCAACTACTTTCTCTCCCCCGAATTAAAATTACTTCCAAATGGAATAGTAAAATTTCATTACATTAATGCTTTTGTTCGAAAGTGCCGAAAAAGCGCGTTTGGAAATAAATTGAATAAAAAATCCTATAGAATCGGCAAAAGCGACCAATACAATTGAGTTTGCAAAAGGCATTACAATCATTTAAAAGGTATTTGCAAATCAAGCGTGTGATGTCCCGCTGAGTTGACAAGCGCGTCGAGATTTCTAGCATGACAAGGAATTTACAAAATATTCGTTGTTGTAATTGGTGAACATCAAAAAACTCGATGCAAGCAATACAGTGGAACAAAACTAATAACGGGATAAGCTAAGACTGAGCACAGAAATCGCCTGCGGACAGCTCAAAAGCGCAAAGAGATATCAATATGGAGGGGGAGGGAAATTGTGGGGTGGGTGCACGGAGATACCCAGAATACTGGTTGTGTGTGTGTAAGTGTGCGCTTTAAAATTTTTCATATCCATGCGACGCTATATCGACAATATAGACATAGTGAAGCGGCTGGGTGAGCGCGCGACAGGATATGACATTTGGCGGCTGTCAAATGCAAAAAAAAAAAACACACATAGAAAATCGTTTGATAAAAAAGACAGGCGAGCGCCTAACACAGAACAAAGCATATTTGTGTTGAACGCGTAAAAAATTGGAAAACTCTGCAAATTAAAAAAACGGATTTTTTTGATTTTGATTTTGACATGCATTTGACATTGACAGATCGCAAAGCGAATTGGCTGCAATACAAATGCAAACGTGCCACAAAGTGGTGGTAGTAATGAAAGGCTGGACACAATAATAACTATTAGTGGTACAAACGACAATGTGAGCGTTGATGTAGAAATCGACAGAATACAACAAAAGTAGAGCTATTTTTGTGAATAAAGAATGTGAAAGGGGAAGGAATTGCTAGAGATCGTTATGAAAATAGTTCGATGTTATGACGGAATTCTTTGCTTTCACACAATTATTTTGTAAACTGTTCAGAAGAGCTAAATAATCATAACGCAAGGCTCTTATCTTCACCATAGTTGCAAAATTGGGTCATAAGAATATGCCTGAAGAATGATTAAGTGGAATAAACAGTAATTTTTAGAGTTCTATTAATTTATCTACTCTCTCAACTCTAGTACAATACTTTACTACTACTCCTCGAATTGAAAATGAAAAGACTATAGTTCATGAGATTTTACTATTCATGTGTGATCAATTATCAAAAGGCTTAAGCCTGTATTTTTTGGTTTTGTAAAAAACTCACTTCTCTCACTTAAACAATTTTACACTTTTTTTGCAAAACCCGATTTGCTTGATTGCGCGCAACCCTGATTTAACGCTTGAGTAGCCATAAAAGCTTATTTTCTGTTGGGCAATATTCAGATTGCAGATTTTTTCTTATAATAACGCATTTTGCTGCCCACAGCTTTGCGCATTTCTCATACTTTTTTCCATATTCTAGTCTTTTTTAAATTCGCCACAACGGCGTTGACGTGAAATAGCAATTTTCGCGCTTGCTTACACGACTTCGCTCATACTCTAGTATAATTGTGGCAACTATATTTTTACTTCATGCACTCTCTGTCTCTCTCCCTCTAACTGCCATTTGCTCTCCATTGGTCTGTGAAACAATTGACAGCTGCCAAATGCACTCAAGTGTAAGTGCAAAAGTTTTTCTACTTCGCTCAACTTTTTTCCCGGTCGTATCATCCTTTCGCGTTAATATTTCGCGGCTTTTACTTTCACAAGCCCATCAGTAGTGGTAGTCGGGCGTTTGAAATTGCTCAGTTATTTTTGCGAAATTGCCTACTGGTTTGTTGTCGATGGAGTTTATGCAAAAATATACTTGGAAATGTTAGGAAAAACTGACAAATTTGAATTTTAGAGTGTTTTCATAAACTTGTTGAGAATTACAGTGCATGTGGAGTGAATTGAAGGAAAATGGACGATAGCAAAGTAATTCTTTTAAAAGAAGCAGATGTTTTTCCAGAAGTTGTTTCTTATTGTTATCATTTGAAAAACTTTTCATGTAATAGTTTCATGGTATCGGATTTCCGACATGTATTCATCCAGGTTAGGTTGAAGCGGAATATAGGTTAAAAATCTTGATGTACGTAAGGGTTTAGAGTTTTATAGAGCAGGGTGAGGTGGAAATATCCAGTCACTTTCTACCCCGTTTTCCAGCATTTGCAAAACTGAGAAAGAAACATCTTGGCGGTCTTACCTTCGCCGAACTAGGAAACACAACCGGAATTTGCGATAGGCTCGAAGCGCTTTATCGATTTGTAAGGGTCTTATGGTGTCTTACATAGAAGTTTCAGGTATCACAACGGACCGGTATTCTCAGCTGAGCTGAGATCTTTGCTAAAATCGACATCTTAACCTAACCCAGTAAGGCGGAAATACTAGTATGAGCTTTCAAATTTTGATTTTGAAATGTCCCTCCATAGTAAAGTAATAGTATACTGACTATATAACATAGTTATCGATATTATTTTGTACAGTATTAGTTAAGTTTAATTTTTCTGATATTCAAGTTAGTATCTCAAGAGACTATGGAGTTACGAAGTATAAAATATGTACGACTTTATAGTAGCAGTTCCATCAGAACCACCGATATTTAGCTTTTTTGGCTACAGGAACTAGGCATTTTGTTCGGGTTAGCCACTTTCTGTTTTTTGTCGACCAGTCCACAAAACTTTCCAAATATTCTGACTTCAATGACGCTGTACTTTTGCCAAGTCGCATTGACCAATCGTTCTCGCAGTGTACACATTTTGATAAATACACTTTTCGCCGCCTTGCATCCGTTTGTAGCGCGTGTCGAGTCGGAACTGCACCGGAAGTACGCGTCGTGGCGTAGACAATTTACGCGAGATTGCGTTAGATTTTCACTTACAACACAATCAACGGCCTGTCAGCGACAAAACATTACCAGTTGTATTATTAGTCAGAGGCTACAAAATGTCAGCCCACACCAAATCAACCTAAACGCTCTTCCGCTGTCATCAATGCAATGTTGCACACTTTATTAGCTGTCAATTTATTGCGAAGACTATTGCAAAAGGTATGGTAGTTGTAATAAAGCTATGAAAAGGCAGTGCATGCAATGAAGCAAGCAGTCTGCCAGGCTGTTAGCCAGTCAGTTGCGCGCTAGTCAATCACTTTAGCGGCCGTACGACAGGGTTGCATGGAGGCAGTGATGCATTAAGTGAAATTTTAGTGGAATTTTCATTTTCGCGCGTGTCTGGTAGGTCTGTCACTGCTAACTTTTCTATTATATTATTTTTTTAGCCAGGCGAAAGACAGCAGACATTTTGCATTCTTTTCTTGTATTGCCAATTTGCTTGAATATTTGTTTGACACTGCCAAGTTATTCCGTTATTTACGCTCTGTCAACTTGACAGCGCTGTGGTTGCGCACTTTGAAGTCATCCTGCGGCTGTGCTATTCCGCTTTTGTGTGTCTAGTGAAAGCATGTAAATTTACTTGCCACGCATGTTGCATGCGTGTAGCAAAAGTAGTGCCTCATCGCTTGTCTTACGCACACCACTCAGTGCTCACTCACACCACTCACCACTCACTGTCTCTCTGTGGCGTTGCTTGTCTGCCGTGCTGGCTTTTGCAATTGATTTCTACGCTCTGTGTATGAACACAATTTTTTAATCAAAATAATTGCCTGTCATTTTTGCTGTCTACCCCACACCACGCCGACTGCCTTAGACACTACCAATTTATATCTGCTTTTCAATAAATTGGCTAAGTAAGTGCTTTGAAGATGCTTGCGCCTTTCTGTTCACGGTCGCCTTTTCAATTGAATTCAATACGTTTTGCAGTTCAATAGATTTCGGCGGCTCGGCGCTTTCAATTTTTGGCTATTAATTTTTGTATTACTTATATTACATTAACTTACAAGATGTCTGCAAACAGAACACACCCACACACATATAATATGTAATGTGTGGTAGCGGTTGAAGGTAGTCATTTAGAAAGTATGAATATGTCCACCACCCAAATAATATGAAGTGATTCATCCTGCATCCCGAGAAACGACGGGTCAGCTTCATCAACAAAAATAACAACAACTTTGCAATCTCTTAATAAAATTGGTTAGTCAAGTTGAAAAACTGTCATAAAAGGCAGCAAAGTTTTTGAGAAATTAAGCAGACATTCTTTTATTGCGGTAATTTCGATTTGTTGCACTGCAAAGGGTGTTTAAATTGGTCAAAGTTTATCTCATTCATTAAATTAGTCTGTTTACTCTGATTTTGTAGCGAAATTGATAGCTATCAAAAACTTTCGGTCCATAAAAGTAGACGGCATGCTTAATTACTTTCATCAGCAAATAACAATAACAATAAAACTGAAATTGAAATTGGATTTGGCATGGAAATATAAATTTCCGGCATTGATTTGGTAATAAATTGCTAAGTTGATAATGTTATTGTTGCGGGGAGGAGTGATAAATTGTTAATAGTTGGTCAGAAATTTTAGTTATACTTTGGTTAATAAACCAGCAAACAATTCCTTACTCTACCATATCAAGTGTTTAACTTATTTTGTTTTGGAATTCCAATTTCCTGAGCTCTCATGCTATAAAATGTATTTTGGCTGGCAAATTGCGCCTATTTGCTTTTTTGATAATAAATAATAAAATTTTGAAACTATCTCTATAATCATATAATTCCATTATTCTTAAGAACTACTTAATCTTTGACCTTTAGTTAGTTGTGCTAAGAAAACCTTAAACTCTTTATAACATATTTAATTAATTTCTTCTGCTTCCACTAGCTAATAGTTTGCTGAAAGGCCTGTATTTCAACTTCTTATTCCCTGCAATGATATCTCGATTTTTTTATTTAAAAACACAAGCTTTTATGTGTACAGGTCTTGGTATCTGCCCTTAAGCAGAATTTTCACCGTTTTTTTATTGATGTGTCCATCCTCACACCTAAACCCCAAGTATTTACATTCTCTAAGAATTGTCGTCCTGCCCGCGTTTACGCAGACGACGAGCGATCTTCGATCTGAAGAAGAAGATCGTCCGCATACGCAAAAAATTTACAGAGTGGTTCGAGCTGCCCAAGCAGAGATGCCTTCATAAGATTCCAATTAAATGGACCATAGATGGAGTCCTACGAATTACTCCGATCTAAATACTTCCATTAACTCCGACTAGAAAGGGTAAAAGAGTAATTTCCGGACAGCCAAACTCCTCCAGTCGTTGCACCCCTCGACCCCAGCTTAGATAGTCAAATGCCCTCTTGAAGTCAACAAATATGTCCTTGGCGTTCTCTCTAACAACATTCTGATCATAAAATACTGATACTTAATACTGAGTCCTTTCCTGAATCCATACTCCGACTGCATACCCGCTTTAGCTCCTAAAACCGATCCGCTAGAGCTCTTTCCAGCACTTTTCCAAGTACTGAAGGAGACTGATGTCTCGAAGGACGACGATCGGTCCTGATCTTATCAGGAGACTTCAGAAGAGGAACAACCCTAGCACTTTTTCACTGGCGTGGAAAGTATTCCTCCCATAGCCGTTCTTTCTACAGATGAGTTTATATATCGAAAGTAGAGCCAAAGTGATACGACTGCCTTCCGATAGACTAAGCTCTCATAAGGATGTTGCTAAATTCTCAGAGCAGTAGAACCATGACTGTTATATTATTAGAAATGAGAATTAAATGACATTATCGCAACTTAATTTGAATAAACAATCTTCTAAGCTTGTTATTTTCTTAAAATGCTCTAAGCTACAAATATTTGAACAAGAATTTGTGAGTACACTAAGTTCTAACTTTAATAATGGTATGCAAACGAACAGTTTTATAGCTTTCAAGGATGGTTAACAGGGATATTTAACTCATTAATTGTAGGTAAATATTGGCTTTATATCTTCCCCATATACTGAACAGTACACACAGTTACCGTAGAAAAGGTGGTTAGGTTTCACATTTCCCCCCAAACCCTTCATATTTCTTCAGTAAAACGTGAATATTAAAATGAAAATCGCTTCAAAAGATTTCCGAGCAAAAAGTGCATACCTCTTAAGAAATGCAGCCTTGGCAAAATGCATTTTTCTGGGGTAAATCGTTTGATTGCAATCAAGCTGCACACATGTTGCATTACTAAGCCGCACAAGAGATCCACTAGCCTATATATGGAACAATAAAGGATACCCCCTGCTGTAGCGATACTGGAGCGGCAAGAAGAAGGAGAGCGGGGCGACTAAAAGTGTGGGTGGGTGCTTACATGCGCTTTATGCCTTCACATTAGTGAAGAGTAAGCACTCTATATATGCGCATGAGGGTGTAATCAGCTCAGCTGTGATTTGTCAGCACCACAGGAGTGCCAGATAATTGCCGCTCACGCATAAGGATTTTGTTTTCGGCATATTTGCGCGCACATTTAATCTTCCGTACTAAACCGTGCTTTCCGCTGCTCACACCCGCGCCGCAACAATGCGCACTCTTTCGTGTGCATTGACTTTGCCGGTCTGTCATGGTTGGCGCGGCTGTATGATCTATTGTCTGGGCAAGCCCGCACGAGGCCGGCCGTCGATGTTGTTGGAGTGCAACGTGATGCGACTCGCTTGTTTGCACAAGTGCGTTGCAAACTGTAAATAGAGTTCAAATTGCATGCGGGTCGGGCGTTAATTTATGCTGCCGACACAGCCGTTGCGGAGGCTGAAGTGGTTGAGTGCGTCGCGGAAGGCGGTTCAGGGCAAGAGTCGTACGCTGCAACCCTTTCTTTGGCCAATTCACTAATGCCAGCGCACGCTAGACAAATGAGCCAGAGTCGTTGAAGCAGATGGACGAAACGGTGTTTGGTGGTCGAACCGCGACTTCCACAATATAACCATTTACTAATAACTACGCTTGTGTTTGGGGGAACGCATCATGGCAATTCCATAGCGCAGCTGAACTGGGTGAAGTGTGTTCGAAAAAGGTTTCCTGTTGATCATAACTAATACATGGGTTTGCATGTGTTTGTGCAACTGAATGCTGCTATTTGTTTGTCATTGTTTAAGTATGAGCGTGTGCTATGCTTAAAGGGTTGCCTTTCGGCTGCTGCATAGAACGCGCTATGTTTGTTTGCCTCCACAGCGCGCATTTGATCGATCCGAAAAGTATTTCAATTTAATGAATTGAGTCCACATGCCACACGGCGCACGTTCCTGTGGCATGCTGGCAAATGAAAGCAAAGCAAAAATGTGCAAAGTGGCGGAAAGCGGTTGGGAGGAAATACTAGTCAAAGCCAAGAAGTAGGAGAGCCTAAGGAAGCAGAGAAACGGAAAATTAAAAATGAAATATAAAGACGGCAAGGAAAAGGAACGAAGAACGAAAAGCGTAAGGAAGTGAAAACGGAAGAAGCTTAAGGGTGGGCGCGCTACAAAAGGAATGAAATAACAAATAAGAGAGGAAAAGAACTGCTGCAGAGGCGTAGGCATTATTTTATAGTATAATTTAATTTATTTAATATTTTATTATAAAATATTCAAAAATAATAATAACCTCTAAAAAGATCTGCTCTGATCCAAAAATCTAAATGTTTGAAGTACGCTGAATATCAGGCCAAAAAACGATTATTTCTTTGTAATTCTGATAACCGAGAACTCTCAGAAAAACTCTTATAAGCACACGACTAACCTTATTATAATATGAACATCGAACATACCCTGTGTTGAGTTTGCCTTGAAGGGTGTAACACACACCGGAGGCGTTTTTTAAAGTATATTTATAATATGAATGATCAGCGCCGTGAACTGAAAACCAATTCTTCAAAGATATCGTTATGAATTTTGCTCACATTCTTTTCTTTCCAAAAAACTGCTCAATTGTCGGAACCGCCGATTTGGAACCACTGTAGAAAATAGTTGTTATACAAAGTGTTCGATCAAGTTCAAGTTCAGCATAGAA
Source organism: Bactrocera dorsalis (assembly GCF_023373825.1). NCBI lineage: Eukaryota > Metazoa > Arthropoda > Insecta > Diptera > Tephritidae > Bactrocera > Bactrocera dorsalis. The sequence continues at coordinate 4,338,218 of NC_064305.1, read as the reverse complement.
AAGTTTTTTTATTTGACAAGACATCTTCAAAATCAAGAAAATGATTAGATAGGACATACATACAGCTGGCATTCAAACTCACCGATCAAAAGCAAGGACAGAGCTTAAGGGTGCTATGGGGTATAATAATTCTGCTGCTACCCTTTCACAACAATAAATGTAAGTCATCACTGCTTCTTGCCTTGTAAAGAAACCTCAATCTGTGCTGCTCAACTAAAATCACCCACACCTCTATTGCCTTCGTGCCCAACCCTTTTACTTTACAACGGCATGCATTGCTTGCATTTTGAACGCTTTAATCATAAGTAAATATTAATGATTTAAGTAGAAAATCCTTACCGGCGCACATACACACCTCTACCGTTATATCGTATGTAAACTTGAGCGCAATCTTTTGTAAGGACACTCACGCACATGGCTTTTGTTTTCACAGTTGTTTTAGTTGATTGTGTTTTTGTTGTTGTTTTTACTATATACCCGTTTTGACTAACTGGATGACATTCTGTGCTGATGACTCCGCTGATGGCGATAATGATGACTTTGTTGATTTTCTTATTGTTGTTATTGTGCTGCTTACCGTTGCATTGTTGATGACATTGCCATTCTCTGATTATTAATACCGATTTTCAGTTTCATTTTCATTAAGTCTGCTGCCATTGTTGTTGTTTTCACGAAAGCACGTCACTCGAATTACCGCCTTAATGATGAAACTTTCGTCGCATAATCGATGGTTGGGTCGCTGGAATCTGGTGTGGAGTCTGGTGTGAGTACAGTTACTTGGGCATAATGCATTTCGAACAGCCGCACTTGATTTGTGCAAATATTGACGTATGCGACGAAACGGGGTACCTTGTCGCTATTTACTATTTGCATTTTATTTCGGAAACAATAAATGCATCGTCAGTGCTGTGGGTTTAGGCTGTTTAATGAGTCTTGAATGACAGTAAATATATTTAATCCTTTCGTTTACAACCCTTTCAGGAATGTGTCTTGCGAAATTGGTGTTTCAGGAAGCTAGTGGTGTATTATACGTGTGAGGGGAGTGTTAAAAGTATAGGTAGGGAATATTATTTTCAATTAAATCTTACTTAATTTTTAGAAACGTTTTGATTGATTACTAACAGAGGACTAGCTGGAGATTGACAAAGTCATTGAGTCATATTTGTGTGTTTCTTAAACTACTGTTCTCAAAAATGGTTCGCTCGCTTCCGTTCTGGAAATTTCGATGTGAAAAATGCACTTCGTTCTGGTTGACCTATCGTTGAAAAAGTCGATGAATTTATGGAAAAGAGTAAGCAGAGAGAGCTGGGCTGGGAAATTTTGACGCATCCACCATATAGCCCTGACCTTCCATCATCGGACTACCATTCGTTTCGGTCAATTCCCGAACTCCCTTAATGGAATAAAGTTGGCTTCAAGAGAAGCCTGTGAAAATTACTTGCTGCAGTTTTTCGCCGAGAAACCAGAAAAGGTTTACGCTGATGGAATAATGTCTCTAGCGGAAAAATTACAAAAAGTGGTCGGCCAAAATGATACATATTTGCTTCAGTAAAGTTCATTATAAATAAAAAAAATAAGTTACGTTTGATTTGAAATACGAAAAGACCCTTTCGACTACCCAATATAATCGTGTTTGAGCTAGTCCTGCTTGAGATCTAGATCAAGAGACAAACTACATTTTTGTTTTCACAATTTATAGTTATGTTCTGTTATAAGACTTTGTTCATCCTAGTCTGACTGAACTATTCAGAATTTCGTACTAAAAGTTGGTCATATGAAAGCATGTGTGGAAAATGAAGATTGAGGACATGATTCCGATGGTTTCTGCTTGGATATTCAGATTGATATTCACTTATATTCATGGCTGCATCCTCCTCAGTTAGATATTACTATTGAAAAATCATTTAAATTTATGAAAATTCTGTCTGTACGACTAAAAATTCTCACGCTTGTATTCCTGACTAATAAAAAATTTAGTTTGACTTCACTAAATACCAATTTTTCACTTATACACATCAAAATATGAGCAGATAATATGATCTCTGACGCGTTATGCATGAAAACAAAAATTATAATAAATGCTTAAAATGAACTCATCGGTAGGCGGATACGTTGATCTCAATTTATGTATAAAACATACTCCAACTAATTGTTTTAGATATATGAAAAAAGTAGACGGTTGACTGTATAAAAGAAAACCAATCGTTCCTTAGAGAAAATAGGTCATAAATAAACACTAAACATGACACAGGTCCCTGCCCATATGAACTCAAGCAGCCGTGGCATAGATTGACATTGAAAACGAAGCAAGCAAATGTGTCACATATGGTTTTTACCGTTATGAAGGAGATTATGCCATGAGAAAAATGTTCCGTATTTTAAAATTAAAAAAAAGGAAATTTTTTCTACAAAAAAAAAATCATAAAAACCCATAAAGGATCAGAGGACATGTCAGTGCTGCATGTTAAACGCCTAATTTATATACAGCAAGCACAATTAGACGCACAAATGCGACGCCTTTCTCAAGTACTTAGCGGATATTTAAGTATAAGTAAGCAAGCAACTAAGACTCGATGCTGCAAGTAAAAATAATAAATAAATAAACGACTTGAGAGCAAAAGAAAATATTAAAAAAAAATAGAAAATAAAGAAATATGGCATAAATGGAAATGAAATGAAAAAAAAAGATAATCTTGAGTCAGAGAAATTTAGCTGAGAATTGCATTATAAGCACTCTGTAGGCGCTGTGTTCTTTGTTCTTGGATCTATTTATAGCTTATAGAGTATGTAGGCTTATATTGCTTGCGCATGACTTGTATTCGTCGGAGCCTTTTGCAACCACTTAAGAGTCTAAAGTGTCCTTTAAGTGTGTTTATATGTCAGTCAAGACAATTTTGGACGGAAATCTCATTTTGAGTATAAGTATCAGCTTTCTAGAATTGAGTACGGAAATAAAATAGGTGGAGACAATTTATTATTATATTAGGTAAATTGGTTGTACTTTCTGAAAAAATGTGCCAAAAAATATGAAATATCGAAAGGAGTTGAATTTCGGCGCTCAAACTATATTTTTATAATTTCTGAGAGGTGAATTTTACACGAAATTTGAAAAAACCGGAAGGAGGCCCTTTAAAGCATACGAAGGGTGATCCATTTCGAGGTTCCCTACTTTTTTAAAGGAAAATACAGAAACTTCAAATTTCATGGGAATAATTATTTTCATACGAAAAAAATTTTTTGGAATTTTTTTTTGAAGATTATCTCTGATGCTCAATGGTCCATTCGTTGAGTCCAGTGTAGATGACTCGCTCGAGCAATTTGACTACTTACTAGCGAATGGCACACGTGTTGTCGTTTTGGGAAGGTTGAGTGGCTTCACTTCTTGCATAGGCTGCAGTTTGTACTTTTTCAATTTAAGACCTTGAAGCAAAATGTGCCAAGTTGTTCCATACGTCAGTCCGAGTTGTTGCGAAGGGCGCCACTCGACTCTCCGTGGTCTTCGGGTACACTCTCAGCTATGGCTGCTATATTTTCTCCACTGCGTGCTGGACGTGGTCTATTCGGTCGAATATTATCCAATAATGGATGCTGGGTGATTTTTTCGTTTTTCTCTTATGTTGGTATGTGCGCCCCGTTCTGTGTATCGGACAAAATAAAACTTTAAGGGCCGAAAATAAAAGAAAATAAAAATTCCAGTGTCTTTCAATGTCTAGAATGCGAATTTGAGCATGACAACAGTAACACAAAATAAATTTTTTGTTTACCAGTATGATTTAAGACAGTCAAATAATGCAATGTTTCGAACTTATAGACTAAATACCGGTTACTGAGCATAAGCAACATCTTTTATTTTACCCCTGACGCTTAAACATCCCCACAAGCAACATCAACGCAATTGCGATACTTATCTCAGCGCTTGCAAGGATAAACGCCAAATGATATGCAACTATTGCACACAACGACAACACCATAAATCTATAATAGCATCTATTTGCCGCGCGCTACCCTGCAGCATCAAGATTGCAATAACTTTCCGTTTTCCAATTTTTCCTTGTTCGTCATAGTCGCAGCATGCAGGGCGAATGCAAAATTTGCACGCAGCGCGCTCTTATCGCTAACGGAGATGCGATCGGCTCGGCAACGTTCACTAAGGCTAAATCGAAATCTTGTCATTCTGCTAGCTTGCAGTTGATTTTCCGCTTTGCTCTTTAAGCATCTCCCTGCAGCTATCAGTTGCTATTATTATTCGCTTTGCGTTGCACTATTCTATATGCCACTATGCATTTTTTAATCGCCAATTGCATCCTGCCACATCTACCGCAGTGTGGGGGAGCACGCGCCTTCTAGGCTTGCAGTTATTATCAGATGGTTGTGTGTGTATGTGTGCATATTTTTCCTTGCCTCTTTCACACAACTCGTTGTTCAGATTGCCAGTTTCTATCAGTATCATTCTATTTTGAATTTTTCTCGCATCTTCCTTGTGATTTGTTTGTGCTTGTGTGTATGCGGCTGGCTTTTCATTTCCACTCCACCCCTGCCATAATTTTGGATTGAAAAGCTATGATATCGCTGCCGCAATATTGCCTGCTTTCGGCTGTCGCCTAAGGTCCCTACTACAGAGCGCTGCTTTGGGCGTAACTCAATTTTGTTGTGGGCCTGGGAAATTCTCTCGCTGCCTCAATGCGCCCTGTGTGTGTGCGTATGTGCATGGTGTGCGTGTCAGGCGTGTGAAACGTTCTCGTATTTTTTATTTAGCCTATCAGTCGTGCTATTGTTGTTTTTGTTGGCGGCAACAGTCTGCTAAAATTGCTTTCGCCACAAATAGTGAAAATATGAACCTGAACTAATCGCCGCCACCGGTCTGTGATTTTGCCATATTATCCAGTTGATATTTATAGCTTTGTTGGTCGATTGGTGGGCACTTCGTTTCCGGGTATTGTGCCGTCTTGCCTTGACATTTGCCACTACCATGCCTTCGTCCTCGCATTAAAACATTTTCCAATTTTCCGCTCTCACATTTTGCCACTTTCTTCTCATCAATGACGCTACCGCTGCTGTGCGGCATTTATAGTTTCATTTGCAATGAAATTTAAATTAGAAATTGTGTGGCATGAAGACTCTGGAAGAAGTCGGTTTTTATTTACATATGTACAGCATTTTTTCACCACAGCAACGGATGTTTTTGGGCTCGAGTCTGAGTTTACTTCCGTACAGCTAATAGGCTATGGGTGGTGTGACTTCAGATTGTTCATTAATGGGTTTATGAGCATTTTTTATGTGATTCTATCTGTTATACGCACGTCGTCGTAATTTAAGAACATGCGCCTGGTATTATGCGGTTAATGTTGAAAAATTGTAAAATAAAGTAATTTATGTCTGCAAAGCAAAAAGTATTGTGTTTGATTAGATAGATTGGCATAAATTAAAGTCCTATGTGTTTATATTGAGTGTTTTCAAAGAGGGAGAGAAAGAGGTAGAAAGTATTTGGCAATAGTTGCACCAACTGTGTTTCTAATAGTGAGACTAGGTTGGATAAGGTTAGATAGCTGATCAAAGATCTCATGTGATTTACTGTAAGACCTTTAATTTAATGTCAGACCGGTGGGATGTCTGAAGGTATGAGCTCGCCAGTGCTTAAGTCTTGACCTCTCACACGTGAGACAGTCAAGAAGGAAGTGTTGAGTTGTTTCAGCCTCCTCTACTTCCATACAGCTTTTGCATATGGCGTCCGATAGGATTCCCAGCCTTACTGCGTGGATGTTAAAAGGGCAATGGGCCGTTAAAAGCCCCAAAAACAGGGAGAGGCTATTCTTACTGAAAGCAAAGAGATCAATAGATTTCTTGCGATCAATCTTGAGCCAAAAGGTTTTTGCGACAGCGCTTTACCGATGGTGTTCCAGCGCTGAACAAGCTTACGCGAAGCCCAGCTATTTAGTAGTCGAAGAGGATACGGAAGCACTGATCCACACCCTTTCTACCGACAGCGGTTCTACGGTGCCTTTTCTTGCTAACTCATCTGTTTTACAGTTTCCTGCGATTCCGCTGTGGCCTGGCACCCATACCAGTCGTATCACAAAGACACTCCATGCTATTGATAGTGAAGTTAGACACTTCGACCAGCACTGAACGCACTGTTAATGATTTCAAGGCAAGTACCGACGCTCTGACATATGTGGATGGTCACTTATCTAAAGGCGGCTGCACAGCGGAGTAGTAGCAGATGCGATGCGGTCCAGCAGGACGTTATTGAAAGCTCCCTCTTTATCAAGGAAGGTTTAAGAGAGGAACCTGAATTTCCGGAAGCGCTATATCGTCTGCAGAGGCAATCACCCTGCAGCCACGATTTTTTAAGCTGGTCGTTAACTACCAGGATCTATAGAAGAAGCGATTGAACTCCACCTTGTAGGGTTCTTTACTTATATTAGGTCGAGCACGTGTGTTTCCCCATTCCGTTTCAATTACTTGCCGCATAGAACACGGAAAATGAGATATGTGAAGTTTGATGCAACCCCAAGACCGTCCAGATACGAAGGATTGAAAGATGAAATTTACTGGAAATACTGGTTTTTCTAATTAAAAATATTCTGCCTTAAGTCTTAACTGGAGCACTTAAAATTTTAAAGTATACGAATGGCTAATGAAAACTTGCTCGAATTAATTATTAAAACGCTAATCAATGTGAGTCATAAGCAATTAAATTGTAATATTTTCAACAATTATTATTTACTTCGTCGTCTTTAAACCATTTGCTAAATATTTTATTTATAAGCCGACAGTATAAGTTACGGACCTAGACATATTGCCGTGCAACCTTTCAATAAAATTATCCTTACCCCTTAAGGAGATCTATTGAGCAAGTAGAAAAAGATACACAAGGCCACTAAAGAGTGTGCGGCGCATAAAGAAACCACTAAAGGTCTTGCGGCCGAATTGCTGTCAGCACGTTTATAAACATTTACAAAACCATACAAGTTTGGCAAGACCTTAAAACTTTTAGAAACAAATAAAAAAAGACACTACCAAATTGCGACAAGTGAAATAAAATAAATCAGAACGAATCTTAATATAGCAAGATAGCGTTGGATGCAAGAAAAAACACATTAGGCTATTAGTGGAACCGTCACGTCAAGCGCAAACTCATAATTTACTTAAGGCATTTGGCGAAACATAACGGTTGGGTAGGCGAACCGACCAAAGTACCGAAAGTACGCGCACGCCAAAAGTTTTCGAAATGCCTAAAAGGGTTAAATAACTTCTTGGAAGAGGGCAAGCGAACTTAGACACAGCAGCGGCGCGGCGACAGCTGAATTAAGGCCTAAAACACTAATAAACAACAAAGTTTTCTGTTCGATAATAATGATTGCATTGTAACTTCGGTTTTTGTTTTATTATATTACGCCAAAGGCGACACAGGGTGACAATGTAGGCGGCGCGCGAATACTTGCTTATAATATTAAATAGGAATTGCAATGTCTTGCCTAACAAATCGGCGTGGCGAATTCTACAAAATTAAACTTAAATGCCGCATCGCTTTTGCTGGAAAATGTACCAAGAATTACATAAGCGAATAAATAAAACTTTTGGTATTAATTACAAAAGCAGCGTGTGTACTGTAAGCCTGAAATGGGTATATTGGTTGTGACAGCGTAGCACGGCCGCCTTAATCAGTTGCCAAAGCGGCTAAATGCGCCTGTTGGTATGCAAAACGGTTGCAGCGCTTACATAACAGCAGGCGTGAGTAAGTCTCCATGATATACGGTGTTCCGCGCTTTATTTCGTATTAATTTTTGGCGTAAAAAATATTTTTTTTTCTCCAACCTAGAAAGTATTTTTATTTATGCACGTAGTTATTTGTGTGTGTGTGTGTGTGTGGCGCATAATGTAAAAAGTAATTTACGTACAAATTATTTTTGGCCACAAAAGCGCACAGTGGGTGGTGGCGCACTGTTGAATGCCATAAAAACTTGCCTATTTAAATTTACATATACAATATGTACACACTTATATTGGTGGAAAAAGAGTTTTTGTTCGCTCCACCCGCTGTAGAGCTTCCAAAAAAGTTTATGCCTAGAAAATGAGCAGAAAATGGTCTGGAAAATGCCATATACTCCCACGTACCTTTATTTATTGTTGCATTTGTGTGTTTTCATTTATTTTGGCACCAACTAGCGGTGCAGTGCAATGCCGCCAGACTGTCCCAAAATGGCTCAGGCAACCCATTCACAATTTTTGATTTTTTTGTTACTACCATTTCACGTTAAATTTGTGCTGTTTTCCATTTCAGTTTTCTCTCGCGTTGTTGTTGCTTTTATAATTATCACAGGCGCATCGCATTTTTGCCCTTAAGCCAACAAATCTGTGCATTGTAATCCCCACAGCAGCTTCAGGTCACGTGTGCACGCGGCCAGCCGGCAGGCAGTCCCCAAACAATAAGAGAAGTAGAAAAAAATTTGGTTATTCATTTTTTTAACAGCATATGTATGTATGTATAGAAGTTATATACTCGTATATTAGGGTGGGTCAAAAAAACGTATATTTTTTACGCTTGGTACTCTGGGATGAGCTCTTAATTGTAACGGGAAGGTCCACCGTCCAACAGGCTGTTTTTTTTATTATCAGAGAGAAAAATGTGTACCTCGCTTCCAACTTCTTGAAAACAAACTTGGTTTCATAGATTTTATTGAAAAGTGAATGCTCTACACGATGGTCTCCTGTAATTTTTTTCTATGATTTTTTCGTAAACCTAATCATTTTGAAAATATTTTCTGATATCTGTATTATCTCATCTAAATATTAAGAATGTAAATCCCAGGATAAGTGGAAAGGTCGATCCAACAATAGACTTACAAACTGTTGGATCACTCTGCAGCTGGATTTTACAGAGTACACGTTTGCATGAGAGCTCGACATCTCTCGCCAGTCCGTTCGAATGACTTTGGTGGATATCATGGAGAGCATAATGACTATACTTGGTCAATAAGGAGTTCTATTTAGCCGTATTCAGGCGTTTGCGTAAGAACATCCGTCGAAAACGGTCGGGATTGCGGAAGAATAATTTATGGATTTTACACGATGATAATGCTCCACCGAAACAAGCCACAATTGTGACCAAATTTTAAGCCAGAAACGCAATGAATACCATCGATCAACCACCGTATTCGCCAGATCTGGCTCCGCGTGATTTCTTCTTGTTCCCCAAACTGAAATTGCTGCTCCGTGAAACCCATTTCCAGTCAATCGAAGAGATCGATTCGCTGAAGGAGCTAAAGGTCATCCCAATAAATGTTTCGAGGACTGGGAAAACCTTTGGCATACGTGTATTACATCTGGTGGGGATTAATTTGAAGCCGATACAATAAATATTGATGAATAATTAAATAGTTTGCGTTTTATTTACTATTTTCGTGTACTGTTTGGTCTCAATGTGAGTCTATATAGACAGCATTGCTGCTATTTGATATTTAAGGGAATAATCATTAATAAAAATTGTCAGAACATTTGCGAAGTATCCCTATATGCGAAGTTCGCTATTAATCATTTCCTATATAATTTTTCTTTGCTGGTGGTTGGTAGCTACTCATCTTTTCCTATTGTTATTCTCGGTACATGAGGACTCGCTTTGCAAACGATCGCAGTGTAGTGTATATTTTAGTAAGATAATAATATTAGCGGAGGCTAAATTAAATATTTTACTTGTAAAATTTTACTAAATATTTTTGAAATAGGAATAATAAAAAGTTGGAAAATAATATTTCCTTTTTTATAATAAATAGAGTAATATTGAAATCAACCGGTGTTTTGCTTGATGAAACCCATATAACCCCTTGATAAAGGGATACTTTATTCCGTACATGCCTGTAAAGGGAAGTATTTCGCAGCCGTTGTGCATATTTTTAATTTCAATTCATTTACTTAAATTTTTTAAATCCTCTGCCTACGACACAGTCGCCGTTGCGGTTTTGTTATCCTTGTTGTGGCTGAGCTGGGCAAAGATGACGGCGTCGCCGTTGCTCATGCTGATGATTTATATGCGTGCACTGCGCGCACAATATATACACGCTCATCTACAACTGCGCTGATATCGGTAAATGCGCAAGCTATGCATAAATCAAAGTGACGCTGTGTACGCGCGCACGCTCACAGACTTCATTTGCGCTGAAGGAGCGTGTGTTGATTACATTGTGGTGGCGCATTTATGCATTGTCACATTGAAAAAATGAATTCATTCGCCAATAGTACAAATTTTTGCCTTGAAATACCGATTTGCTTGTATATCTCTGTCGCGTTACATACGGCGCTCCGCCATTCATAAATAAATTAAATAAAAATATTTTTCCAAGCGCGCAGTCATGTGAGCCGCAAAAATAACTGATTAACAAATAAAAAATAATAATGATAACAAAAACTGTAGCGCGTGTTGAGGCGCGAGCGCTGCAAGTTTGTTTTTAATGACGCTTAAAAGCGGGCACAAGAAAACACAAGCGCGTGCGCTGCGCAGTATGCTTCTGAATAACGCTTAAGCCGCATTTATGCTTCCCCCTACTTGTTCTTCACATGATTGCTTATTTGTAAGTGTGCAAGCGTTTGCAAAAATATTTGACTTTTCACGCCCGCGCGAGCGCACGGACCACTGCCGTCGTCACAATTGATGGGATTTTGTTTTTGCATTTCGCTGCCGCGGTGGCTTGCTCGTTGGCTGCGTACGGATTAACTTTGTGTGGTTGAGGATTCACTGGAATACCAACTTTTTATTTCATTTCCGCTCCTCAAATTCCAGCGCGCTGAAGCCTTTTATTGACGCGCAGTTGAATAAACTATAATTTGCATTGATCCTTTCTTTCCTGTGTGTGGAAAGTGTGGAAACGATTCGCATTGTGAAAATAAATAAATCAGACGGCAATAAATCTTTTGCATATACACAAACTTGCATGTGTATTAAATATACAGTTATAAACACATCTATATATGAGAAAATTACAGCAATTCACCATGCCCATCCACTTGGACCCGCCATAACTTATAACAATGCCACATATACTCAAATATATTTTCTTCCTTACTTAACACATACCTTTCTTCAACCTTGCGCCTTTCTTCCGGCAGCTCTTCAGCTTGTTTTTTGTTGTGTCTTATAAAGTGTTTGTTGGCTTTGAATAAACAAATATCTGCCACCAAAGTTGCTTTGTTGCGCCTCTCATCGTCCTTCCGGCATTTTGAGTAGTGTGCCTAATATTTATTTATGTTTGCTTTCATAAATATTCTCAGTTTTTTATTTGTTGTGATTTTGCGAACCCGTTCGAGTTAGACGCGCAGAAATGCGTAACTGGAAATTTGTTACGCCAATTTCTTTTATATGAATATTTTGACGCGAAAAGGGTTAAAGGATTAAATTTCTCCTGTCCCTGCCGGCGCTGTCAGCTTAGCTTACAAAATTTTGCGTTATTTCGCTACTTTTTCGGGCAATAAATGGTGGCAACTTTTGTAATGTGAATTATGTCTTGTTGCCACAAAGATTTTTTGAATATACTGTGAAAAATATTTGATGGAAGAAAGAAGTTTTCTCGTTGTACGATATATAAGTTTTATTTGGAATAGATAAGGTGGGAAGAAAACCGTGAGATATCGGTTTAACTTTAGTGAAAAGCGACCTCTACCGTTGTTTACTATCTCGAAAAATGATCAGTGAACTCGTGGAGCAACTATGGATACCTTCTTCTGCTTTACTGGCTTAAAAAGCATTTATTTGGTTAAAGCCGAGTTAACAACAGCATGGCAGTCGTTTCATTTTCGTTTTGGCGCAACTTGGCGCCAATTTGGGATAGCAAGGGAGCAAGGTCCTTCTCCACCTTTTCTCTTCAATGGAGTGGAGGTCTTCCTCCTCCTCTGCTTCTTCGTCGAAAAGTCCAGGTTTTCATACATACGGATGACATGACCAAACCAACAGAGCCGCTGTCTCTTAATTTGCCAAACTATATTAATGTCAGCGTCTAATTCGTTCATAAATTACACAGTGTTATTTTTCAACATTTTTCAAGAGTTTTTGAATTTTCTCTATAAATTTTTTGCCGTGCATATGAACCATCTGTTCGCCAATTTCAACTTACCATCAAAAGATGTGCTATAATAATTCGTGACTACATTTCCTCTTCCTATAAAGCGATAAGTGTCAATTTTGATTTAGTATTTGCTTGTACGCCTCCTTAAATGCCAACAGTAAATACACACACACACATATGTGGCTAAGTCAAAAAAGGTTAAGCCAACTTTGAAAAACTTATTTTATTTAAAGGTTCGGAAATAATAATAATTTATTGAAAAAGTGCGTACTTTTTGATTAAAATTGTGGCAAAGCTGAAAAAATGGATTAAGGAAACAACGAAATGATTTATGCGACACAGAAATAACAGGAAATCGAATAAAAAAATTAAAAAAAAAAATGCCGCAGCAACCCACTTTCGACTGGCAAATAGAAAGGATCGAAAGAACGAAATAAATATTTTGAATTAAAATTGAAAAGAGAGAGTTATTTGCTATATGTACATACGCCATGCGTTTATTTTCGATATGCAGAAATATGATTGAAAATCCCTATGCAATGTGTGCATTTGTTGCAGGAAATTCTAAATTGCAAAAAGGAAATCTAAAAAATTGATTGAATGACTTTAATTTGAACATTTTTAGCTGATACTCTCTATACATGTGTTTCATTTGCGTATATTTTTTAGATTTGAACACCTTTGACACTTTGTGCAACGCATACTGACTACTTTCTCGCATTTAATCCTGACCGCTAAGCCGGTGTGCTGTGCAGCAACAACACGCTGGCAACATTTTGCGCATATAGTATCGGTGCATTTTTAACCGGAAAAGCAATTAACGTGCGAGTCGCTCTGACAGCAACTATATTTTTTCCGACAACAGTTTCATACAAATTTAGTTTTATATATTTTGATAGATAAAATTGCCATATGACCGTAATAGGCGCCATTTCTATGATTTTTTGGAGGCATAGTCAGAGACTCGTATTGCAGCGGCATTAAATTGAAGAGCAAACGCAGCGCTGTCAAATGAATGGCAGCGTAAAATTGCATATCCTGCGGGCAGCCGAAAAGCCTGCGTTTGTGCGCACATTTCACTTGTTTCATATTTTTTATTTTTTTCTGTTTTTAATGCAATATTTTCGTCCATAGTTAGTTAGTTAGTCGGCTTGTTGTTTGCGCTTTGGCTATTTATAGCTCGGTTTTGTGTGACATGCGGATATTATTGCATTAGATACGCGTTTGTGGTCGGCTAGTTGGCAATCAACTGCAGCATTGCATTCAACTGGCGCATTTCGTTTTAATTGCTCAGCGTTATTTTGTTTGTTTCCTTTTGCAGGATATTGCCAAAAATATTTTTATGCTTTTTTCTGTTTTAAAAAGGCAATTGGCTCTTTTAAATGCTCAATTTTTTAGGCAAATCAAAAAATAGCGCTATATTTTTAATGAACTTGTGCTTATAATTTATTTGCTATTTTTTTCAAGTCTACAGCATATTGCTTTTAATTGAGCTATTAAATGCAGATTGTTTACGCTTATGCAAAATAATTCGGATTTTATGTTTCACAGTTCATAAGCATAGCAATTTGTGTTATTATTGCGCTGTTAATTAGAAATTTTTTATGCGTTTTCAATGCGTATATTTAAAAAATGTTTTTTTTGTATCTGATATTATTCCTGTTACTATATGTGTATGGTTAAAAAAATATTTTTTGTCTGTGATAATTCTCCTTTACAGTAGACAACTTGATTTTCAATCAGTTAAAGTTCTTCAGCTGCTCAGGACTTTTTAAACATCTTATATGGTAGATATTATACATATGAGTAATATATAATATAATATATAAGAGGAAATACTATATCATTCTAGGGTAAAAATATGAAAATTGAATTTTATATTTCGAAATTACAGAACAGAATAATATAATCGGAAATCGCTTTGTTTACTTGCAAAATATTCTTAATTAAGTTCAATACATTTTCGAACCAATTGTCGAAACATGTTTGCCACTCTGATTAAGGTATCTCAAAAACATGCATTCGAAACGAGTCAACCACATCTTTAGATTTCGAAAAACGTTGTCAACTTAGTTCATTTCTTACGAACGCGAATGAAAAGAAGTCATTTGGTACCAAGTTAGGACTCTAAGGTAAATAAATGAACTAGTCGATGTTTGCAATGCTCAAAAATGCAGTTATTTCAGTCGATGTGTGAGAGCTCGCATTGTCGTGGTGGATTGTGATCGGTCTTTGGTAGTTGGTTTTTCTGATTTCTTGAAAGAAAACTGGCAAAAAATTATTGTATGTCAGTCAGAACTTACTGTTCTGTATTGTTCTAGTAATACGGTTGCAATATGTTCAGTCTTTCCAACAAAAGAGGCAACCATTTGATTGGAAGTGTTTCGTGCGCGAATAGCTTTGGTTGGATTCAGCTTATCTTGTAACAGCCGTACAGTCCACGGTTGCTTACTTCAGGGCTCATATACGTGAATCACGATTCTTCATTTTTATGTTGCCATAGACGTGTTTCAAAGCAAGGTTGTCATATTTTCAAACATTTCTCTCGACCAGGCTTTTAAGAATCAAATGTTCATGTAAATTGAATGTAAGTGTTGTTACTAATGCCTTTTCCTGGTCTCAATCTCACGATGTATGATAGAACAGTTTGCGCACACCGTCATTGGTTTGTGGAAAAAGAATTGACTTTGGACGACCTTCTTGGAATTCGTCTAGGAGTGTTCAGCGATTTCAATTGCATTCACCATACTATCGATAAACACTGGTTCTTATAGGAGCTTCATCGCCAAAAATTGAATTAAGTTCATCGAAGCACTGTTGTTGAGTTAATCCACGTTTGAAGTTTTAAAAAATATTTCCCCGAAAGTTTCCTCGATTAAATGCCTTTTACAGAAAGTGGATTTAACGGGGGAAAATTTTTTTTAGAACTCCTTTTTTCCTCCTCAATATTTTTTCATGGTCGCATAAACAGTCGACAGTGTTTTCTGTTTTCTTAGTTCTAAATTATTATAAAATGATAGAAATGGGAGACTTTTGATGTCCACATATTCTTCTTCTTCTTTACTGGCGTAGACACCGCTTGCGCGATTATCACGTGGCGGTTCGCAAACCCATCGCACTACTCTCGGGTGGGATGGTTCGCTTCTCACTCAAGCTCGCCTTCAAACGCATGTGCTCTGGTTAATCGAAGGATACTTGCTGTAAACCGGCAGTCGTGAGCTGCTTGACCATATGTAAAAGTTTCGTTCCATTCCCAACTGAATGATAATCATAGAACTTTTTCGTGAACTTCTACACAAGACTCGTCCTCCAAGCTTAACTCACTTCATTCACCAATTCTTTGATTACTATATTCTGCTCTCTGCTTTAAAAATTTTTAAGGAAAGTAACACAATTATATATGTGCTTAGTTCAATTGACACTTTGAGAGATATAAATCCTTTTCACTTTTTTCTCATTCTCTTGTAAGAGTTGGTTTGAATTATACCATTTTTTTCAATTCGTCAATCTGTGGAATGGGAGACAATTGATTTATAATTTATAAGGAAATAAACTTCTAATTTAAGTAATTAGTCATCGTGACCCAATTCGCTTTTCAATTGCACAAACACACATCGTGTCACATTTCAGGTCATTAAGATAATTTCCGACCTAATTACCTACGGAACGTGTCATCAAACTACAGCAAATGGTTAGTATAAGTTTCTCAAAGAATCCAACATTAAATCACAAGAGCTTCCAGAAGAAATACTTCAATTCTGCCGGAAGACCTGAGAGTTATATAATTGCAGTAAACCGCTTGATTTGAAAGCTGTATCGCACAGAATCATAAATAGAGAGGAAAGAAAGTAAAATGAGAAGAAGTAAAAAATGCAGGCAAAGCAGAAAAAGTGAAGAAAATAAAGAATAAAAGTATTTAGGGTAAATCTGTAATTGTGGCATGTAATTAAATTACAACTGTAGGCCACAAAGTAGTTACATGTGTACATACCCGAAAATATGACCGATAGCACGTAGATGTGTGGCAAGACAACAAATGACCTTAACTTTTTGTTTCAACTCGTACTTTGCGGTTAAATATAATTAATTAGATACACACACACATTCATACAGTGACACACAAATGCAGGCATATTGCGCTTATAAGCACAACATTGCGGTTAATCGTTTCACCTGGGCGCTCTCAATTCTCTAAGTGCCTGGGCGGTAGTCGCTTGGCCTGCTGGGGTGTTGACTCACACAACTTATACTCACTCGAACGTGTGTATGTATGGTAGGTGTTACCGCAGACGGCTTTTGGTGGTCAACTGTTTGCCGCTCGACTCCCTTTACTTTCTTGCTGCCCCACCAATAGCTAGCGTACGCCTCCTACTCTCCCACCTGGTCGACCATTCAAAAGTCATTATCATTTATGTGTATTGTTAGTAATTGATTAGATGCGTTAAATGCGGTTTAAGCCACATATTAATTGTTTTCAAGTGCCGCTAACGCGCTGTTTTTAGCTATTGTTGTTGCCCTTGCTATTTAAGCCGGTGTGCTTGCCACACACACTAATCAAATATTAATATTGCTTTTGCGGCAAATGGTTTCTTGCATTAATAAGCGGAATCGCCTTAATGGATACAATTCGCTAAGTGCTCCATTTAATGGGATTTTTAATGAGATTTTATGCCTATTTATATGAATTAGTTAGCCATGTGGGTGCAAGTGAGGCGATATAGTGTTAACATACCTGATTAAGTTCATTGTATTGCAGAAATGGTCGGGGAATGCTTTAAATCGCATGAAACATGTTTCCAAATCCCATTTTGTTTATTTTTAATTTTCGAAAAATTTACTGAAATGACCTTGAGTATACTGACCTTCAGTTAGGTCGTGATTAAACAATCTCTTCTGACCTATTATCATCAGGATCCCTCATATCCGATCGTCTATCGTAAACCAGTTTTGGCTGAAGACAGCGGATCGAGTCATTATAAGCCAACTTTTCAATTAGAGATCATCTCTAATGTAGTCCTACGGGCAGTGCTTTGCACCGAGTGAAACCAAGTCCATTTTCCTTTGGTATTTCCCTCTTTCTCTGCTCCTATCAGCTCATATCGCCCTTAAAAACTTTAATAGAGACTTCAGCAGTTGATTTAGTCCTAATTCCGTTTTCAATATCCCAGTTTTTACTACAAAATCAGACGATAGAAATATTACAACTAATAAAATATTTTCCAATCCATAAGTACCTTTACTGCTATTTTGTTTCAATTCTAATGACGCAATTTGGCACTAATATATTAAAGTATGTCGCATTACGCTACGTAACAATTCGTTATAACTGTTAAATCTAATTTCGTCTGCATTTCATACCGCTGGCATTACGCACGTTTATTATTACATTAAAAATTTGCATACAAAAGTAGCTTTCTCCCTTTCAATTATTTCGTGATTGTCATATGACCAAATAGTTGATTGGATTTGAGCGGCGAGCGCTCTGGCAACGCTAATAGGCTTACAGCAATAAGTTTCAATCAAAAATGCAAACTACGACACGCCACCACCATTAAAGCGAGTGTTCGGCCTACCCGCCACACAAACTCAAGCGGCAACCCACACCCAGCCCACTATGAGAGTGAGCACCCGTATATTCTTGCAGCTACAAGCAATCAGCAAATAGTCCAACACCACTTTCTTTCGATGCAAAGGGCTGTCGGTCTTGAAATTTTTTGGCGGCGAGCGGGCATGTAACATTTTAATGAAATAAAAAGAAAATTGCCAAAGCGTAAAAAAACATCAAAAGCATTTTTGCCTAATCACTTCGAAAATTATAAAGTAGAAAAGTGTGCGTTGCCAATGCGTGGATCTCGTTTTTATGCTACAATTCTTGTATAGCCCTTTTTTAGGCGCTTGGCCCTTGCCAAGTTTTTGCCTTTCTACTGCTGATTTGTTGAACATATACATATATAGAGAAAAACTCTATTTTTTATTTATTTATTAAATGCAATTTGCATTTCAAATACATATGTATTATTAGAAATAAGGTTCTGATAGATATTAACATAAGTTAAGCAACTGAAGTAAAAATTTAATTAAAATGAAGTAATTGCAAAGGTTGGATGATATCTCTAATAGTTTTATATTTAAAGGGTGATTTTTTAAGAGCTTGATAACTTTTTTTTAAAAAAAAACGCATAAAATTTGCAAAATCTCATCGGTTCTTTATTTGAAACGTTAGATTGGTTCATGACATTTACTTTTTGAAGATAATTTCATTTAAATGTTGACCGCGGCTGCGTCTTAGGTGGTCCATTCGGAAAGTCCAATTTTGGGCAACTTTTTCGAGCATTTCGGCCGGAATAGCCCGAATTTCTTCGGAAATGTTGTCTTCCAAAGCTGGAATAGTTGCTGGCTTATTTCTGTAGACTTTAGACTTGACGTAGCCCCACAAAAAATAGTCTAAAGGCGTTAAATCGCATGATCTTGGTGGCCAACTTACGGGTCCATTTCTTGAGATGAATTGTTGTCCGAAGTTTTCCCTCAAAATGGCCATAGAATCGCGAACTGTGTGGCATGTAGCGCCATCTTGTTGAAACCACATGTCAACCAAGTTCAGTTCTTCCATTTTTGGCAACAAAAAGTTTGTTAGCATCGAACGATAGCGATCGCCATTCACCGTAACGTTGCGTCCAACAGCATCTTTGAAAAAATACGGTCCAATGATTCCACCAGCGTACAAACCACACCAAACAGTGCATTTTTCGGGATGCATGGGCAGTTCTTGAACGGCTTCTGGTTGCTCTTCACCCCAAATGCGGCAATTTTGCTTATTTACGTAGCCATTCAACCAGAAATGAGCCTCATCGCTGAACAAAACACGCGCGCGAAACACATTTCGAACCGAACACTGATTTTGGTAATAAAATTCAATGATTTGCAAGCGTTGCTCGTTAGTAAGTCTATTCATGATGAAATGTCAAAGCATACTGAGCATCTTTCTCTTTGACACCATGTCTGAAATCCCACGTGATCT
This sequence comes from Bactrocera dorsalis, assembly GCF_023373825.1. NCBI lineage: Eukaryota > Metazoa > Arthropoda > Insecta > Diptera > Tephritidae > Bactrocera > Bactrocera dorsalis. The sequence continues at coordinate 4,319,144 of NC_064305.1, read as the reverse complement.
GTCAAATACTAATGCATGAAAATCCTAACCTCAAAAAAATCACCCGTTACTACAATAAGACAGGAGAGTGCATTTTAAAATATAGTGAAAGCTGAGACTTAATACAATAATCATTCAGACCTCTTCATTTTTGGTATGGCCTTCAGTTCGTTTAGAGAATTTTGTTTTATTTCTTCGATCGACTGAAAACGGGTATGTAAGGACCTTTTCCTTCAGTAAAAATAATGTTACCTCCTTCAGTTGACAAAAATATTTAAAGCACAATCTTTAAAGGAATGATATAGAACAAACTTAAAATAAGCAAGATTCAACATACCAAATCTTAAAGAATATATTCAAATAGTTCTCTTCCTCGAGAATTGTAGTGTATTATGTCAACTGTAGAGAGATACCTACTATATATTCCTACAATTACTAGAATTATGAGTTTTAGTTATTGATATTTATGTATGTACTCATATCAAGCAGACTTATTGGCACAAATGATCATAAGTTAAGCAGCTTAGCAAATTTATGCTGTAAATTAACTGCTGTCTGGTCAGTGACTGTCTCCAAAGGGAATTTAAGCGCAAATTATATTTATTCATGTATTAGTAGCTATCAATTACACTCGAAGCGACGGTAATGCAAAGTCAAAGCAAAAAGAAAAACAAAAATTAAGCAAGCATTATTAAAATTTCTTCATTCTAATGTTAACTGAGAACAGAAATTATGGGTAAACGACTGGTAATGATATTTTCCTAAGAAATTAGGAAGATTGCAACTACAATCGCCAACCAATGAGGAGCTTACGAAGGACTTCCGATAATCCATTGATCGCGTAAAAGCAGCCCTATCTAATTTTACACTTGAACCGCTAGAAGGTGCAGCCAAGCGACAAAAATCAGCTGAAGAAGCTAAGTCCTCAGCCAAAAGACTGAAGACAAGTGGCGTAATGCAGGCAAAGTCGTTTGATGACGATATTTTGTGATGCATTATTATTGGTGTGCGGGATGAGGGAGACCTCTAAAAAAAAATATCCAGCTTACAAACGCGGCACTGGAGATACTACTAAGCATCACGGGTCTGCCAACGTCATGTACAGATGCCGGATTAAACCAAGGCCAAATCAAGATCAGTCGAATTTTATAAGGCGGCTATGGCCAATGTAAGGGAGGTATATCCTGAAGCTAAACAAGTAGCAGCGGACAAAAAAAAAACATCCCGTTAAGGCCAATGGCGAGGGTCTGGATTCCGCCTACACCGTTGTGCCTAATAATGCAGCTCATCAGAGATTGTAATCCGAGGTTGCCTACGAAGGGTTGGAAATACGTTAAGGCGTTCGAAGACCCCATAGCAGAATCTAGCATGGAGACCAAAATGGCCACAATGCTGATCCTGTTGTCGCTAACAAAGGAATCTATCGAACCGCTGACCAGAAGTGGCAGGGAGATCAATTATGGATTCACAAAGAGAAGAATCACAGCTACCAAGTCGAATGCTGTTGCTGTAGATCACCTAGCATCGGAAAAACCTAGACCAAGGTGACTATGCTTTGAGGTCTGAGCTTGCAGACAGACTTTCAGAACTTTATACTGAGAAAGGGCTCTTGAGCAACTCTTAAGAGACGCAGATAAGATAATTGTTAATGTGTCTTCTACTAATCCAATTAACGTTGTGGTATCACAAAGGGCTTTCGAAAGGCCTAGATGCGTCGCCAGAGAGCCACTCTACCTAACTATTTTGAGTAAAAAGATAAACATAGAGGAAGCAAAATACTTTCTTGCGCCGCTCTTGAAGCAAAAAGCCTAAATTTTTCATAATTTCTTTTAGCTTCGGCGTTGACGATTCTAAGTTCTTTTCATATCGTGCTTAAGTACACGCCTAGGGCTCGAACCATTCACAAAACTGGCGTATTAAGCATAATAATCACGAAAAAACAGAAATCCATATGCTTTCGTTGCAAACACATTGACTTTTTGACCTCGGACGTCGGTCAGCTTTGCTTTTTTCTTTGTTATAATGCATACCACATCATGATGCGTAGCTATCATATTTCACCTTAATTACTCTCCAATTAATCATCAGATAATTACCAACAATCAATTGTATTGCCATAGCTAAATTTTGGTTGTGGTTTTATACGGATTACAAGCCGAAATGGCCACAGTTTCACATACAAAAAAGCAGCTATACTGGTATTATTGGACTGCAGCTGAGGCGTGGTAAAAACCGCAAGCCGCATGCAGTGGCACGCTTGCAACGCATGATTGGCGCAAGTCGCTTTTAGCATCCACCTTTGCAAATCTGCAACAAATAGACACGCGCACGAAAATATTAAATTACTTAAGGTGAAAATGTGTACGCAATGCGGGGAAAACAATGATAATAACAATAACAATATGTATAAGCGCGGCAACCACAAAAGGCAAAGGCAAAAGGAGAAGGATTTTCGATAAGCAGCAAAAGATAAATGAATGAGCAATTGCTGGCTGAGGTGAAGGGAACTGATATGAGATGCGCAGAATAGGAAGTTACATATTTGTATGCGCGATCGGGCAAAGGTAGGATCAAGTTTGATATGTTTTGTTTAACCGCTTATTAGGGGTTGTCGGCTTTATTGTCACGTTGAATGGTAAATGATGCAGAATCAAGTGTGGTTATGTAAATAATGCAAATGATAAAGGTTGACTAAGTGGCGCATTGTAATCTGTATGTTGCAACTTGGCATGAAGTCAAATTTGGAGATGTGCCTGGGCATTAAGTTTGAGGATTTTAAAATCAAATGTGGTGATTTGAGATGTTGAAAAAAAGATTATAGCAAATTCGATTATGTTACTGAAAAACGCTTCCAATTCACACTATTTTTAAAATTCCTCCTCTCCGAATTTTTTTCTTAAAAATACTCCAAAAAATATCATCGTCTGCACTGTCTACCAGAAAACGAAAAGTGCCTGCCATATTAAGCCGCACACCAAAAAAATGCACTTAATTAACGCGCTGTTGTGACAGCCTGCAGCATCGAAGCGCATTCCGTAGCTGCGGCTTGCGGCACTTCCTGTACACAACGGCTTAGTAGCGCCATATAGGCATTTGCGGCGGCAAGTATAAAGCAAGCAGCGCGTTCCCAAAGGCCAGACGTATGTAAATATGAAGTGCAGGAAGAAAAATGTGGTAATTACAAAAAAGTGCTCGAGTAGCTGAAATGAAGAAACAAACCCCGGAAGAAAACATTTACAACTTTTACTTGATGTTCTTGGTCCAACATATGCTGCACATATTCCCGCCACATCCACAGCATGCGCATATGTTTACGCGTAAATATATTAAAGTACTTGTGTGTAGTTGCTTTATTTGCCCGCGTGCCAAACGTAATTTAACACTTTTCAAATTTTTGCTGTTCTCAAATCCCTTCTCGATATACCAATATTGTTCACTTCGCATTGTTGTTGTTTGTTTTTGTCTTAGCAAATCGCAAAGCGCATATTATTTGTGCCTTTCCGTTATTTACATGCATTTATCAGCTTGTGTCTGTGTGTGTTCCGGCAATCCAGTCTGATCCTCAATAAAAGTCAGCATTAATGTCAGATAGCCACTCACTTGCAGCTTTGTGTATATACCATATATATGTATGTATATATTTATTTGAAGCGTGAAGAAAGGGTTGCTGACACTGACCGATCTCCTCTCTGCACGTTGCATGTGGCTCGCAGCAAGGCGTGTTTGCTACATTTTCACCATCGTCGCACCCTTTTCTACGTTTCTCTCTCCCTTATAGATATTCATGCATATTTGGCGATGCATATCAGGTGCTTTGCCTTTATTGGGCGCCTTGTGAGAGCTTTAGTGCAAGCAGCTTAGATTTTGTCCGGCTGAGAAAGGGGTAAGTCGGTTATTGGCTTAGCATCTGTTGTTGTCGATTTTCTCGCTTATTTAGTTTAATGTGGCTATTTTATTTTATGCTTTAGAATTTGCCGTTTTTAATACACGGTGTTCCAAAATTAGCTCAATATTTAAATTTGCCGGCATTTCAAAATTTCTTTACAACTGACGAAGTTGAAATACTATTTCTATCATATTTTGTATGTAATTTTTGTACTGAGGCCGCCAAAATAACATTATTTTTGAAATATTGTTCAATAATGAAAATACCTTGCTTTGTTGTGTGAAGCTCCATTTTTAGGAAATCCTAACTATCAGCTGTCCATTTGTTTTTTTTTGTTTATTTTATTTACATTTGGTAGTAAATTTAAATTTTTTGTTTTTTTCGTGACATCCGATATTTAATTTAAATTGGAAATTCTGGATTATTATTCATTTAAATTATTTTTTCTTTTAGAAGAACATAAAGTTCTGGAAAACCCCGCTGTAGCTGCTAAGATTTATTAGATATTGAGAAATCAGTCAGTTTATGCTTCCAAAAAAATGTCCATTGGTAGATCCAGATGTTACAATCACTTCGAAAATTTTGCTATTAATATCAATAATAAGCTTGATAATTTTTTCTGGTGAACAACAAACAACTTTCTTCAAATTGCAAGTGTTCCACTTGTTCAATAGTTATGAATAATACTCAATGGGATAATAGCTTCGATAGGTGGAAAATTTATAAGTGTTCCACTTGTTCAGTAGTCGTGAATACGGACTAAACATGATAGTAGTTGAGTTGTTTACAGGAAATTTCGACTCTCGCTTCGCTTCCATTTTGTAGTTGAAAGAATTCCCAACTTCGGTTTCGGTTTTCTTCGAGGAAATCAACATCGAAAGAAAAAATTTGTATAGCCAACACTTAGGAAATGTTCTTCTGCATTTTCCCAGCATATATTTTCAAATCATCCACCGCTACTGCAAACATTAATGCAAATTCGATTACCCACTCTCACACCCACCCATCAATAAAAGCAATAAATTTTCCAATCATCTAAAAATTGTAAATTACTTTAACTACATTAGATTTGTGCAAATTAGAAAACCTGAAAAAATATTCTTGTGCATTAGTTCGTCATAAATCAAAAATGTGAAAAAATGCGACAAGTGTGCAAAATTATGAAGTGCAACCCGCGAATAATGAAGTGAAAGTCACTGGTTTGAAGGGGTAGCTATGTACTTAGTTGAAATAAAAGCATATTTGCAACATTCGTGCTAGTTATGAAATGGAAAATACATGTAAGTATTTATTATTATGCGAAAGAACACTCAATGATATTAAATTTGTGGCAATAATAGTGCGCACCGCAACAATAAAATGTCATAAAAAGTACACATGTTGCATACAATTGTATGAAGTTGAAATAAAAACGAATTGCAATTGTACGTGCTCTGTGCGAATAGGGGTTATGAAGGACTGACAGCGTGTTTCGCACAGTTTTTTAAGAGTGCGAGGCATAACTAATCGGCTTATAAAGTCGAATCAGCAACATGACTTCACTATTAGGCTTGATTGGTATTTGAAATCAGATACTTGAAGCAGTATGACAAATTATATTGGAGACCTAAGTAGCTATGGCAGTTGTTCTTTTTTGTATAAAATGGTATTTCTTTACCCTAAATCAGCAGCACGAGGCAGATTAGGCGGGCTCCCTTAAAATTTCATGAACGACCCGAGACTGATTGGACTGATTGGAGGCAATAATAAGATTGCTGTTATTGTCCCAGGGAAGATTTTCCGATCCTTGGCCGGATTTCAAACTTCGGTTTTGTAGTAGCAACTGTCGCGGGAACGACTTCCCTTATGTGACTTCCAATTTGTTCTTTGTTCGTTCTTCCTTTTAAAGTTCAAAGATTTTAGGTCAGAATTAACAGTCCGATTTTTTGGTCTTTGGAGGGATTACAAACTCCGGTTATGTAGAGCCGACTGTCGCGGAAACAACCTATATTATGGAATAAGCTGAGTCATTCGTTCTTCTTTCGAAAGCACAAATGTCTTATGTCAGGATTAACCAAAGGATCTAATTATGGATTTATTTCACAAAGATTACCTTTAGATCTTTCTACATTTCCACTTTATTAAATCTGTTTTGATCTGAAAAGGATATATAGTAGAGTTCCAAAACCCTTTATATTGCACACTTTTTAAAGAAGGTTATTTAAGTGTCGTGAAGAACTGAAATAATCCTTCTGGCTTCGTGGAACACGCTTCAAAAATTTTTAGGGTTTCCACAAAGGTCTCTATAAACCAGATTCATGGACAGTTTAAGTGCTTCATATAGTTTTTTAAGCACTCTCGTTGCCTAACAGGCTTACCATGCAGATCTTACCGTCTACATACCTATTTGCAGCACTCCGTCTTGACCTCGCCATAAAACCTTTCCTACAGCACATATGAATAAGAGAAATTTTTCCTAGCGGGTACGCGATATGCTGATTTGCTATCACAGAAATTAAAAAATGGTACATGGAAATCCAATCGAAACGAAATTGCAAATGAACCGGCGCAACAGCGGTGAAACTACGACTTTACAGCATACGCGCGGACTACAACTGGGGGTTGAGTGGTACACTACAAGGCTGGGCAACTGTTGCCCAGAAAGGGGTGTACATGAGTTCATATACAATTTGCTATTTGCACACTTTGTAGTAGTTGTTGTTGCGCATTTTATTGTCACTGCGCCTGTTGTTGCACTCATATTTACATTGGCTTTTCGTTTCCGACTTAACTATTCCATACAAAAATATACGACTTTACCGTTCGTTTTTTGTTGCCGTCAATTTTCGTTTAATTTTCCCGAGGCGTTCAGGGTAACCAAATCCGTTTAAGCGATACAATGACACCCAACGCACCATGTTGCAAGTGAAACTAATAGGCGTGCAGGCTCTCAATCGCTCTGGCGTAGTGGTGATGGCAACTCGGAGCGCGCACACAAGGGGTGGCGGCATTGTATGACATTTACGTCTGTTATTTCACTCCATTTTTTAATATTGCTAAAGGCAATCACAAATATACCATAATATTTTAACTAATGTATTGCATAAAAGAATTGTTGTTGTTGCGACTGTTGCAGGCAGGCGTCATAATAAATGGCACACCGGGCGCATGTTGGTCGGCAAGCAATCATAAAAATGTGTAGCGCTAAAAAACACACACAAGCCAGGAAGGATATGGGGTTGATTCGTTGGCACGCTGGTACGCGCATATCCGCTTGCCGCTCGTTGCATATCAACTATTTTTCGGCGGCGTTTTCGGTTACCCAAAGTCGGCCGGCAAGGGAGTACAAAGCGCTAAGTGTTGTGGGTATGAGGTTTGGTAGAATTTTGCATTTCATTACACACGTGCAGCAAGGTACACACACACATACGTATGGTTTTTAAACATGTGCACTCACGTGCTAATATATGTACACTCATTTGTTAAGCGTTCTTCGTCTTTATACTCAGGGGACACGCTTGATATTTATGGTTATATGGTGCAGTGGTTGCTGATTTGCTCCTCATTTGGGTTTCATGTTACCTCAATATTTATGCGCCTTCTTGTATTTACTTTCATCCCTCGCATTTTTTATTGCGTTAATATTTACTAATATTGACAATATTTAAAGTATTAATATGTTTTAAAAGCGGATTTTCCGCATTTTTCGTTGGGAGAATAACAGGTTCCTCAAATTTGCGGCAAGAGTTGGTTCATGTGTTCAGTTGATGTGTTCGTATAAACTTCTCTCTGAGATCCCAATAAAAACTTGAAGTATGATCCATTTGTCGTAAAACGAATCACGTCCTAAACTTATAAGATCACACGTTTTGGATGTGAGTTGGAGTCTCGGAATTCTTGAGACTTATCTGTATAGGCCTGCTGCCTTTTGCGATCTAACAGCCTTGAAATTCCATTCTTCTAGCAAATATATCATTTGCAAGCCAGCGGCTCCCCTTGTACGTGTTGGCTCCGTCAATTTTAGTGTCCCCGAAAGTGTGTGTCACATCGTTTCGTTGGATGCGATGCAGGTTTTCTTAAGTGCACCGCCCCTTGAGGTTAAAAAAGCACTTGAATGTGATATTGCTGCGGAATTAATGGAATCCTGATGATGACGTGGAGAGGGAGGGATACAAAGAGACCAAGAGGCGTCTAGATAATAGGGTCAAGAATAGGTGGCAAGACCGTTGGGAATATAGTCTTAACTGTGGGGTGACTTACGAATACATTGTTTTTTTTTTCTTAAAGTAGGGGAAAGCATGAAAAGCCAGAGTGCGGAACTTTAATCCGCTAAACCTAATCTACTTTCAATTCCCGACTCTCCCATGGAACCACCTAATTGAGTATTACTTCTTGGGAGTGATAAGACATTTAAGACTTATCGCACGGACTGACGGATGCCTACTCTGCAACATCTGGGACGTTACGTTTGTTGAGGGTAACCTAGACTTTAGATTTCGTTTTTTGCTTAAGGGGCACTGGTCCCTGAATTTGAATCAGAGGCACCTTTCTGATAGGCCGGGCTGTTTGTGTGGGGCACGGATTGAGGTTTGAGCTCTATTGGTCGGTTGATTTAAGAATACAAGCGGGATTTCAGTTTTTGTCTGAGTCTTGTAAGTCTCTTGACGGCAAGTACCTACGTAAAATCCATCGGATGTTGTCCCCGAAAGTTTTTCAGAGTGAAAATAATCACTATAGAATGTGGAAAATCTTTCTAATTGGGAAGAAATATAAATATTTTTTTTGTAGAGTATTCTCCGTCAAAAATTATAAAATTCCTTTTGTCTTAGGATCTAGTAGCTTTTCTACAGAACTTTTCGGATTTCACTGAACTTATGGAACAGTTGGCTCGTAGCTGAAACTAAGGTGTGTAAAGAGCAGGAAGCATTGATGGTATGGCCTTAACTACGGATCTTAACTTTCTAAAAACGAAATATTCCTGCGAGGATCAGTGTGAAAGTATTGGTTGGGATGCTCTATTCAAAAGTCACTAAAGGCATACATCTATTTTTCGAAGATCTTAGCTAGGTACAGATTCCGAGCTATATTGTTTGGAATAACGATTTGAAATGGCCGTGGACTTTTTCCCTACATTTCTACCAAGATCTTTGCGGTTCATTGGAGTAAAACCTTAAACTGAAGGTTTTACAAACATGCCTTTCAATTTTCACACCTCCTCCTTTGTGCTTTGGCGATTAAAGCAGCAGCTCTATTGCTTGTACCTTCCACACATTTCTGCGTAACTCCTTTGAGTGCCACCGAAATGAGCGTTGCATGCAATAATTGTCAATTGGCGGCAACTGCTGCGAGTAAATACTTCCTTCTCCGCACATACACACACATACATACATGTATTTGGCCATAATTTTCCTGTTCCTGTTCATTCGATGCCATCAATATAATTCACACATGGTGAATGCCACTTAACACCCAGCAGCAACAACAAACTCACCAACAGCAACAACAGATGCAGGAGCATAATTCTAGCTGGCAAATATTTGTATCAACAGAATTAAAATTGCAAAAGCAAAAACAAAAACAGCAACAACAACCGACAATATGCGCACATCATCCATTTTGCTCGCCAAAAGCTATTAACATTGACAATAAATAAAGCAATCACTGAGGATGGGAGCAACAGCGTACGAAAGATGGCAGATGACCAGCGATACACAGAGCGAGTGCGCGATTGCAATGGCGTCTGAAGTGTGTTGTGTGAGGTTGCACCGTTGTCAGCGCCAAGTTTAATTCAAAAGGCCGTCGGGCAAAAGTAATTTTTTGCATATGTTGCAAGTGGCAACGGCAAAGTGCAACATGCAACAAAAATGAAAAAAAAAAATACGGAAAGAGTGTACTCACAGCGTGAGTAGTAAATAGTAAAAGTCGAGTGAGCAAGTCGCTGTCGTAAAGTAGAAGGAGAAGTTGCGAAGTTGCAACAGGAGCGAAGCGCAATGAAATGAAATTTATAATTGCCACTAACAACAAGACTAGAGAGTGTGGTGAGCAGGGGGCTGCGAAAAACTGGTGGAAGCTGTTGCAAATGAGACAAGGATATGCGGCTAACGCTGTGACGATGAAGCGCGTTGCACATGCAACATACAGCTGTTGTTGCCAATATTGGGCGCAACGCTGCCAACTTTGCCGACATGTAGGCAGGCATAAAGAAAACAAAAACAATAACACAGTTACGTGTTGCGAATGCAAAGTGATGCGCGGCGTATTTCGCTGAAGATTAGTGTTAGCACATTTGTTGGCGGCAGCAGCGGTCTGGTAGCAAGCGCGCTTGTTGAATGTATGTTCTTGAATGCTGAGCTGACGTCAAACTAAAATAAAAGTAAAGTAAGTAAGTAGAAAATGCGCGGCCAAAGGACAAGAAGAATCATATGTGGTAGGTGGGCGACAGCAGGCTGCAGGTGGGCGTTGGTGGCAACTAGAGCTCCGCGCGTCTGTCAAAATAACAACAACATATAGTTGCTTTTCTGCTACCTCAGCAGTCGCACGATTACTACAGGAAGCGTAATATTTGCCTACGGTCATAAACGCGCTTGCAACGTTTTGTAGCACTGCTGAATGAATGTTGCAAATTTGAGTAAATTAATAGAATCAGTGGTATTAGCTGTCATGTGTCTTATAAAATCATTAAAACAATTGTTGTGTCCAATAATACAAAGAAAACTGCAGTTACGTAGTATCTTGCAACATGACAAGAATGTAGCATTTTTCTTAAAATTTTGTTTTAAAATGGTTTTTACAAACGTTTATAGCTAAAAAAGCTAAAATGTGTATTCTCATACAACATTCGATTGTTGCAACATGCTTTTTAACCAACAACTTTCATATTTTTTCATAACAACAACTCAAACTCATCTAAGTCGATATCACATGTTGTCACATGCTACATACAAATTCACCTTCAGGCAACGCATAGCACTTTAATTCTGATATATCCACAGCTATGTTGCGCGTACTGCTACTACGCGAATTGTGTTGCAACAATTGCTTTTCCTTTGTTTTTTCTTTCTTTCTTTTTGAACAACTATGCTGTGAGCAACGCTGAAACATGGCCAACACCATGTTGACATCCCTTTTTGCATGCTACTGTTGTTGCCACAGGTATTGTTGACGGTGATGGTGCAACATTCAATTTGCGCACAACCGTGAATTGTCAGCTACTTCGTCACCAAGCGCGCTGACAACAACAAAAAACAACAAAAGTACAAGAAAAGCAAAAACAACAACACACTTGGTTGCAATTTCCAGAACAAAAGCAACCGTCTGCCAAATACCCAACCACCAACAGCAATCGCCACTGCCAAGCAAGCCTTGCCACTGTTGCTTCTGCTGCAGTTCCTGCTGTTGCTGCTACTGTTGTTGCTGCGTCTCCTTATTCCACAACTCGCTGACAACATCTCATATTAATGATGACAGTCAATTACTGTGTTGTCAGCTGGCGATATTCTTGGCGAATGCTTGCCACACACACACACACACACACACGTACTATTGTTGTTGTAAAACGCTGTAGGGAGTTTGCAAGTTGCTAGTTACGAGTTACTAGTTTATTGCAATCCAATAAGTTGAAGAAGTAGTGAAGGCATGAGAAGGAATGAAAAAAGAAGCGCTTTATTAAAATATTTATCGCTGCTTTGTTGCAAATTTTCACCAAGCGAACGTGTTGAAAGTTCGCCCAACACTAATTGCAAATGTCATTAGGATGTGTCAGTCGTGCTGTTGGCAATTTGTTGCATCAACAAAACTCGCTGTTAACTTGCAAAGCAGTTGGTTGATGTTGTTGCAAATGGCATTGAATTGGTTTGATATTGTTGTTGGCGTTGTGGATTTACGACGTGCAGATGAGCAGTCGGAAAATATTGCACTCTAATTGATTTTAAAATATTTTTGATTAATTGACTAGTATCTTGGAGTGGTGGTGTGAGCTTCTTTAATAACTTTTAGAGTAAATTAGAGATGGGTTTTGCGCTCCGGCTGCCTACATGAGAAAACTAATACCAGAGCCGGAGTTTTCCTGGCATAAGACGATGTCTATATTTCCAGTGAATTGCGAATAGTTTTTGAAGAGGGAAGTGAGACGAATTTGTAGACAAAAAAGAGAGAGATACCGAAATGTGTGAGAATGAAGAGCTTGACTAGCTAGCTGACAGGGATAATTTTTGAAAATTCTGCGAAAAGATACGGCGAATATCAGAATGCTTCAAGACTGGAGCATACTCTTTTATAACCCCCGCAGGTGATGTAGTGACTGATGCCCAGAGAGCACTAAAATTATGGAGAGAACACTTCTCCAGCCTGTTGAATGGTAGTGAAAGCATAACACCAGGAGATAACGAACATGATTTCTCAATAGATGACGATGGTGCAGACGTTCCATTGAAGTTCGAATAGCAATTATCCATCTGAAGAACACAAAGCGGCGGCGCCCAATGAAATGCCGGCCAAGCTATTCAAAGACGACGGCGAAGAACGATATGGAGAATGATTGGACCTTATCAGTGTGGTTTAGCCTGGAAAATCAACAACTGATCAGATATTCACCATGCGCCAAATCTTAAAAAAGAGCCGTGAAAAGTGGATCGACACTCATCACCTCTTCGTCGATTTCAAAGATGCTTTTGACAGCACGAAAACGCTGCCCTTTTGCCGCGATGTCTGAATTTGGTATATCCGCAAAACTAATACGGCTGTGTAAGCTGACGTTGACCAATATCAAAAGCTACGTCAGGATCGGGAGGACCTCTCCTAGGCGTTCATTTCTAAATGAGGCTTCTGACAAGGAGACTCCCTCTCGTGTGATTTCTTCTCTACTCTTGGAGAAAATAAGCAGCGAAAAGAAAGAACGACTGTCGCGCTGTTGTAAATTCGGCGAAGCGGTGTCTACGCCAATAAAGTGGAATAATAAGACTTAATCTCACCTCAAAGGCAGCTCGTTATACTTGTATGAATAGTACTGTAGAAAAATTTCCCTAAAAAACTAACGGAGATGTTTCTGCCTCTGATTTATTTATTTCTTCTAGATAATTTTCTTTTCAAATATGTGAGTTGTACATGTCCATGACAATTTCTATTTTAATTCTTAATTTGCACTAAACATAATATTCGAATTTTATTTAAATTATTTAATTTTCAAATATTTATTTCCTTTGACTAAAGCCTCAATGATTTATAAATCAAATTATTCGCTTAAGAGAAATCCGATGATATTATTACAATTAAATTTCATTTGTAATCAACAAACTTGTACTGAAACAAATTGAAATCGAGTACTTAGCGGCCATAAGTGGCAGGCGGAATTTTAAATTTGCTTGCAATTACAAAGTCAATAATTAACATTAATTGTAATTACATACGATTAGTTAGCAGCAACAACAACTGACACGTTAAGGTTTAAAAACCACCCGCAAGCCCAAATCCCAGCAGTCAATAAGCAACTTTATACCATTACTTTTTATTTATAATTCGTTTAACTGCAACAACAATAACACCCATGTACAGCCAAAAACAATGTAAATTTGTGTCGCAAATACTTAAAAACCATTTTTGGTCAAAATACATGCAAATCGTTTCCAGCGATACAAATTGGCTAAGCAGCAGCTACAACAACGAAAAATGCTATAAAACCAAAAAGCAGAAAACTCAACGCCGCTGAATTGCAACAATTGTCGACGAGGCGTGGCGCTGTGCTGACGGCAGCGGCTGTCTGTTCATTTAATTTTCAATTAAAACGTAATAAATTAGTTAACCAAATACAATACAAAATAGGATGTACTGCGGCCGCGCGTTGCACAGGAAGCGAATAAAGCTTCAATAGCCTTGCTCTTGGCTGTATGCGGTTGTTGCTGACATCACTATGTGCTGGTGTGATGCTTGCCAGCGTAATTTCTCACTAATGCTGTCACTGCTGCCAAGCTAAAGTGACCAACGCCCAGAGATAATGTCACACGGAGGGGAGGGAGGCAGAGTAGGTGCTCTATTGAAGCTAACATGTGGTAGTGCTAGTGGCAGTTGAGCATGTAGGTGACCAAAATTTACGTAGCTCATGGGAAATGACAGACGTGGTGTTGCTACATATGTTACCATATCGTTTCATTTGGGTATACTTAGTTAAATGTTTTTATTTATAAGCCAGATGAGAAGTATAATTCGAGGCTGCGAGGCTAACAAAAGGTTGGTAAAATCTCTGATTCTTGCCTTGTAGGCTAGGATATGTTAGGCTAGATTCGGTTAGGTTAGTTATACTGGGCGGCCGACACACCACACATAAACTTTAATGCCTTTAGTAATACCAGATGGAGGTATCCTTCAGCTGAACGCTTTTTACAAACCTTAAAAGTAACCTAATACCTAATTCTAAGGGCATTCTCTGATGAAAGAATGCAATGTGAGATTACTGCTTTAATTGTGGCCTGGCTATCGACGTACATATTGATCTTCTTCTTGTTGTTTCCTGCGTTGTTGGCTACCTCAGCCGCTTTACTGACTTCAAATACTTCCATCTGGAAGAGGCTGCAGCATTGAGGAAACTGGAAGGGTTACCTGAGACCCAACTCTGTGCTATAGATTCCGACTCCCACTCCGTTAGCCATTTTTAATCCCTCTGTATAAATGTTATAAGTTCCGCTGACAAGTCGCATGCTCTTGCGCCACTCACCCTCTTTTAAAGTGACGTCAAACCTTCTCTCCCAAATTAAGCGTGAGAGTATGTGATATAGAGGTTTCTCTGGAAAGTAGTAAGACTAATTAGGCGTTCTCCGGAAAAGCCTTGAGAGCCGAGGTACATGCTGCTTGGATCCCTTCTGTCGTCTCATCGGCCTCTTTAGGTAAGGAAACAAAAAAAGTCCGGGGGCCACATCTGAGCTGTAAGACGGACTTGGAAGCATTGGGATGCCGGACTTAGTTAGGTAGCTCTTCACAATAACGGAGGTGTGAGCCGGGGCGTTGTCGTAGTGCAACTTCCAAACGTTTAATGTCATGTCGGACTTCGTTTGAGCATCTGGAGGACTTCCACATAAAACTTAGAGTAGACGGTTGTCTAGGGGGAACAAATTCATAGTGGACGATGCCTTTGATTCCCAAAAATATAGTGAGTGACCTCTTTCGGCCCTCCAAACGTCTCTGTCGTTCATTAGCTAGGAACGCCCTCTACCAAATCTAGGCGGTGCGCGGACGCTCCGAAGTACAGTCGTGACGGAAGTAAAAATCAGTCCTATTACTTTCATATGTTTCAAGAAAATCCAATTGAAAATGCTGAAGTTCCATGAGAAGATATCACGATTTTTTGTACCAACTTTGAGGCATCTAATGGAACTACAACTACAACAAATAGGTTTTAATTTCAATAAATGTTGAGCGTGTTATTGAATAACTAAAAATGTGGTGAGTTAAGTGAGGTTAGGAAAAATTTTAAAGAAATTTTCCATTTTACTAATTTTATATAAAAACTTCAAAAATGCTGTTTATAATTACTAAATTTTCAAACTAAACAATAAATTATCCTGCCAGCAAGACTGAAACGCCGCAATTGTGCTGCTCCTACGATGTTTTCGACACCATCTATGCTCCCAACTAACTTCATTCGAGCGACACTTTGATGTGACAGGCCTTGTGGGCAAATTGTTTAGAGCCGCCACTGAGGGTCACCACAAGGGCACCACAACCAGCCACACCCACTTCGAACGAGTTTTCCGCGCTTTGAGTGCATTTGTTGAACGATTAAAAGCGCCGCCATGACCAAAAACTGAGCTGACATGTTGTAATTACACGCACTTAGTGCGAGATTCTGATTGTGAAAATAATTACATATGTTGTATGTGGCAATGGCAAACAACAAAAACAATGGCAACTGCAACAATCCACCATTAGAGCCAGAGCAAAGCCTCAAACAGCGCCCGCAGCCTATTTATTGGCGCTGCATGATTTTGCACTTGCAAGCGGCGCCGCGTTGAATAATGCAACATGCCGTCATGAGCGTATGTGAGTGTGTGCGTGTCATATTAACCTCAAGTTGCACAATGCGTGTGGTTGCATGTATGTATGTATGTATGTAAAAAGTGAAATGAAATTGTGAACTGCAGCTTTTAGGAATTTGTAAGCATTAACAATAATAACAAATATGCTGGCCTTCACTCGCAGCCAGTAAACCAGCCAGCGCTCCAGCCCACCAGCCAGGAACCGAATTAATGACATTTGATGGGTTTTCATGTGCGGCAAATTGACAAAAATAAAAAGCTGAAACATACCACAGAAAAGCGACCCTGCGCTATGCAAAACCATACACGAGTATATGCCATACAAACATGCACACATGCGCACGAACTCATGGCATATTATATTTTAAGTTGTGCACATATCCGGCGCCACGATCGCCGCACAGCGCTCAGCCACATTTGATGATGCCCCGCGGAGCTTTTAACTTTTTCCAGCCAACAAATGTTGAGTTGCTGCGAAAATTTTGTTATGAAAATGCATTAAAATGCTTTTGTTTGCGGCGCCGCGAGCTGCCATGAGCACGCACTCACACACACACAAACACCCACACTCACTTTAAATACATGTGTGTGTGTGTGTTGCTCTTATTTGTCGTTGTTGTCGCCATCACCCCTCCACACATTTATGGCATACTATATGTTACATTGTGGTCTGCAAAGTTTTTGGGTTTTACAAAATTTGTATGCCTCGAGCATAAAGTGGCGAAAATTTCCAATAAATGTTTTTTGCTTTGCGAAAATTCATTGTATTTGCCGCTTAACATATGTATGTATGTAATTTTCGATATTGCAACGCATAATTACTTGATTACAAAATGTTTGCGGGCATTTATGTTTGTGCAACAAAATTTGCTTTTCTGTGTGCGAATGAGATATTGATTGGAAAAATGCGCAAAAAATAAAAAATAGTCTTACTGTATGCATGTTGCAAGTTCGAAAATTTTCTGAGTTAAAATAAATCGGTTTGCGGTAAGCCACATTACAGAATTCTGAGCAAATACATGTTATTCAGGAATAGCTGAAATATATCGGCAAGGGTCAGTATATTTCCATAACTTTACAGTAGAGCGACCAGTAAACGAATTTTTTCAATATAAACAAGAACTCAGCAGACAAAAATTAAGAAAAATTGAGAATTTCATTCCAGAGGTACTAAGTTCACCACTAAACTGCTTTTATATAGAGTAGTTGAAAAAGTCTTTTCGTATTTCTTATAAAACTTCAACTTATTTTTGTTTTATAATTATATAGAACTTTAATGAACCACTAATATACCATTTTGCTCGACCACTTTTTGCCACATCCTCGCTAGAGACATTAACCCATCAGTGTAAAACTTGTCTGGTTTCTCGGCGAAAAACTGCGACAAGCAACTTTCACAGGCTTCTCTTGAAGCCAACTTTTCTCCGTTAAGGGAGTTCTGCATTAACCATTAACAAACGGCAATCCGATGGTGTAAGGTCAGGGCTATATGGTGGATGCATCAAAACTTCCCAGCCAAGTTCTCCCTGTTTTTGTCAAGTTATCAAAGATGTGTGTGGTCTAGCGTTGTCCTGAAGGAAGACGAAGCTCTTTATGTTGATCAGTTCTTTTTAAATTTATTATGAACATCTGCATGTTTGCCTGAAATCACACATATGTATATATCCATGCCTGTGCCTCTACGTATTTATTCCAACGCATTTCTGGTCTTTTCTCCCCAACTAAATCAAAATAATAATAACAAAATACAGGCACGTATAATAGAATAATAATAGCAGAAAAATCGAACACAAAATTCGTAATCGCTGCACACAACGGCCCTTGGACTGCGCGCTTTCCAGTAGTAATCATCGACGAGTCAAGGTGTCGCAAGCACATACCCAAACAATAAGTAAAATATTTATTTTTTTATTGCGCCACAATCTCGTTTGAAGGCTTAGCCTTGGAGAAAATTGCCGCATGGAATGCATGAAAGCGTTGGTAGCAGCTGAAGCAACAACAACAACAGCAGCAGCAACGGGAGCAGCAGTGATGGCAAAAATACATAACTAAAGTGTAATAATAATATACTCACAGGTGTCCACAAGCCCAACTCGGCGAGTTGGTCAAGCCACCAGTACACACGGTTGGTCGCAGTCCGCACTCAATGAGCCACGGTGCCGCCACGCTAGCAGGGTCAGCATTCCCTCAGCAACAGCGCCACCTTACCACAATAAAAACAACATAGCAGCCTTTTAGTCAACCAGCTGGTTTTGGCTTCATACGCCACATTCGTTGGCTTGTCCACTGTTGGCTGGCTGGCAGACTGTCTGACCAAGGAATAGTCATTGCAGTCCGGTGATACGTAATAATCATGATAATCAAAAGGGACGCGATGGCGCTCAATTTCGGTGGGTAGCTCCAACTACAGCATACACCTGTGGGTATATGAATGCAGGAATGCTTGTGTGTGTCACCAGCGTTGCCCTTAATGATGGGCAATGGGAAAAAATCCAATAATAGCAATAAGTCCGACAGCCACAGCAGCGATTCACTTAGACCACGCAATAAAAACACCTGAATATTGTGAATATTGAGTGGATGCGAGTACAGGGGGAATTCATATTTTGTGGCGAGTATTTATTGCCGTTATTGCAGTGAGAGAAAAATTTAAGCTTATTTCGTGGGTTTAGAAAATAAAGGTTGTTTTTAGGGTAACAATAACAAGAAGTGTACGGTATTTTTTTTAATCCTCGGCTTAATAACTCTATGAAGTTGTAGTAATTGGTTCTAGAATAACATTGTCTCCAAATTTATGGAGAAATGTTTACTTGAGTAGAACTCTGTTTCCGGGTCATAAGCATAGATCCAGGACTAATCGCCAGAAAAATATGTTCCTGGTAGTCGGAAAGCATTTATTGGAAACTTTAGCAGACAATTATAGAGGCCTCTCAGCATAACTCAAAATTACTAATCGTGTAAGGACTCTAAATTGAAAATTTTTGGTATACATGTTCTTGAAATTTATTCTATATCTCATACTTAAGAATCTCTCAAATACTTTCCAATGATTTTCTTCAGTGTAAACTTATCAACGTATGGTCAATAGACGCCCAGTCGTGTAGTCTCCGAAAAAAATCCTGAAATGGTTGGGTTGTACTTTAACAGCCAGTTATTTGTTGTTCTCCTGCCACTTTCAGTGTTGTGAGTATGTCAATGCGCTCAGCGTATTTGTTCCATTTATTATTAAACAATATATATATTTCAATGATTCTGATTGCGTGTCCTCACAGTCGCACATTAACCAGCGGTCCAAAAACACACTTCGGCACTGAAATAAATAAAAGCGCAATGTATTCGAGTCCGCATATATATTATAACTATGTATGTATATGAGGCAGTAAGGAGAAGGTTTCATATTAGTGGACTATAATTTTATTAGGTAAAGTGCACTCGTTGGCTCTTGAAGACAGAGAAAGAAGTGTGTGTCCATTGCGCAAACGAAAGCAAGGTGCTATAAAAAATTGCTAAGGACGTGTTGTTACTTGGTTACCTTGAGTTGTTGTACGACTTAATAAACATTGGAGTTACTAGGCACATTCTTCGCTGCTGATATTTCTTCATCGCTCAACCCTTCTAGTTGAGGTTATTTTCTTATAATAAGAAAAATTAAACGTGTGTTAGAGAATGTGACGAGTCGTTAAGCTCAGGTTTTGTCATCTATTCTTCATTCTTAGCTTGAAAGTAATGAATATATTTCAATGATAGTCCTATAATATACTTTTGGGATCGTGCTTATTTTCTTTGAATATCAAACCCATTACTTTTTCACCGTCTATTTTATTTCCGATTTTATTTAAGTTTAGACTCAGACTGGTATACAAGCTTTGACAATTTCATTTTCTAAATTTGGATAGTTGACTTTTCAAAGAATTCGGCGGTTTTTAAATTTGGCAATGATACTTTTGAACATAACATGACTTCGTATTATGTAAATCCATACTACAAAAGATTTAGCACGAGAAAGGAAATAGTATAGACCATATATGTATATATACTATATAAGTAAGAACTCATGTGGCTGAGAAATTCTCAAAGCATTTTAGTTGGGGTATAACGAAGAAGTAATAATAATTAGCGTTCAATCAAATCAACGTCACGTGCTAGCACGTGAGAATCATTTTAGTTCACCTTGATTTCTGTGCGATTTTTACCAATAACAAACCTGAACGAATGAAGTGGAAAGCAAATAATTAGAAGTTGATGATATTAATGTTGGGAAAACATACTTGTAAAATGGTAACTGAGAACGTAGAAAAAGGCAAGCGGAAAATGATATTTTTTTGCTTTAAAAGGCTAAATTCTTTCTTTTAAAGGCTGAAACGGAAGCATTGTATAATATACCAAGTATTTTCGTAATAAAGTGTTAAGCAAGCACAATAAACGATTTAAAAATGACTTATAAAATTTTAAAGAAGAAGGTCACCTCGTAAATTTCCCACGACGGGCAGCGGTCGTATAGGCTTTTAATCTTGAATTTGCTTAGTAATTTCTATTTTTATACTCTTTGGGACAGCAAAGATAGTATTGATTAGCAAGATAGAGTGAACCGCATATAAAATTAATACCCACTTCCCAATGTGGGATAAATTTAAGAGATTTTGGGTGAGTAGTTGCTTCAGAGATGTGAAAGGTTCATTAACTATATATTTGATAATAATAAGAACCACTTATGTATTAAAAATAAGGCATATCTTCACCTTTAATATAGACGGTCTGTCTTCGATACCACCTGATTAAATTTGTCCCCGACTAAAAAATACTACATTTTGAGTGGGAATTATTAAAATTTTAAACCGAATTTGGGAGTCAATGGCCTCAAGCTTAAGAGCACTACGACCAATTTATAGTCGTCATAATCAACAATTAGGCGTCTAGTGAAAAAAAAATCCACAGGCACAGTATGTAGAGAATATTGCTGCCTCTAGCCCATCAATTGAGGAACACCCGAATCAGTCTCTCACACGTCGTTCTCAAGCGCTGAACATCTCTGTGACGGCGAATTTGGGAAAAAATCTTGATCCTTACAAGATCAAACTGACGCAATAACTGAAGCCGTTTGATCACCAGAAACGTCGTATGTTCGTGAATTGAGCTGAGCAACAATTGAAAATTATCAGGATTTTCATCAAAATTTCTTCAGAATGGCTTCGTCAATAAGCAAAATATGCTTTATTGATCAAGCAGTAATCCACACATACTCTATGGGTCATGGTTTGCTGCGGTTTATGGGCCGGAGGCGTTAATGGGCCGTACTTCGTCCGTGACGATCAAGACCGGCACGTTACTGTGATTAGGAATCACTACCGCTCAATGATAACCGAATATTTTTGGCCCGAATTGGATGATTTGGACTTAGACAATATGTGGTTCCAACAGGACGGCGCCACAAGCCACACAGCGAATGTCACAATCGATTTATTGAAAACCAAGTTTGGTGAACGTGTTACCTCACGAAATGGCCCAGTGATTTGGCAGCTTCGATTTTGCGATTTGACGCCTTTAGACTATTTCCTATCTATACCAACAAGCCAGCGACGATCGATGAACTTCGTACAAATATCGAACGTGAAATTTGCAGCAGTAATGGCCGATCTATGCTTGATTTTATTAAGATCAAATAATTTTCTAACTGACAGTGTTCAATAACTGCCAGGAAGCTTTTCTGCGTTATAACCTTAAATTTACATTTACATTTTCAAAATTTTGCAATTATTCTCAATTTCGAATGAAGCGCTTAGTAAAAGTTATCACTTCAGTGCAAAAGACTTAGGCGCACCGTAATGACATAAAGGTAACTCACACTCGAAAGATTTTTCCTTATTAATTTGCATTTTAATGACAAGCAGACAAGCGATTTGCCTTGAAGCCCTTAAAATGTGCAGACAGTTATGGTCTATTGCTGTGACCATCCTGCAGATTTGCTGACTCTAATTAGACGTTTAAACAGCGCAGCATCCCACCTTGTTGGTGAGCCTGTGCCACACAGCAACGATCACTTACTGCATGCAGCATTTAACCGTTTTATAGCTTGCAACAAAACTCATTTATTTTAAAATGAACTTGCAACTCGTAAAAATATGGCAAATTAGCTGCTGTTTAAATACATGCTTTGCGCTTGACACATTGTTGTACGAAAATACACATACACACATACATATACAAATGTGGTGCTTTGCGGTTATTGCTTAAAAAGTTGTTGCAGCTTGTTTGCAACATGTTCCAGAGCGTTTGCTGTGCCGTGTTTATCTTCATGTGGATAGGGCATTGACTTGCCGCCACGAGCTGCAACACTTCTACCGCATACTCGTACATTGTTGCGGTCACAAAGAGGTGAAAAAAGTCTGCAGCAAAAAGCGCAAAACTCATTTGTGGTTGCTTCGCTGCATCGCTTAGCCATTTATGGTGTTGCTTAACTCTTTTGCGCCTTTTCACTTTTTTTTTAATTTTTAACCTTTTGCTCGCAGCTTCCACTGTAGTGCATTTTTGTTGTTTTTTCATAAAATTTTACACACACACACATATATGCAGTCTTTACATTGCTGTCATATTATTAACCAATTTTGGTTGGCCATTTATTTACACTTCCAGTGTAGCAGCTAAATTTTGTGTTGTTGTTGTTGTTATTATTGTTGAAGCAACATTCTTTGTAACAGTGCGCTGCAACTTTACTGTACTGCTGTTGTTATATTCGCTTTTATTTGATATTCCGTTGTCAGTGCCCGCACAATACCTTTTATGCCGCGTTGGTCTCTTTTCCGAAGTGTCTTTGACTGCAATTGATTGACACAGATTTGATTAATGACTCGGACATTGGAATTTCTCGTTTTGCGTTGCATCACACTAATGTATAATTAAATCAGCAGCATTTTTGTTGCATGCTATATAGCTAATTGCATGCAGGCAGAAGAAATGCACAGATAGACATGGTATACGTACAAAAACATTTATCGATATACATAAAGCGGAGAACTGTGGAGAATAACGAAAACCTGTCACAAAGACTGACGTCTGGCTCAGTTAACTATTTTCATATTGCTATAGGCATTCACTTCGAACAATACCAAGTATGTATGTAAGTGCTGCGATCAGAAACCTTTGGTTAGATTAGGTCATAGGGTTGATTCAAAAATGAATCCCACTTGGACAAGTGTATGACTTCGTAGTTTGGCGAAACGTTTTGAGTTCACGACGCACTTGTTAAGTCTATTAATATCAAAATTCCAGTCACTTCGTTTCCCCGAAGGTGTGTCTACCGAGATATTTCTATCTCAGTCTGGCAAAAGTCGAAAAATGAAAGAGAAACTGACAAAATGATTCCACCTCGCCTTTCTCTATACTTTGCTTTGATAAATAGCGACCTTTTGGATAATGTCAAGTCAGAACCCCTACAATAGCTGCGTGATTGACTTTGGTAAGTACGAGTAGTCCGGAGGACCCTTTACGGAAAGAATCTCACATCAAAAGTTCTAGTTTTTGATCAGTGCCTGTCTCACTCATTGAAGATCTTGACTGGAGGTCGACTTGCTTCCAATCAAATGCCTTCCGCAGCTCATCAGGTTTTCTGTTTCCAGCGATTTCGCTGTGACCCGGTACCCATAGAAGCCTAATACGAAATAAACTTAAGGCTGTTGCTAATGAGGTCATGCACTTCTTTCCACGTTTTGAGCGCAGAGTCTGAAATTTGTGCCAAAAAATATTTTAAATTCGGTCATTGCAACGCCAATTCCGGTGACCTCTCGGAAAAATGATGCGCCTGCTCCGCACAAGTTCTCAAGCCTGTATCTCCGAAACTATTACCCGAATCAACCTGAAAAGTTAGGAAAATATTCTAGATGTACTAGAGGTAAAAAAACTGATTTTTTGTAACCAGTAAACCCGGGTTAAACCGATTTACAAGAAAACTGATTATATCTTCGATATCCTAGAAGATTAAGATATTATTAATTTTAAACCTAATTTATGGAAATTTGGCTCCAATATTCTGGAGGAATATTTTATATAACTAATCCCTGATAATATAGCTATTCATATATATAGTTTCAGTATTAGAACTTTAAACTTAAAACTGAACTATAAACATTTTTCAGTGGCGAAACCTAACGTCTCGGAGAACAGAACGACAACTCCAAAACAACTAAAAACACCAAAAGCATACACATTAAAACTCACAAACATACACACAAAGCTCCAATTGTACAAAAAAGGATACTTGTAAAGTGGTCAACTTGTTGCTGCCACAACGAGGTTGCAACAAAAAGTGATGACGCAGTTGGGCAGAGCATATACTATACACTCCAAGCAACGGTAGAAATGCGAACAAGAAACGATACTGAAAACAACAAGAACAATGTAAGAAGGTCGGGCGTGTTGTTATCATGTTGATCATCAGCGCATCATTATCTTCGCATTATTGACCACACAACTGCGTTGTTCATATATACATATATAAACATATACATAGCTGCACATATATTTGCGTACTTTATGTGTTCATTTGTGTGTTGCTCGAGTCTGATGCGGCGTTCCGAAATTGGCAGGCGCGTTTTTTAACGCTGATTCTTGGTTATTTATATTTTCTACTTTTTTTAATGCGCCGAAGGCATCAAGAAGCCAAGAGGCAAGGCAATTACTGGTGATATTTCAGTGAGGCATAAAACTGGAAAGCAGCTTGCCATGTTGGGAGAAGTGTCACTAATATTATACATTTATATATATTTTACTTAATTTACTATATACTCATACTGAAAATAGTACTATATCTAGATCTATTACCAGAATATAACTGCTGATCTTTATAAGCTTATTGCATTGCATATATAATCATCTTCGATTTCAATTAAATGTTTGCTGCGAAGTGTGGGCAAACCTGCAATGTTTAACTTCTCAATTTTTCCTATTGGGCCAAATCTAACTGCTAACAAAGATCATTTGTGCGATCACCCATATATCTGGAGGCACATAAAAACACTATCAGCGCTGCATGTGTCTGAGCACTACGCGCTTAAGTTACCTCCCGAGTAAACAACAACATTTTATACTGCTTTATATCCGAACTGATCGTGTATATCAACACGTGATCTTGCATTACACTTACTGACCGACTGCAGCGCATAGACGCACACACATACAGCAATATACTGCGCAGTGTGGCATGTAGATGCGGCGCAATAGATAGCCACTTTGAGGCACTTTAAATTGGTGTTATGATCGCACACTGATCGCACGTGTAAATTCCGATGGGATGCACATTCAAGTCAAGTCACATGCGCGCAGTTATACGACCTAAGAGGTTTCAATATTGCGCCTTTTTATGCATGTATGCATGTAGACATGTGTGTACATATGTACAAATAGCTGCGATTCACGAGAATTTCTGTGTGTTACCCTTTATTGTTTTTTATGTCCGCCATCTGATCTTCAGCGTAGATAAAATGGTTAAATAGGCTTATTATTGCTACATACTCTTAACTATCTGATGTGGAGCAATAAAGGCTATGTGTTGCAACTGCTAGACGCTTTTTCGTTGTCTAGTGTACATTGGGTACGTGTAAGTTATGGCGTTTGTGTGTCTATAATTTTGTAATAAGATCGCCAATTGGCAAAGTAATGGAGTTCAAGTTATGAAAATATATGTGGTTGTGTAGTGGAGCATCTAACTAAAGCTTTGTAATGCAAACGCAGCAAGGTTATTGCTAAGGTTTAATAGTGAGGCATCTGATGTACAACTGCATTAGATACCAATACTCTTGAATTCAGATAACGAAATAGAGATAAAGGAAACTGTGATCTGACTAAGGATTGTTCTAAAATAAATTTTCCAGAATATAATGAACTAGAGAACTACTATAAATATTTCTAGGGTGATGTCTTTGCCCCGCTATTGTTTAACTTCTATATCTCGAAACTCATACAGAGAGTTTCTATCACCTCGTACGCCGATGATTGGATGGAATCGGTGACATGTGTTCAAAGACCTTTCTCACTTTCTCTCTGTACTGAACTTAACACTTTCATAACACAGCGACCATATTTACAAACTGGACGAAGGAGTACGGACTTGACCTTATTATTACAGTCGATGGCGTCAAAATTCCGACTGTCAGTAATCTTAAAATTTAAGGTGTGACTTTTGACAGTCTGTGTTCCTTCACTCCTCACACGACCGTGATTATCGCCAAAGCACAGAGCCGCAATAAAATCCTCAAGTCGCTAGCCAGAAGCACATGGGAAAAGGATAAATAAACGGTGTTTGCAACTTACAAGGCAACCGGTCGGTCCGGCCAATATAGTCGCCTGGATGCAGTGAAACACGGACGACGAAGCTACAGACTTGTCAGAACACTGCACTCCGGACTACGACAGGATGTCTCTTGAGGTCTCCTATCAAACACCTGCATTGTAAGACCCTTATCATCCCATTTAAGGAGCATAATGAACTCCTCTCCAAGCAGTTCCTTTCTCAGATATCATCCTTGCAGTCACCTACTTGTAACGGAACTTCGTCCTAGGAAAATCAGGAGGTCATTTCGCTGATACGTCGATACGGCGACTAGACTCCAGAGCCATTAACAGCTTCATCTACTCCCCTTCAGTGAATGGCGTACTTCAAGTCAAATCTCTTATTGCAGACGAAGAGCTCGAGTTGCTGCGTGAAACGAGAGCGACCCTTGCGTAACTTCGTTCTGGATACTGTAGCAGGTTAAAGTCCTTCCTATCAAGAATAGACCCACATATATCCAATATATGTCCTGTATGCAAGGAGTCTCCGCATGACACTGGCCACCTCTTTGCATGCCCCACCAACCCCAATCATCTGACATCTCTCTCACTTTGATCCGAACACGTCGAAACAGCACGTTTCTTGGGCCTTCCGTCGACGACAACGCAGATAATTCAAACGTTGTTAGCACTAAAGACAACGGCTATACAACTTTAATAACGGACACCTCGGTATCTCTTGCACGAGTTCAAGTAGACAACTTTGTTGTTGCTTTTACATGCAATTTTGTTGACAAGTGAACAGAAGTGAGCAGAGAAATGTGGAATCGAAGACAGTTAGTAGTATAACCCTCGATTAAGTTTAAGGCTGATGCTGAGTGCTTCTAGTAAAAAGTAGATTGAGTTAAGAGACGCTCGCTATTAATATAATGCTTGCTAAGCAGACATCTAAGTTGTACATCTTGTATATTCCTAGCACTAAGGTCGGCCAACACGTTTGTCTCATTCCGAGAAAGAATTATGCCGTCCATCAACTCACCGCCATTTGCTGCACGGCCAGCAAGAAGACAACAATCAGAGATAAAATAAAATGTTAAGCCGAGGGTTTCATTCCACTTCCAATTTGTTAACGACACTCTACGCCAATTTCGTATGGACGTGCCAAAAACCCGCAATTAAAGTCGACATTCATACGAGTAATTCAACCAGCGACTGACATGCCGCCTGTTAGGCAGTCATTCACTCATGCGCA
This sequence comes from Bactrocera dorsalis, assembly GCF_023373825.1. Taxonomy (NCBI): domain Eukaryota; kingdom Metazoa; phylum Arthropoda; class Insecta; order Diptera; family Tephritidae; genus Bactrocera; species Bactrocera dorsalis. The sequence goes on along the minus strand of NC_064305.1, from coordinate 4,291,765 downwards.
CCAACGAAAATGGTAGTGCAGTCAATTGGGACAGAGGTGCGCAGGCGCATTAGTCGAACCTATTATTAACTGTGGAAATCATTTGTCTTAACATTTTATTCCTGAAGCACATTTAGATTAATATACGATTGAGTGTATGTGCCGACGATTGCGAGTGTTGGCGATTGTGTTGCTGCAAAATTGCATTTAATGACAACACCTACTCACCGGTAATTGGCAATGTCAAAGCCAACCAGCGCTCGACCAATGCAGCTTAAATGCCACGCTCAGTCACTACAGCCGTCAAGCCAGTCGTCTTATACACTTGTAGTTGCTGCTGTTGTTGTTGTGATTGTCTGCAGTGAGTATGCAGATGTTGCTGGGCCACCTAATAAATAATTTCACGAAATGTGCACTCGAGTTTATTGCTGCCAAGCAGTTCCTGTGTGCATGACTTTATCGAAAGATGATGGCATCAACTCGTCGCGACCACCATTGGTGATGGTGAGCAACACAGCACAACGACTTTTAACAAGATAATGAGCGCTAATAAATGTGTGTGCGCGAAGTGTGTTGTGTGCGACGTGGCGCGGCGAATGCGAGCGGTTGCGCATGCGCATAACTGGGCTGCTTATGCGCCCTTGCATTTAATCGCCGCTGCTGTCTGAATATATACTATATATGAAACTCCTTAAATCCACCGCTGCCGCTGCTCTTAATGCTTGTAAATTACTTATTTAAGTGCCGCTTGCTGTTGACGCTTGTTGAAATGCTTCCTGACTGACGCTGAATGTGTGGCAAGCTCGTTTTCCTTTTCCCATTTGGCTTTTAATATCAGAAAGCGCATTAAAGCAAGCAAGTCGTACTGTTGGCAATAAAGTTTGAGTTCGCAAAAAAACGTGTCTGGAAGTTGGTGCGGCATTTTTTATGCCATATTTCGCACCTAAGCACACGCGATTACATGCTTTAATTCCTCCATAGCGTCTGGTCTATAATTATGGATTATAAAAGTGCACGAATTGTGTAGCAAGTGCGCTTTTTGTAAAATGTTTGCAACAAAGTACAGCGCTTAACTAGTTAAGCATTTCAGCGCTCTGCTAAATGAGTTGCTACTAAAGAAAGCTTTTATGCTTAAGACACGCTTAAGTTTTTGAAATAGCAGTTCATTACTTAATTGGTGGGAAGCGCAGGAATGCGCTTGGAATCAGCAGCACTTATTATGGCGGATATATGCAATTACTGTCGGCCAAGAGTTGTTGTGTTTTCTTTTTTATTGCAGCGGAGAGCAGTTGAAGATGGGTTAAGTGGCTAAGTCGCTCAGGAGCAGTTAAATACTTATAGGGTTTGTGTCCTCTCTACTAATGTAAAGAAAAATCATCATTTTTATTGGCCAAACCATACAAGCTTGTATCCAATACGTAATCTCAGGGTTCTTCTTTGTTTAGTACTTATATAACGACGAGATAATTTAAAACTAAAAATCCGGTGCTGTAAAGTCAAAGGTGAGGTTAATGAGGACACGAATAATCCCACTTTAACTGTTATAGATGTTTGTCTGTTATGATACCCAGATCTCCTGAGTAGGTATGGATAAAAAAAGGTCGTTAGATATCGACAAAATGTCCAGAGCCTCCACAAAATTATTGAGGCGGCTAATATCTATACCAGCCAATTCGTCGGGTTCATAAAAAGTATGGTAACGGAGATACTTCAGCCTTAGTCTAGCGAAAGCTGGACAGTGGATGAGAAATTGTCTAGATGTTTCCACCTCATTTTCCTCATTGCAACTACAAGCTACGTCCTCCAAAATCTTTTAGTCTCACCGCATGTGTACCAGTAACCCTTGAGACAGTGTTCATCTAAAAGGACAATCTTGCTAAGAGATAGCAGTTCAATGTAATTTTTATGTTCCACTCTGGGCCAGAGGACTTTTACAACCCCACAAGTGCTGGTTGCTGACCAACATCATGAATGCATGAAGACAGGAGAACCCCTGCTTTTTCCCATTCTGATGAAATTTGGGTATGGATGCTTTTTCTTGCAGCTCATCAACTTTACAATTTCCAACGACTTTTGGACTAGTTTTCAGCTCACTGTCAGCCAGTGCTTGTAAAGCATCTCTACCATCGTAGTTGATGCTCACCTTTTTAGAAAAGTCACACTTCGGATAAATACATCCGTTTCTATCTTGATGGCTGCCACTTTAGCTTGAAAGACACAACAATGGTGGTCTGTCAGCCTGAAACAAGGTTTGATCGAGAGCTCCCAACAGAAGACTTTATCTTTTCGCGGTGCGGTGATCCAAGTTCCTAGGGATGAATAGGAATTCGGAATATCCTTCTCTTGATGCTACCCACCATAAAACAATAGTTATAACGGGTGATTTTTTTGAGGTTAGGATTTTCATGCATTAGTATTTGACAGATCACGTGGGATTTCAGACATGGTGTCAAAGAGAAAGATGCTCAGTATGCTTTGACATTTCATCATGAATAGACTTACTAACGAGCAACGCTTGCAAATCATTGAATTTTATTACCAAAATCAGTGTTCGGTTCGAAATGTGTTTTCGCGCGCGTGTTTTGTTCAGCGATGAGGCTCATTTCTGGTTGAATGGCTACGTAAATAAGCAAAATTGCCGCATTTGGGTGAAGAGCAACCAGAAGCCGTTCAAGAACTGCCCATGCATCCCGAAAAAATGCACTGTTTGGTGTGGTTTGTACGCTGGTGGAATCATTGGACCGTATTTTTTCAAAGATGCTGTTGGACGCAACGTTACGGTGAATGGCGATCGCTATCGTTCGATGCTAACAAACTTTTTGTTGCCAAAAATGGAAGAACTGAACTTGGTTGACATGTGGTTTCAACAAGATGGCGCTACATGCCACACAGCTCGCGATTCTATGGCCATTTTGAGGGAAAACTTCGGACAACAATTCATCTCAAGAAATGGACCCGTAAGTTGGCCACCAAGATCATGCGATTTAACGCCTTTAGACTATTTTTTGTGGGGCTACGTCAAGTCTAAAGTCTACAGAAATAAGCCAGCAACTATTCCAGCTTTGGAAGACAACATTTCCGAAGAAATTCGGGCTATTCCGGCCGAAATGCTCGAAAAAGTTGCCCAAAATTGGACTTTCCGAATGGACCACCTAAGACGCAGCCGCGGTCAACATTTAAATGAAATTATCTTCAAAAAGTAAATGTCATGAACCAATCTAACGTTTCAAATAAAGAACCGATGAGATTTTGCAAATTTTATGCGTTTTTTTTTTTAAAAAAGTTATCAAGCTCTTAAAAAATCACCCTTTATATCCTCGTAAATAAAACCAGTTCAGTTTTATTTCGATTGACAGCTAATCTATTACTTTCCGTCCAGCTACCTACCATGCATTGAAGTACCCTTGTGTTAATTCATAGACGGTATTCAGTAGTTTTCCTTCAGATATGAGCGCAACATCGTCTACATAGACTATCACTCGAGAGCCTCGCCCTTCGAATTAATTTAATATTTACTTCTAAGATTCAGAGTAAAGCCATAATAAAGGAGACAGAGCTCCACCCTGTGGAGTGCCTGTGAGGAAAGAATCATATTTTGTCGCGCCGAAACATAGACGGTTTTTTCATATTATGAACTCGACTAAACTGAAAAATAGGAAGGGGATCCAACACTTAAATTAAGAATTGATAACTGGACAAAATAGTTGTTACACTACAAGTATTTATTATGCCTTCTATGCTGAACGTTGTTGTACATATGTATGTATTTTGCCATGGTTTCGCTGATGTCCATCGGTATAAAAGTTTCATATTTCCCATATATGGCTATGATTTTAGCTCAATTAGAATTGGAAATCTGCTGATATTAATAAATTTTAAATCGTTTTGCATTTCAAATTAATGAAATTTGTATTGAAGCACCAAACAGCGATCCAGAGACGATCATATAGCCTCCACATGTACCCAAAACACATGTTGTATGCCCTCATAAATCAATAGCATGTAAGAAATTTATGTGCCAAGCACGTTTTTGAATACGATAATTTTGATAAATAATCCAAAAATATATTTGCTTAAGAACTCAATACGAACTGTTATATAAATTTTCGTAAATTTATATGATCAATATGATTACATTTTATTTTGAGGTTATTTTTGAGTGATTTATAGAACTCCTGTAATTATGAGAACTTCTTAATATCACATACTGATCGAATTATACGAGTATATTGTCACATACTACTGCTACTGGTATGAAATATGTACTACTTTTGCCTGTCATTCTGAGAATTCTTTTCTTAAGGTTTATGAAAACAAGTTCAGCGCAAAGGGAATGCTAATTATTTCTGTTAAAATATCTAAATGTGTCTGGCATATCAAAAAGTTACTTAACTACGTATTTGAAATTAAAGAGTACTTAGTGGAATTGTAAGCGTAAGTACACATGATCTGCTGCGATCAAGTTGCCTACAAAATTTTTTCGACTGTACTCGATCTTTGATATGCAAGGCGCGTATTTGTTATACAACTGTCTCTAGATGTCAGTACACATGTAATCGATAACATAGCGAGAAGTAGAATGATGGGAATGACACTTCTGTAATCTTCTAGAACAGCTGAAAAGAGTGTTAAAATAACCGAAAATGATATGCAAGCCCATTAAAGTTTAAAGGTAACAAGCCAATATATTGTAAATTTTTAATGAACTAAACTTTAACAAGAGGCCTGGCAAGACCCTCACTATATCCCCACATGTAAATCCTTTTCCTTTAGATAGCTGTTCAACCTAAGCCACCTTTTTCATAACTCCAGTAAGACACTTCGATACACAATTCTGTTAATTATGAGAAAATTTCCTCACAGACATTTGAGCTCATTCGATATATGATTTCGCCGCTACACACATTTTGTAGCAATCGTGTATTGCTATTTTCCCACAATCTTCGCCATTTCGGCACTCACACGTATTCGGAACTAGCGGTAATTAAGCATAATGATTTTGCTAAATGCTGCTCTGTTGGTGTGGCCAAATTTAGTGTGCGCAATTTTAGGCAATTAATGTGGATCATTGATGAACGCGAATGATGGACTTGTGGAACACTTTTAGCTACGCTTGTGGAATTTCTAATTCGATATGGGTTGGGCTGTTCGAAATGAAGCGAATGCCAGAAGTTAAAACAATTAAGTAAAGAAGAAATTGTTTTTCGATTTATTTATTCATTTTTTCGTAAGTACTGATGTGTGTGAAATAATTCTTGAGAATAAATGAATGTGTTTACCAGCCTAAGATCAATAACCCTTTGACTTAATATGGCATTTAGGCTTAATCAATTAATGTACCGTAAAAATAGTTATTTTAAATTATTAATAGTATAGTATAGTATAGCAATTTAAAAATATTTTTATGTTCTTCTCCTGTATTATAAATCGCAATTTTTCAATATTAAACATGAGAGATTTGAATCCAGAAGACCAACCTCATGGAAATTTTCAAAATTTAAACGAAATTCATAAAATGTCATCGTGACAAAGCAGGTTAAGAAAGAAATCTAACCATTAATTTTTGACGCTATGGATCTTGATTAATATTGATACCCTGAACATAAAAATTGATCGATCAGATTCAAGTGCTTGTATGGAAAACTCTTTCATTTGACGAGATATCTTCACAAAATTTGGTATAGGTTATTATCTAAGACAATAATATAATTTCCAAAGAAACAGTTCAGATCGGATCACTATAGTGTATAGCTGCCATAGAAGCTGATCGTTCAAAATCCAGTACTTCTATGGAAAACTCTTTCATTTGACAAGATATCTTCACGAAATTTGTTATGGATTATTATCTTAGTCAGCAATGAAATCTCCAAAGAAACTATTCAGATCGGATCACTATAGCATATAGTTGTCAAAACTCAGTTCTTATATAGAAAACTTTTTCGATTGACATAATATGCTCACGAAATTGCCTGTAATATTACCTAAAGTATCTGTTCAATCTCCGAAAAAATTGTTCAGGTCGGACCACTATGATATATAGCTGTCATACAAACTGACCGCTCAAAATCAAGGCTTTTAAAGAATGTTTTGAAAATGTGTAGGGTATTTAACTTCCGTGCAACGGAAATTGAAATCAAAACTTGAACTTTTCATAGCTTTACAAAACTGCTCTTCGTTTTTTTCTTTTTTATAAAGTTACAGCTACGAGTTTTCAGTCGGTACCTTTAATATACGCGCAACCTTTGCGATCAATTGATTAATCTCGCTGCTCTTATTCAAATAGAAACATTAAAAATTTAATTACCACACTCAGCTGGTGGTCACTGCTTCAATTTCTGACACAATAAAGTCAGAATATTAATTTAATATTTATTACAGTGGCTGTCAGTAGTGACTAATATGTAGCACCAACAATTTACTGACACAGTAGGGGGCGCTGTTATTGCTCATTCTTGAAGGCATTCACTTTCTTTCACTGTGGTGAATGGGAATTTGTGATAAAGTAACAGCATTTTCAACTCGAATGAACTCGTCGAATAAAAAAGTTGTGGCTGTTGGGTAAAGGTTTTATAAATTTGAAGACTTCATGGTTCGGAATTTTTGCTTTTAACACAACCTTGTATAAATTTGTCCTACGAAGAGTGATGCGAAAAAGCCAATTAATATTTTGATGGGATTTGTTCAAACTCTGCAAATAAATTACCGCAAAATTACACTTTTATTTTCATACTAATTTTCCTAACAAAATTTCCATGCTGCAAGATCCTCGCAAGATCAAACGCGGCGACATCAGTGCCCTTTATGTTCTGACATATAGTATACGAGTAAGTTCGATGTTAGTGTAGGCATGCATGTTCTTGCTCCACACACGTGCAACAACTGCTAATACAAGCTTAACCACTGCCTAATAATATTTTCAACATCATAATAATAATGCGAGTAATACATAGTACTCATATGATCAAGCGACCGCCGGTGGAAACCATTGTCGACATAGGAGCAACTGCTACTGATGCACTTCGGCTGATAGCGAAAATTTTCTGCACTCACAAATAAACTGGAACCTGCGCGGTATCGGGACTCTGTCATCATCATCATGTAGTCTCACTGGTGAGGGAGTGAGTAACCAGCAACGTCGTCCAGTTGTCTGGTAGTAGTAGCCGTAAAGCCAGCGGTGTACAAAAGCACTGAGCACCGTGCTGTGGCTGTGAGGACCGTGAGTGTCTTTGGCGGCCTGCGCGTGTGAGTTAACACCGACAAGTCCAAGCACGCTTTCCGACAACGCTTTGCAGTTCCTGCTAATCCAAGTGTAATGGATGTGTAGCTACGCCAGCACCGACGCGTTGCACTGTGTGAACCCAGCGGTCAGCGGCGCGAGTTTGGCATGCTGCAATCGGCCAAATGCGTACGTGGCGATGCAAGTGGCACGGAAAGCTGATAATTTTGTCTTTGCGGCTTTGCGTTTCGCGAACAAAGTGATGTTACAATTTTGTTGGAAATAATATAAAGCGGCAACAAGGTGGCACAATTCTTTCTAAAACGAAAATGTTGCACACACGCGTTGGTGGTGGTAGCAGAACAATAAAAAGTAAGTGTACTCACATGAAACAAAAGCTTCGCGGCAAGCAAATGGCGACTGCTGACAACAACTAACGCAGCGGGATCAGCGCGCAACAGACAATAGTGGCGGCAGATTGAAAGGTGAGCCATAAGAGTAAAAGCGCTGATGCTTGCTGCAGCGCGAGGCAGTGGCTTGAAAAATAAGAATAGTGAAAATTTGAAAGAATAATTTCTTTTTTCTCTGCTTTTGTGAAAAAGTAGAATAAACGCTGCACATTTATCTTCTTAAATACTTAGTTGCTTCAATATATATATTTTTTATTGTTTGTTGCATGCTGCGGTTGTCTTTTCAACGTTTGCGCTTACAAATAATGACAGTAAAATTGTTGAAATGAGCCGCCGCATAATGAAAATGACAATGTTGCGCTTTCATATAATGTGAGCAGAGCTTTTGTTAATAGGCGATAGGGAGAAACTGACCCTGTAGGAATTCGAGCTCAAACATTTAGTTGGTTTTATATAACATTTTTTGTCTATGATTTTTTTATTGAAATTTACGAAGTATCAGTTAGATATAGCATTAGTGATCATATTCAGACGGTTTCTGTAAAAAAAATGTTTTTTCATTAATACAATTTTATAGATTTACTAGTTTCAGCCTTCTGTGAGACATTAGTCAAACTTCTTGAGTCGATTTTATGTAAGAAAATGTCTGATGAATGGATATTATTTGTCAATATTAATGACAATTTGATGACAACTTATGACAATTTAATAAATATTGGCATCTCAAATATAAAAAAAAATTCCAGCGGAGACTGCTCACGTCAACTATACGCATTATACTCGTATGCCAACAAAAAACCCAAAAGGCCCATTTAGTGATGAAAAGGAAGTCAGTTTAAAAGTAAGAAGAGCTCTAAAATAAAACGCACGCTTGAAACTGATTGTATGCCAGTGTTGCATGCAACACAATGGCAACTGTTGTGCAGCGTTTAGAGCATTGAGTTTGTCACTTCGCGGACGCCATCGGCAGGTATGCCGCACCTATACTCAAATGAGTAATGTGTGAAAAGCTAACTGTGAATGCATTTGCTGCACAACTTCTCACACACACACGCACATGCATGTATGTATGTATACGCGTTTGAAGCACATAAAATGTGTCATGCCATGTCATGCACCTATGGGCTTTTGTTTCTTCTTGCTGCATTCTTCTTTGACCTATTGTCTGCGAGCGTTGGGCATTTTGTTTAGCTTGACGCTCATCCATCAAGAGTTGGATATGGTTTCAAATTCATCAACAAGTGTTGCATATAAAGCGCTGAGCATATACTTAACTCCAAATTGAAAAGAATTATTCATAATAAAAGCTGCAACGGAAAATGCGTTATAAATTTGGTTTATGAAATTCCGCGACGAAGTGAGAAGTGGCACTTAGCGGGTGGAATAAAAGTTTGAATGGTGAGTCATTTGTGGGTAAATGGGCTCAGAAGAGATGGCTATTGATAGCTTCAATTGAATCTCTTTTTATTTAAACAATAAGTTTCTGCTTTTCATTAATTTCCGCTTATCGAAAACCGTGTAAGGTTTTGTATTACTTAGTACGAGGACTCAGAGCTTACTCTAAAAAAAAGAGTATTCATAAATTCTTTGTTGGATATTGAAATCTTTGAATGTAGAATGGGTGATGCTCTCAGCTTCATTTCACGATCAGTTTATCAGATCTAGACGATCGTATGCAATCTGAGGCTGGTTCAAAAGTGATGTGAGAAATCGTTAAAAAAAACGGGGATATATGAACATTTCTTCGCGGAACGCTTTATCTCCGGGCTCACACATGGACGGCGATACTAGAATTGGCCCTAACCTTTAAAAACAGCGCCCATTACAAAGCGTTATTGTCCGCTTGAAGGCTTAAATCGCCGAAAAAGAAAGTCCAAATTCACCTAGCCAATGCACTGTGTCCCACGTCAATGAAAACGATGGCAAAAATCCATGAATTAGTCTTCGAATTGTTTCCGCATTTACCATATTCTCCAGATTTGGCCCCCAGCGACTGTTTTCAGTTCTCGGATATTAAAAGAATGAAAAAAGAACAATCAAGTTTCTCTACAGTAGTGAAAGGGTGAATTTTAGAAAATTGATGTCGCTCATGCTATCAACACCCACATTACTCCCTCACACTAACCTATACAAGAAATATGTGTAAGTGTTGTATATTTTAGTTGTCACTAAGCAATTCCCTCTCCCCTGTGATTGACTTTATCACATATGAACAATCTTTGCGCTACGTACATTTTGATGACAAAATTTTGAAAAATTACTTTCAAAGTACAGGATTTGCGGAGCGCAGGGGAAAAATTAGTGCGGATAGAAATCAACGTACGACCGGAAGTTGCCTAGTGTTTTCGGACGGTACTTTATTGTTTTATTAGTTAAAAGGCCAAGTGGAAAAAGTGTGAAAAGCGTGTGCAGTGAATGAGAACGCTTTGCGGAAAACTAACACTTGGCGGTGGCTAAGTCCCATATACTTATGTATGTGCGCTTGTGATGGCGGGTGTGAGACGAAGTGCATGATGTAGGGGTAAGAGCGCTTCATAAGTGTAAATAACGGAACTTAGTGCGTATGCACGTACATTTTGGTGATCATTTGCTGCTTCTAAGCTACTTTTGGGCGCTTTATATGCAGAGTTGAGCACTCAGATTGAAACCTATTGCAGTTGCAATTAGCTTTTCTTGAAGTTTTTGCTGTAAAATACATTTTAAATGTTCGCTACTTTTTTGTAAAAATGTTTTAATACCAAATTACTCGACTTTTGACGACTTTAAAATTTTCGGCTTTTGAAAAAAAAAAACAAACTTTCTACTCCTATGATCACAAACACATTTCCCGCACATTACAGAAATGCCATAAATTTTGCTATGTAAAATTTCTCAACGCACAAACACACACATACAAATACATTGTTTAGACATTTCGATTTCTTTGCCATGCCGCTTGAGCTGAAATTTAATTATTGGTTTGCTCACAACCAACCAACCAACGCATTGCTTGTGTAGCTGTGTGTGTGCGCTTGCTGCGCGAACACTACACAATAATTAACGTTCATAAATAATAATTTGATAGCATATTTGAGCACAATATTTCTAACTTTTATACTATGCCCAGCGCCGTTGTTGTTGCTGCTGCTGCCGCTGCCTCTTCCTCCTAGATAATTGGCAGTTGTTCAGTTAAGTTGCTCGCCGCCGTCGCCTACCCAAGTGGCCAAGCGGCAGCTGTGTGACTCAACTGCAATTTATACACATTTATAGTTTCGTGTATGTTTTTAATTATTGATTGGACTCGTTGTTTAGTGTTTAGAATTCAAATTCAAAATATTTCAAATTCAAATTGCCCGGCTATCAGAGGAAGTGGGAGAAATTTTCCGTGTTTTCCCCTACTTGTGTCGAGTTTAGAGTTTTGTGAGAAAGTTTTGTTTTTCAGGGTTTTGGTAGGCGGTCCATTTTATGAGTTAAAACTATGGGAAAACATAGTTGGTGGCCAGGTGAGGGAGGAGATTTATGTTAATCTGGAGAAAGGAGTCGTAACACTTCTAAATTTACTGTGTGATATTCAAATATTAAATTATAGTATTTTTTTTCTTGAGTTTGGCATTGGGAGTATATCATGGGAGTGAGTTTGATAGCTAAATGTGAAGAGCAGATACGAAGATTATCTCTCGGTTTACATACTCTGCATGCAGTTTTATACTTACTTACCAAATTAAACCTTCGAGACCTTATAAAAATACATATAAATCGTCATGTCTACATCTATTTGTCGTTATCAAACTTTGCTCACGTCTCAAGAACAGATAACATGCAATTAATCAAATTGTCGAAGCACTTTTGCCACTCTAATTGAGGTATCTAAAAAGTATGCGTTCTGAAGGAATCAACCTCCTCGTTAGTTCTCGAAAACTCGCTGACCTCTTAGTTTATTTTTTACTTAAGTGGATAGAAAGAAGTCTTGCAAAACAGGTGGATGACGATGGATCGATGTTTTGATAGCTCAAAAATGCAGTTGTTTCAGTCGATGTGTGAGACCTCGCATTGTCGTGGTGATGAGTGATACCATTTCAGCGGTTCATTTTCCTTATTTCTTGAAAGGCAACTGTCAAATACATATTCTGCGTTAATCTAGTGGCATGGTTGCGTTATGTCCAATTTTTCCAAAAAAAAAAACATACAACAATTTGCTTAGAAGTGCTTGGTGCACGAACCATTCTTGTTGGATTTGACTCATCCGGAAACGCCCATACAGTCGAGTGTGTAAAACCATGATTCATAACCTGTCCCGATGTCGTAGACGTGTTTCGAAGCACTGTTATTGTATTTTGTTAATCTCTCGACCAACCGACACTAGCCTGTTTTTGAGGAGTTAACAAATTTCTTTGTGTCCATAGTTGTCTTAATCTCAAAATATTTAACAGGGTGATCTGGCAATATCATTTTGCGTACAGTTTCCGGAACAACAACTGATTATGGACGACCTTCCTGAAATTCGTCTTGGAGTGATTTGGGGTATCAATATCTTACAAAACATGATTTTCCGAGTCCCAGTTCTGTATACCTATTTAAAAAAATTAAACATCTGAAAAAGAAAATAATGCTTCGAGATATGTAATATTAGCTCTTGACCACATTTCTTAGCAGCGTATGCTTTCAAAAATTGCATGAAGACACTTACCGCATACAATATCAATGTATATTTGCATGCATTTAGCTAAGTACACGCAAATAATCAATAATTTCTAACAATTTTTATTGTTTTCCAACCCTCTATGGTTGACCTTCGCTCATACTTCATGTGACCGTCGCCCAACATTTAGCAGTCAAACAATTTTTCATGACATTAATTCCGTATTGTCGAATTGATCAGGGCAATGAATTTGTATAAAAACATATGCATTGCTGAGTAGTTATGTATCAGTTGGCATTTACATAAAATAATTTTCCTCTACACACGCATACAAATATTGATTTGGCACCCCTGCCTCATAAGTATCTGTATATGTGTGACAGCGAGCATCGGAAATGCAACGCGTTGCTACAGGCAGCACAAGCCGTGCTAGATAGGCTGTTTTGTGGTCGAAAATGCACGTTTCTCGTTAACGCATTGCGCATTAAATCAATTTCATGATTTTTTGTGTTAGTCAGCTAATACATACATACAATTAATGTGTGTACATGAGTGCATTTGGGTTTGTATATGCCACACGTGCATCACTTTCCACAAAAGTGGACGATTACATATTGCGGCAAAAAGAAGTTTGTATTTGTTTACAACTCACACACATACACATGTATTTGCTTACATATACATACATATATGCATATCAGCAGCAGTGAGTGGGCTAAGTTTTGTCAACGCGCCGATCTCCTGCAAATGACAGTTAGATTTTTTTCCTACAACGTTTTTCTACTTTCAAGGCTTGCTTTGTGCCCTTTGGGGTGACTTATGCAATGCCCGCGTCCGCTCCTCGCTCACCTACTACTCCGCCGCTTGCGTTTAGACAATCACGCAGTTGAAGAGTCAGCAAACAGCGGGCGGTGACAGACGATTCCCTCAATAAGTCAGTCAATATGCGCTGACTTATTTGCTCCGTCGTTTTCCAACTGCCAACCATTCAACCATCCTTTTGCTGTGCTGTTTCCTTCCTTTTTGCCTGGCGGGCTGCGCGCTTCATCGATTCGTGGGGTTCGTCATAGCGCTTGTCAATTTTGTCGCCGTCCTCATACTTAAATTTGAATCTGCACATTCATTGTTTTTATAGTTGTTGTGTGTTGTATTGTCTCGCCGTTACTCAATATTGCCAATAAATAAGTTTTTGATTTATTAAATCGATATTGAAATTTGCCTTCAACTGCTTATTTGTCTGCACTTTCGACTCACGCAACTCGCTTTTCGTTTTGTTTCGTGAGTTTGTCGGCGCTGACGTCGCTTACGATTGTCTCAGAGTTCGCGCTACCCACTTCGGTGTCATCCATTGACTTTGAATTTGTGTCGATTTAATTTCTTTCGGTTTTTCTGTGGACCCTTGACAGTTGTTGGCATTCACATGTCAAGATTAGTGCAATTTGTTTGCGTTTATTCCGATTTCCACTCGTTTTTTTTATGGTTCGCCTATTTTGTTGGATGAAAAAAACTTCGCAATTTCGGTACAACATTGATTAAGCCGTTTTTGTGCGACGAGTTTGCTTTCGTTAGAAGACGAAAGTTCAGAAGTTAAATGTAATAAATGGTTTAGTTGATTTTAAATACTGTTAAAAAGACTTTGAAATTATAAAAGTTAATTTCTTCAAATTCACTTATATACTTCTTTATGGCATGTATATTTAACTAGCTTCCGATATGTCTTCTATTTTTGACATGTCTACAACTTCTGCAACCCGAAAATATAAGTGAAGCATTTTGAGTTGGTGTTATGAGTCCATAAGGAAGGTGCTTGCTTCAGTAAAAACGTTTAAAACTTTTGTCTACGCTGAGAATCTGTGTTGAAAAGGTTAACCATAAACTCTTAAAAGTGGATCACTATATTCTCATTAAAGTGGTTAATATCAACTCCAGCTCCTTTGATAGGTTCTCCAAAGCTGTATCTCCCGAAATATTGTGATCTCAGTCTCTGTCGAAACTTGACTTCATATTGAATTTCTGCTTTATTGAAAAAATAAAAATATTTAACTATAAATAATACTCTCTCAATTGTATTAAAGAAAACACTGAATCATTTGGAAACTTATCTACACGAGTATTTTCTCATAAAAATGAAAAGATATATCATCAAGATTTTCAAATTGTTGAAATGTTTAATCAAAACATTGCAGACTCCACAGCTCATACATTAAACCAATTGATTGACAATCCATAATGAAATGCTGACAATAACTTTCTAATTTTTCACAATTAATCTCGATAAACATTTGTATAATTTCTCAACTTGGAGTGAAGTACAACGCCGCATGAGAGCGGACACACGTCCCAAGCCGAGAGGATATGGCAGTCACTTATTTTCCCATAATGAACAAGCGAGGCAGGGATTTCCACACACATACATGCACGAACACAATACAATAGCGACATAAACGCAGCGTTCGAACGGTAAATTGGACAAAATATAGCCAAAAGAAATGACTGCAGTTGTCAACTCAGCGGGGTCATTAAATTTGTCACCCGCGGACCGGCTGAATAGCGGACTGGCCGACTGGTGAACGCACTGCGCCGAGTTGCGAATATTAAGCACAGGCACATAGCATAGTTACAGGCGTTAAACGTCAAATTGCGACGTCATAAAATCGAAATCAATTTAGCACACACACATACAAACCTATTCATATATATGTGTGTGTGACATAAAAATATGTGCTACATACAAAACAAGCCTAATGATGGGAATGACCACCACCAACATCGCCATTACCGCTACACACACACCAGCACTTTCGTGCGCCGCTGACCCTAGTCGACTCCATTTAAATCCCATTGACGCCTGATTTTCACGTTTTCCCTGTTCCGGCGCTTGTAATGCGCGCTGCAGCTTTTGACACAATTGGCCGCTGTCAGCGTCAGCGTTCACGTCACTGGGAAAATGCCACACGCTGCGTCTTTCATTTTCACTTTTTTGTTTTCCGCATTTTTTTGATTGCTCAGCGTCAATTGTTAGTGCAACATAATTGCGCGGCGAAGCTCACACTTGCAACAAACGCATACACATATGCTACAAGCAGCAAGCGGCGGGGCCAGCGGCGGTGCTGAGTCGATAAAATATCAAATGTGCCAAAAATGCACGCGCACGTATCGGTTAGAGTGGTGGCCGGGTATGCGCCGTTTCGCTGTTGCACGTACGCGCATTAATTTTAGCAGCGCATAGTGCAACATGCGTTATTGTCAATACGCACACACATACAACTGTACAATTGTGTGTGCGTCGAAGCGCACAATGCACATTACCGCCACTTCCGCTATCCGTTGTGTACTTTTATTGTTATTGTTGCTAATGTTTGGTTGCCGAAATTAGTCAGAGCTAACAGCGATTTTCCAACCCCACTCCTCGTCAGCGCCGTACCGACCCTCATTTAATCAGTTCAGCTGCGCTTTCGCTCAGTGCCATTGAAAATCAAAGTGCATTTCTAATTGTTATCTACTCGAATACACGGACTCGTTGTGGCAATCAAAGGAAATGGCTAGAATTTCAAATTCTAGTATCAGCGTCAATAACAATTCGAACATTTGTGGATCGGGGCAAACATGGAAAACACTGACAGTAACGATGAACGGAAGTGTTTTTGGTTAGTGTTGACATAAACTGAAAATTGATGCTGAGCACCGACAACTGTTCAGAAATTTTGCTCTTTTGGGCGGTCGTGGACAGGCGATGACCTTAAATTGCATCCTGTGCTAGTAGTCTTGGGATTAAGAGATCTTAGCCAAGGATGCTTTGGGTTTTTGGATGTAGAAGTCATTTCTCTAATAATTTTGAGGAGTACTGTCGAGTCCTTGGTTGAATGAAAATCGATATTCTTCTCGGTTTTGGCATTGTAGGGTCGACTGAGCTAGGTATATTAAACGTAGCTTAGCCTTAAACTTTACTGAAATCAGTTGATGGATCACTTTTTCTTCCAAAGCATTAAGTGCACCATCAAAGCAAAGTTTCTCTCCACAATACAGCCTCTTCATCAGGCTTTGGAGGTAATTCAATTCCTTTATATATCTTTACGATAGCTCAGTGTACCAAAGTTCGCATATTTTTTCACTTTCCTGAGAAGTTAAAAGGCCAAGATTTTTGGTAAAGAACTTAACTGAGCTGGAGTTACTTCTCTAATATTATGGACAACCGCGAGGATTCACAAGTATATGCAACAGGAGCACTTGCTTAGTTCGAAATCAGTGTGCTCTCTGGTTTCTCATTCCAGTGTTGCCCAATTTTGATCTTAGTGTCGATAAAAGATAGAAAAATATACAGCGTTTTTCCGAAAGGAATAAGACTAGGTCGATTTAAAATTTTATTGAATCAATCGTTACAATTCTTTAAAAACTTTCAAAATAGGCTCCTTCTATGTCGATGTAGCGCTGCCAGCGCGGTTTCAAGCATTGAAGGCGTCACAGAAGGCATTCTCTGGAATAGTCTTGAGTTCCGAAGTGCATGCTGCTTTGATCCCCTGTTTGGTCTCAAAATGCTTGCCTTTCATCGGCTTTTTCAGGCAAGGAAACAAAAAAGTCCGTAGGGGCCACATCTGGGCTGTAGGGCAGCTGCGGAAGCGTAGGGATGTCGATCTTGGTTAGGTAGTTGTTCACAAGAAAGGCGGGGTGAGCCGGGGCGTTGTCGTGGTGCAACTTCAAATTGCCTACGATGTCCTGTGTCCTGTCGGATACGATTGACCCTTCGTTTGAGTTTCTGGAAGACCTCCACGTAAAACTTGGCGTTGACAGTTTGTCCAGGAAGAACAAATTCATGGTGGACGATGCCTTTGATTTCAAAAAAGACAAGGAGAATAAATTTCAGTTCTATATTTGCCTAACAATAAGTCATAATTGTAGTGCCATAAGTAACTTCTGCCCGCTTGAAAAGCTTCTGCACAAGTTATAAAGTGACCTGACCTTGTCCAAAAGAATTTCTCTTACCTCCATACTCTTTGCCTTCTCCTTAACTTAGTTCCGAACATGTAGACAGGTGTTTTCAAGTGCAGTGACGCCTATGTAATTCAAGAAATAAAGCTCCGCCTCTACTACTCACGCACGAATGCGTTCATATAACCGAAGCAACGGAAGGGGAAGTAGTTAGGCAACTTAAACCACACACACACATTCACATCAATAGCATGAAACAAGTGAGCAAATGTTTCGTAATAAGTACACAAGTAAATGTGTGGGCAATAACTAAGAAAGCGAGTGAGTGAGCGGATGAGCGGCTGAGTGAATGCACGATGAAATGAGTGAATGAATGCACAATTGTGCAAATGTGCAAGTGACTGAATTATAAATGTGTTGCACAAGCACAAAAGCGGACAAATCCCTCACACGCTTTTACTCGTACACAAGCCCAGCACCAACGTGCTTTACAAAGCTAGTTTGTGTGTGTGTATGGGTGCGCGTGTGCATGCTCGTTTACACTCCGAAATTAATGAATGCAATGTGCAAATTACAGTAATTAATTTTCAAATTATTGCTCAAGCAATTGCAATTGTCCACACCGTTGAATGTGCCACATTATTTATTATCACATATCAAACCAGTCACTACCGAGCACCCAACTAAACTAAAAATGCAAACAACAAGAACAACATACATTCGAGCGAGTCAGTCGCCGGCCGGTCAGTGAGGTAGTTAGCAAATGCAAAGCGTAGCCCCCTGATTATCAAAGCCTCATACATAGGTACATGAGACACTTGCAACACACCCTGCGCAGGCATCCCGGCACACGTTTGTAGTGCAGCGCCGTTGCATAGGTACTTTAGTTTAACTTTGGTTGCGAATAACTTGTGAATTTCGCTTGGTCATTAAGCATTTCCATATGTCGGAACGTATGTGTGGCGCAATATATTATAATTGTGGTGAGTAGCGTGCAAATGTTGCACATATAGTCGTACGTGAGTCAAATTTACATAAGCATAGGTACTTGTGCGCTTTAGTGAATTTATTGCACATCGCTAAATATTTTAATTTAAAGGTTTTGCCGAATTTTTCGCATTATTTTTGCTCAGTCAACAGTTATGTGAAGAGTTGGTAATAAATTAAAGTTAATTTACTTTATACTGTTATAGTGATCTGATCTGAAAAAGTGTGTTTTGAGATTGTAAGGTTGGCTTTGAAATTAAACTATATATCCCATTAAATGAAAACTATTTTCCATACAAAAACTTGCTTTTGATCGGCCAGTTAGCACCGATAGCTGATACTATCAAAAGCGAAGGACCAGTTTGCGTATATACATATAGACGTACAAAGAAACGCATATGGTTAAATCGACTCAGCTCGTTAAGCTAATCCTAATAAATGGGGACTCTGAAGTTTTTTCTGTTTGTTAAAAATATCGTGACAAACTTAATATATTCAGAGAATAAAAATTGATATCGTCTTAATAATAATAATGTATATCATAGGATTTCTAAAACTACTTACTCTAATATTATCTAAAAGTATAAAAAAAAATTTCCACCGAAAACGATCTAATAATTTTCACAGTCCCCGTTTTCCTATTGACCCTTTTCATGTACGAATCTTTAATGGCCCAACTACAATGACTGTCGAGCTAGAAAATCATCAACGATATGAAGATAAATGATGTGCAAATGCAAGTGAGTGCAAGCGATACTTAAAATATTAAATTGCCTATGGACACTTATACATATAAACATACTTTCGTACTTATTTACTTATAATTGAACGAAGGGGTACTTTCGTGAAAAAATAAATGCCGTGTGGCTTTTTAAATTAAGCTTTGCATATAAATATGTAAAGGCAATTATAGGAATACTTTCAGCCTTGTAGATATTTATTTAAATGACATAACTTATGTATTTCAGCTACTTTTATTATTATGTAAGGTTATGTAAAAAAAAAAATTATAATAGGGTGAAACTCATCACTAACGAAAGCTGACTGTTTTCACTTAACTTCAATATTTATGTGAAAAACTCAAATAATTCAGATTTTGGGTTTTTGGTATAAATTCTTTCACGAAATTTGTTGTAAACTTATCTTCTCCGTCCCAAACTCACTGTATTTTTTATTTAAAATATTTATTTTTTTAAATTTTTATTAACCTTATACCGAAAAAACCTTAACTTTCAATAAAAAAAATCTTTCTCTCGAAAACTCGTTACGTCGACTCATCAGGTGTTATCATCGACCATGCCTCTGTACCATAAAGCAGGACGGGAATAATGAGTGACTAATACAAGTAAAGTTTGGTTTTTGTTCGTCGAGAGGACTTTACTTCTCAATTGCCTACTCAGAGTTAGAAGAAGCCCCTGTTGGCAAGAGATATTCTGCGTTGGATCTTCATTTCATCTCCATCAAAGTAATCCCTCCCGCTGCAATATATTTATGCCAACGAATTTTCCAATCATCATAGCACTTGGAAAAATTATCCGTGGCCTTCAGAGCCTTCTTCGATTCAGCTTTTATATTTCAATTGAGTCAAAACGGTGTCCTCGGAGTGGTTGTGTGAATTTGCTGAAAAGCCAGAAGTTACACGAGGGTAAATCAGGCGGATGCGGCGATGCCTTCGCATATAACGCATGCCAAATGTTTTGAAAATATTTCCTCAAATGAAAACGTTTTCCATATAAGTATTTAATTCCGATCGTTTAGTTTGTATGGCAGCTATATGCTAAAATGGTACTGATATTTTTCTCTTCCGACAAATGAGAAGCTTTTTGGTGGAAAACGACGGGTGAAAAATTTCAGATTGCAACCTCAAAAACTGGGGGTCTGGTTCGTATATAAACAGACACACGGAAATTTACAAATAAATGCATGTCTACCATAAAATAATATATAACTGCCATAGTGCAGCCGATTTCGAAAGAAATTGACTCAATCACATCAAAAAAATTAATAAAAATCTCTCATACATTTTCTGGATCATATGTATAATCATTTGCGATCATTAACCCATTCCAATTACAATTATTTCTTTCCATTTCACAATCACAATTTCTTTAACACATTTCAACGAAATCCAATAAGTTTTTAATACCAGATACATCGCTGCCGCTGCAAAGTGCCTGCAGTGGTCTGTGGCAACACTGCAGACTCGTCTAACTGTTTGCTATGCACATGCTATAGTGTTATTAAAAACGCGCTCATTTATCTTAAATGGCTAACTAGATGGCTTGTGTTGCATTATAAACGCATTTGCCACAAATTGAATACATATTGTCTTATTGTCTGGCATTGTGTGTAGAAATGTCAGTTATGAACTAGTGTTGACTCTGTGTATGTATGTGTGTGGCACACAACATTTCAAAGCTAAAATAAATTAGTTTCAAACTGAAATATATAAGTATACATACAGTGTGTGTCTGGCAACATCATTACCGCTTCGCAGTTGATTGCCACAGAATTTGTCGGTTATTTAACAAAGAAATGTAACTTATGCACTCATATGTGTTAAAAGGGGGGATACACTTTACTGTACACAGTATTGTTATTTTTACATCACCAAGGAGATACAATTTCATTGGAAGTATGTTTGCATGGCATGTTTGTGGCAGTTAAGTGTGTATGAAATCGAAGAATGCAAACTCATCATTTAGTAATTTCGTTGCGTGTGTTTTTCATGCGTCAATTGAGTTGCTCACATTGTTCCAAAGCATACGTAAGCTCATTGGTAGTTCTGTCAGTGTGTTTGTATGTAAATGGAAGAAATACCTTGTTTTTATGCATATCGATATACCGACATTACGAGGTGCATATGTAGTATTTCTTTGACCTTTGAAAATGTGGTATAAGATTGTTGGATGCTTACCACTTAACGCTGATAGTGTATAACTTTTATACATACTTACAATATATGTATACCTGTGAAATCGAATATTAAATGTATAAATGAAAAGTTACTAGGCAGGTAAACTTTTATCGGAATATTAATTTCCAGATATGATGAAACTGTCACAAAATGACGGCAATGGCCTTGAATGGAACCATTCAGTTCTATGTATCAAGATCTATGAAAAATGCTGTTCCTTTTCGAAAATACCCTTCTTCTTTATTGGCGTAGACATCGCTTACGCGGTTATAGTCGAGTTTATAACATCCAGTAAATCTTCCTCTTCGCTGATTCGCTGAACTATGTCAAGGTCGTCATATCCTCGTTTCATCGAACGCGATAGCATCCACTCATCAGATGTCATTGTCACATTGCCTACTCTGTCCGAAGTAGCACCTGTTGGTTATTCTGCGTTGGAAGGTTTGATCTTAATACTTACCCACCATCATAAAAAATGTGAATGATAACTGCCTTGGATCGAGACTGCCAGTTGTACGAGAACGCTCTATTGAAACCGATGTCCTTATCCTGAAAAATGTACCTTCTATTTCTATCACGCACAGTTTCTCTACCCTGCATATTATCTCTCGATATTTGTCTCTTTCTTTCACCTTCAGTCATTTACTTACAATCACTCAATCAGTCTATGTCTCTCCCTCTCATAGACTATCTACTTCTCTTTTGAATCATAACAACACGTGAAATGCATGGATTAACATATAAACCAACTGAGAATTATAGTTACCCGATCCCTAGTCTTTAATTAAATTCTTTGATTTTTTGGCTAAAATTAATTTTTCGCAACAAAAAGACACTGATCAAATTGAAAAAGTCTTAAAAAATTTTCACACAATTTTCTCCTTTTTTTGTTGAAATAAAGTAGTTTCCCAAAAGCATAAATTTTCAAGCATCATCCAGCTAAGTATTGGCGAGGCAACCAACTTGCTCATTATTTATATTTTCTGCAACTTCCTGGTTTCAAACGAATTTGCTTTGAGTGGCTTTTTTGTGGCGGCTGTCAATCGAATGGCTTGATTTGAAAAGTTCAACTGATAGGCAAGTGCATATTAATAAATAAAAAGCCAATCCTTTGGTGAAGTGAAACAAAACGAAATAAGACGGAAAAAGACGGCAAGCGAAGGCAAAGCGCACAGCAAACTCCTACTAAAGCAGCACTATAGGCCTCCGAAGCATTTGCAAACACTCAGAGCGCCAAGCAACACAAAAAAAAATAATAAAAACAAAAATAGCAAAAACAATGAACCCATAACTCAAGTGACACTTTTCAATTTGACTGCATTTCATCATTGCCAATACGCGTGGTGCACGAGTTCTGAACGCAATGCCGTTGAATGCTGAACCAAGTGTCTACCGACGGCGTGGCATACCTAAGGTATTTGTAAGTTAGCAGCATACATAGTAGTTGTATATAGTATACACAACTAACTAACTAACAATGACGACAATATTCAAATTGGCTTGAGCATATTGTTAACTAAGGAGGAATCAAATGGAAGACGCGACAAAAAAGGTTGCACGGCGAGCACAGCTAAAAGCCTCAACCAGGCTATACTGGCTATACTAATATCCTCGCCTTACTCAGGTATGCAGCCAAACAAACAGCCTCCAGCACCATCTCTTGGCACGCCAATTCTAGCAGGCAGTCAGCCTGTCATACAAACGACTATGGTATAGGGATCAAGTGCACTTGGCCTGTCATTTGGCTTTGCCTGGCACATTTCCATTTTCAACTTTCAAGTTCAACGCCATCGCCGCCATCGTCGTCAGCTCGTCATCACCATCTCTGTATCTGCATCTGCATCTTACGGCGCGTCAGCGGCTATCGGCGCTATCACCAGCGCAGCGCATCAGTTTCAAGCTGAAAAAAATCAAACTATTTTTCTTTTTCTTGCGAAATTTGCATCTCCCACAAGCTGGCAACGTCTTTTATACTCCATTTCGTATTCAAAACCAATGCTACTTTGAACAAAAAAAGAAAATATTTTGAATTTTATCTTGTGTTTGCGTTCCTTTCGTTGCATACCAACAAGGTTCACATGATGGCTGATGATGAGTTGACGCGCATATTGAGTATTTGGTGAGACGTAAGCGTACTTTTTCATGCAAATTGACTGTTGCCACTGGAACAACCAGCGTTGCTGTTTGTTTGAGCGGCCCTACCTACTGGCTACCGCTGTACCTTGGCATCTGATGCTATTTGTTGCAGATTTTTGCCGTTAGTGCACTTAATGCCTTCGCTTTGTAAGTGACTGTCGGCTACCGGCTACTTGAGTACGCCGAAATTTATAAAAGCTGTCATTTGTGTCCGCGTTGAAATGTGACCGCCAGCAGCATAAGCGTGTGCAAAGTTGAAAATTTGAATTTCTCAGTGAACTCCGAAACTGCCGTCTGTCATTTTTTATTTGCTGGCCCATCCTCAGCGTCTTTCTGTGATTTTGTCAACCTGATGTTGTTGCGCGTTCGTTGAACTCATACACTTGTTTGTGCGCCCCTGCTGCACTCGCTTGTGTCATGTTGCATGCTACGCGCCCTACTCGTTTGTTGCCTTCTAACTACCATATATACAAACGTATACCTATTTTTTGGGTGTGATTTATGTGGCGCATCTCCTGCAACGCTCGGTGGTGTACACTTTGCAGCTCCAAGAAACCATAGCTCTTCTTCAAGCGCGCACTCCTAAACGCTTATCCCGCGTTGTATGGCTTGTAGAAGCGCAGTCCAAGCATGTTTTGCTTATCGGCTACCCTGCCACTCACACATATTTATGTCTTGTGTAAGTTGTGACAGTCCCACTTGTGCGTCGCCGTGTTGACGACAAAACAATTTTGATTTATTAGTGAAAATTCTTTAGATCGCTTGTCATTTTCTTTGGAACCGTTGAAAAAGGATTGCCTTTCCTTGGCCTATTCACACGCGCTCTCCATTACAATGAGACCAGCTCCTCTACAAGCAGCAATCATATCGCATTGACCTTTCGAAGTGACAGTGAAGTTTTTACAATTAACTTGATACTTGATTCTTACTTCTTCGTGGTTTTACATGCTTCTTCTGCCATTCACTTTACCCAAAATCGCTATTAGATTTGACTAATGATTAGCATTGTGTCCGCTTATTGTCACTAGACATATGTATTACATATTTTTAACTATTCATGTTGTTGTTGTTCTGTTGTTTCTACTCGATGTCATGTATTCCAAGCTGAAAAGTCGGTTTTAATTAGTGACAACATGTACACAGCTTGTCAACATTTATTAAGTTCTAAAGCGTGAGTTAGAGAAGAACATCAGTTGGGTTCTTTGTTCTATTAGAATTCATGGAAGAGCCTAGTTTGCTAAGAAAATGGTATCATAGTTCCTTTAATTCCAAAGAACGTTTATATAAATTCCTTGTAACATGGTTTAGTCACTGTAGCTGAAGTGCGACGTAGATACTCGAGGTATTTTCGAAGGAAATCGAGTATGATTCTGCTTAATTCAACAAAAAACATTTTAATTTTTAGAAAATTGTCGAATTCGCGCGATTTAGATCATATTAGCTAAATTCTAAACACAAGAACGATGTGAGTTTAAGGTCGTGAGGCATATAGGTATCGGCACCACGGCTGACGCACATTGCTAGCTGTATGCCAATATGTATCCCTCGAGAAAGTCTTTTTCCTCCTATATCCCGCAAGCTTTGACAACGTCGCTTTCTTAAACTTAAATTATGTAATTTAAGTGCCATCATTACATTTTTTTACTTAATTTACTTTTTAATTTTTATAATTAATACCCACACCTCATAGCACTTTATTTTTACAATTTCCTTCTTCGCAATGGAAATATTTCATTAAAATTATATATTACGCGATTTAAATTCTCGAAGGCACATGGTGATCTTGAACGCTGTATCACAATCATTGGCGCCCTTCTCAGTTTTGCAAATATTTATTGCTTCTTTGATTTGGTCCTCTAGTCCCTTTAGCTCTGGCAGTCGTATGAGATCCGCATAGACTTTCTCGGGATCGAAAACACCTTTCTTAAGGACTTCCCGCTTCTCCATCAGGCATTTCGCCATACATTTTATGTTCGCATTGGCTTCATTAGCTTTTAGGCCATTCGAACGGAACTTTTTAAAATCCGCTTCGGTCAAATTCGCCTCAATCAGGCAAGGCAATTCAAATTTTTCGTCAGCCATCATTTCATTACACTGTGGGATAGGTAATAAATAAGAATTGGTCATATGTCAAGAATATTCTAAAAGCCTTACCACAGCCATGCTATATAAGGTAGACAGTATCCCTAAAATGAAAAGATCTTTCATCATTGCAGTACCGTGTTCTCTAGCCGACTTGTTGCTGAAATCAAATTTAAAATGTTACTGCAACACCTAAGGAAAGTGGATACATTTATAATCTTTTTAATTGAAAATTCTAACTTTTTTATTGAATGTCATGGTCTGCCTAGTCTGCTTTCACGTTTCATTGCTGATACTTTTTCCAAAATAATTCTGCTAATATTTGGTTATGAACAAATTAATTCTTTTTTTAATTCAATTAAAAATAAGCCGATATTTACTACAGTAATTTTTGAGTAATTTGTCTAATATGATAGTTTTTGTCTGTTAATTATCCATAATGTGAACTAATTTGCTAACTTTTTGCCTGTAACGCATTTTTATTGAGAACTATTGACGTATTATTGAGATGTCATAGTACATATAATTGTTTCGAATCTAATAAGTGTACACAACTATTTATGTTTTTGACAAAACTGCAACCAACCGTAATGGTAATGTTATGAATGTCAAGTAATTATCTATGCATTAGACCGGATCGCTTTACAGGGAGCCAAAAAAAGACGGAAAAAACGCGTATGTGGGAAATGCTCTACGGATCATGCTGAAAAACTCTCTCAGACATAGTTTGTCAACAAGATCCTTAGAACATTTTCCACTGTCTTAGACAAAGTTTTTCAGCATGATTCGTAGAACATTTCCCCCATACACAATTTTTCCATTTTTTTTTTGGTAATTGGAACGAAACCGGTTTTGGGAGAATGATTTTTACGTCGTTTATTGCTGAACAACTAGGAAAAATGATCATTTCTTGAAAGACTTTAATGTGCTTATAATCCACAAAGCTGGCCGTTCTTAATTACTAGGTGTCGTCCTTAATATTGGGTCGTTCAGTAAGTAGTTTCTTTTGATGTACTGCTGTAGTTGATATAATTGAATTTGTTCGCAGCTAACTTTACACTTAACCGCCTTACTATTACAATATATACTTGTACAAGTATTTGAACAGCTGATATATGTACAAGTACATAGTAAGGCTTGTTTAAAAAAAAAGTCTCTTAAATCTTTTGGAATAAGATTCGTTTGGTGTCTTATCGGAGTTAGAAGATCGAAAACAGCATTTTAATGTTTTACTATCAAAGTGTACAGAGAAGATGTGTTTCACTAACGCTAATGCTAAAATTGGTTTGCAAAATTTCATTCTGAATATTTCGAGCTTAGGGTAATAAAGACATTGGTCGATGCCAATCGTCGCATAATAATTCGAGAGTTTGCTGCAAGATTTCATTTGTCTAACGCGAACTTTCAAAAGCAAATGAGACATCTACGATTATTCTCACAGAACACAATTTGCCTTGTCGTATTAGCGACTGTGATTTGCTTATTAAAAGTCAAAGAAGTGATCCTGTTTTGAAGAATATTATTACTAGCGACGAAAAATTGTATTCTTACAAGCGTCAAAGCGCAGGAGATCAAGCTCTTAAAAGAATAAACCTGCTCAAACAAGATTATGTTGTCTTTTTGTTAGAATTTCCAAGTGATCATTTATTTTGAAAAGTTTTATACAACAATATTGAGTAGTCGAAAAAGTCGTTTCGTATGTTGTCAATAGATGTTGTTGGAGTCGTATATTTCCAGTGCTACCAATCACATTGTGTCAAGCCATAGTGTTGGAAAAGTAAGATTTTAAGCTTCGTTTAACAGAAAAAAATTAAATCCGGGTAAGTTGAAAATAAGTTACATCTGTTCAAAAATGAGTGCATATAATGAAGAAACTCGATATATTATGTATAAAAAGGGAAGAATGCAACGCAAGCCACCAATGGAATTTGTGAAGTTTACGGAAACGATGCTGTATCAGTTCGTGTAGCACAAATATGGTTCGCTCGCTTCCGTAATGGAAATTTCGTTTTGGAAAGATGCACCTCGCTCTGGTCGACCAATCGTTGAAAAAGTCGATTAAATTATGGAAAAAATTTACCAGGATCCTCACATAAGCAGCCATGACATCGCTAAGGAACTTTACATTCATCATCAAACAGTTTTGAACCATTTAGAAAAGGCTGCCTACAAAACGAAGCTTGATGTCTGGGTACCACATGAATTGTCTGTAAAAAATTTAATGTTTGAATTAACATTTGCGATTCTTTGCTGAAACGAAATGAAATCGAACCATTTCTAAAGCGAATGGTAACAGGAGACGAAAAGTGGGTCAAATACAACAATAATGTGCCAAGAAGATCATGGTCCAAGCATGGTGAAGCTCAGCCAATGGTCCCAAAACCAGGATTGACGCCTCGAAAGGTTATGCTGAGTATTTGGTGAAATAGGAAAGGAGTCATCCAATAGAAGCTGCTCCAGCCTGGTCGAACGATTGATTTTACACCTTATTGTCAACAACTGATGAGTTTGAAGAAAGCAATCGAAAAATACGGCCAGAGCTGACAATAGAAAGGGATTCGTCTTCCAACAGGACAACGCTAGGCCACACATATCTGCAAAAACTGGGAGAGCTTGACTGGGATAATTTGATGCATCTACCATAGAGCCCTGTCCTTGCATAATTTGACTACCATTTGTTTCAGTCAAGGCAGAACTCCCTTAATAGAGTAAAGTTGGCTTCAAGAGAAGCTTGTGAAAATTACTTGTCGCAGTTTTTAGCCGAGAATCCAGAAAAATTTTACACTGATGGAATAATGTTTCTAGCGGAAAAATGGCAAAAGTCGACCAAAAGGGTACATATTTGGTTCTTTTAAGTTCATTATAAATACAGAAAAAAAATAATTTGAAATTTGATTAGAAATACGAAAGGACTTTTCTGACTGCCCAATATATAAAATTTCTCTAGGTAAATCTATACTTTGAAATTTGTTATTATTTACACTTTGTTGTTATAATTCAGAGTTAGTTTGTCATAAATATTGAAATATGTTATATTATATACTGGTATCAATATTTAAGGTAAATTTTTGAAAACTGAAAAGTTTTCTGTTTCTGTTCTTGTCTTAACTTAATCTTATAATAACTTCTTAATATAGATTGATCTTATGGTAATTCTAAAGCTTGTGCAATAATTTAGCTTATTTATTTCAAGAAAAGATTCCAACTCTCTTACAGCTCTCAGGTAAAAATAGGCTGCGACTTAAAACATGTCATAATTTGGTAGGCTGTATCGCAGGTATTGGCACCTTTCATTTGATTGCATTTCTGTATGCTCTGCTTTACATTGTTCACACTCGCTTTCGGTGCCATATTATTTTCGTTCAGGTATTTAATTGTCAACGTGTCGTCGAGCATATTATTTTTATAAAAACCTAATTTTTCGCTAACACACTTCATGTGACACTTAATGGCATTGGTGGCCTTAGCAGGATCCATTTGACTGTCAAAGTATTGCTGTAACTCCTCTTTAGTGATGCCACTCTCCTTGTTGCAGGCATCCATTAATTGCAGTGGGGTCATATCCGCCTGTAAGAGTTAAACATAAATATTTTTAATAAACTATTTTATAAGGTTCCATGTGTTGTAGTATCTAATATATTCACCTGCGCAACCACCAAAAGCGCGAATATGAAACAAAGTAAAGTTAACGGCATATTCTGACTAAATTGAATTGGAGCTGAAAATAAACTGTACGATTTGTGTTGTTTTGCCGCGTTTTTATACTAAATTTTATAATTTTTTGTATAATTTAGTAATTATATTAAGTTTTGGCGTAACTAATTTTGGCAACAAGTTAATGAGACTAACAAAACTTTTCTACAAAATGTAGATGATGAGTAATGGAATGAATTAGAATTATAATGAATAAAAATAAAAGTAAAAAAAGCCTTATTATGATAGAGGTGAAAAGCTTGAATCGTTGAAGGTGTTCTCTAATGCTGCTCTCTTGGTGTCCCTGGGCGTTTGGAAATGTACTAGTTAGAATCATCTCAACACTTTCCTTTCTATACAGATTTCTGAGAGATTCAAGCTTTGCGCATCATTTTTTTTTATCGGTTCAAGGAGCTCTGTCGATGCAGTACGGTTTAGCTGCAGATGAAAGTTTTTTCGCATAACAAAGGCTCTCATTTCAGTTGACGAAGTTCAATTTCCGTATCGGAAGCCAGTATTGGAGTCTAATCTGATCTTAAATGCTCAATTCGCGCCTCGAACTGTGAATATCTTTGTTAGGATATACATAAGTTGGAATCTAAAAGACACTACTGTTCCAAGAAAACTTGGAAGAATTTTTAAGGCATTCCACTGTTACCAGACTTTTGGTCGGTTTAAGCCGCTTTGTTGATACATGAGAATTTATTTTAGTTCAGAATTTTTTTTGAGGTATGATTTCTTTATTGAAATATGATTTCCATATAGTTTTTTGAATGGTGTATAAATTCGGTTGGATCCAAGCTGATCTCTACCCTTAATCAGAGTTTTTAATTCTTTCGTTTATGTCTGGTCTGTGCTAAAACGATCCTTTCAGACGTATAGACTGTTTAGCAATCAAATTTTTTTTGCTCAGTATGACTAATTTAAATTTCGTATAATAAAATCGGCTTAGAGATTGGCTCTAGGGAATGTTTTTATAAATATACCTCGAGAACAATATAAAAATCCATCATAATACAATTTCAAACAAAACTAGTCACATTTAAACCGATAATCGATTTAAAATTTAGCATTTGTCCTATGGCCTTTGTCTCCGTACCAAAATTTTGCCTACTCATCCCCCGGCCATCGCTCATGTGCACCAAAAATATGTTGAAATACTTTGGACTACAAATTGTCTGCTCATTCCTTTGTTTATTTTGACAACAAGCCAACTTCAAATGGTTGCTTCCATAGAAATGTGAGCAACTAAAACAACAAAAAAGAAAGAATATTTCAAATATTTTAAAACTAACAATTTCTAGTGCCGAAAAACCGTGGGCTCGAAACAATTCAAAACGAAATATGTTTGTAATTTTCATAGTAAATGACCAACAAACAATAAAACAAATAATGTTGCACTGTTGTTGTTGTCACACAACTTGCTTTAGGCTGGGTTTTTGAAAAGGTGAGAATAAAGAAAAATCGCTTTAAACCACAATGCGGCAGGGCACACGTCAATTTTAATTGTTAAAGGTCAGTGAGGGAGCGAGTAACCGCCTCACATACACTCGCACACATACACAAGCACACGCATTGTGCGCATTTGTATGCGTTGCAAAGGTAATGGAGAAAAAACGGAAAAGCTGCCACAAATAGAAAATCATATTAAGTGAAAAGAAAAAGTAGAATTTATTTAAAAGGATGTGGGCGCACACTCAGCTGGCGCAAATGATGTACAACCGCAGCTCGTGTGTTGTGGAATGCAGCGGCTGTGCGTGTGTATGTGGTTGTGAGCGCTGTATTGCATTGCTTGGCATTTATGTGTGTTGTGACGCCTACCTGTGGTGCGCCAGCGACGGCTGCCTTTTGACTGCGATTTTCGGCTCAAAGGCACAGCAGGAGTTCACACCAATACATGATCACGTGATGGCCGCGGTTGGCAGCACCAAAATGCAACAGCCGCGAATTTGTGGTTTGCACGGCGAGTGTGAGTATGGGAGTTTTTCTGCAATGCTAATGCAGCACCGAAACGTCATTGGAAAGCAGGAAAAGACGAAAAGAGGAAAAAAGATTTCGATTTTTTCGTAAATGAAATTTATATTGAAAATGTAGGCGTCAGCAAATTTAACAGCAGGAAGCAAAGGGGGGCGACTGATCTCTGCGGGGGCGCGCACATGTGTATGGCATATACAATAATTTTAAAATTATTAATTGTTTTGCGCCAACAGCTGTGGCAGAGGAAGTGATCGGCGATTTTGCAGTTTTCAATGCAGTGAAAGTGATAAAGTAATGGAAGTGGGAATGGAAATAGGAAAGTAACTATGCCCAAAGCAGTATAAACAAATGAAAGCAGCGGTATCACTGACGCTGACGTCTTTGCAAAATGATGATCCATTATTTTCTGCTATTTGTGGTTCGTGTCTTTGCTAAAGTCTCTTATATCAAATTTTATACTAGTTTTAAGTCGTCCTCAAGCGGTTGGTCTAGGTCTCTCATCGCTTTCAAAAATTCAGCATTTGTTTTAGACGACCGCCTTAGTAGCCTTGATGTTATCCAATATATGCTGTGACTTAGAAGAACTTCTGAAGCTTTCAAGATGAAATTTTTTCGGTATTTTTGCATTGCTTATCGAGGGTTGGAGTAGATATCGAAACCAGTCCTTACCATCCACACCCACTTCAACATTCGGTGAAATCGATCTACTCTTTTTTCCAAAGTACATTAATTATCCCTTAGCAATTGACATGTGAAAGTCAGAATTATCTCCTGGTCGATAAAAAATACATCACTGAAGTGTTAAATCTCTTGCTATGCCTTTTGTTTCTACTTTGGTTGGCATATTTGGCGGTGACCAGTGTGTGGTGTTACGAGTTTTCGAAGGTAAGGTTCTGCGGAAGAAGTCCAATTGGAAGTAAACACTCCAGCTCTGAAAGTATTGGATGCAATATTATCTAGCGCGGAAAGCAGAATAAGACCATTCCGGAACGTAAAGGTAGAGAAGACCTGGCTAAACTTGGAATCTCGAACTGGGGCCAATAGCGAAAAAGATGAACGACTGGCGTGCTGTTGTAAACTTGGCTAAAACCACGTCTACGCCAATAAAGAAGAAGAAAAAGTTGTTTGTTCCACTCGTCACTCACTAAAATTTAGAGTATCGATTAAAGTCTTTTTCAAGCTGAGGTCTTTGTTGTTGGAAAACCCGCGGAGTAACCACGGTACGATGCACTAGATGAGGTATCGATAGCGAGGTTACAGAGTCTATCTTAAAGATTGATTACTTTTTTAGACCTAAGAACTGAACTCCATCTGGCATCGCAAAGGACCAAAACTGGTCTATGCGTGGCTAATTGCCTACCAGTTCACATATTCAAAGTTCATATACATATCTGCAATCCAAAAATGAGAAAGTGTAAGCTGTAATTGAAATTTTGACTTCGCCACCATTTCCAGCACTCACCCATTGTATCAATATGCAACTGATTGCAATTAATTTATTCAACAAAAGAAGAGAGCAAACAAATCTTGTGCTGCCAAACTGACAAGTCAGCAGCTGCTAATGAGCTGTGCAACTAATTAAAGACAATAATTTATATAAATGACTGAAAGAAAATGGCGGCTATGCAAATGTAAATTAAGCAGTTGAGCATAAAACAACAGTTGTATAGGAATATATATGTATATACATATATAGGGACAGTAGACGCGATCGCAAATTACGACAAAAACCTGCCACTTGTCGTTGAACCAGCCGCTTCACCCGTTAACCACTCGTTTCACCCTTCAGCCACTCGCCCAAGCAGTCACCATTGATCTTACGTCACAAAATGTTATGACACACTTTTGCCACAAACAACAATTCGCTGCTGCTAGGGCACTTTTCGTTGCTGCTGCTGCTTGTGCTTTCAACGCAGCGCCACAACGTCTCATTAGTGTTAGCCTTTTGTCTTCGTCCATACTTACCCCTACTTGCCACCTATTGCACGAACAATTTTCTTGTGCAAGTTGTTGTTGTTCTACCTTGTGTTGTTGCTTATGTAAGTGGCCTTGTTTAAAGCGCGCGCTGGCTGTGCTTTTCATTGCCTCCACGCCGGCTGTCAATTAACAATGAACTTTTGCTTACAAGGCAAAATAATTGCTATGACCCCCAATGGTTGTGGGGGGCGCACGAGACGTGCGGACGGCAAAATAAATGAGTGGCACATTCATAGACATGCAAATCAGGTCAAAACAATGAATGCAACTGACAATGAATTACAGGCTGTCGGTATACATATACAGACCTGTGTCTATATGTAGGTATACAGGTATAACCCACTGCCCATATTTCACGGACGAGCGATTCAGTGAGCGGCGACAACAAGGAGTCTTCGTCATATCAGTCACCGCCAGCGCGCAGCAGTCGGAGCACAACGCTTGCCTCATTATCGGCTATACTTTATAGAGCAATTCATTAGCTGCTGTTGCTGTGGGGGACAGCATGTTAACCTACATAAACGCTTGTTATGCCGCACACACCTGGCTGTCAGCTTCCTTATTTTCTATTCAACCAAACTCTCTATTTTTTATGCACGTCCTGCCGAGACACAGCGCTACAAGCACATTCAATACAGCAAGACAATAGTCGACAACAGTAGTGTATAGGTGGCTATGTGGTAGCGCTGGTATTTTGCTTAAATAAAAAGTAAACAATTTGTAAGAAACAGGACTGTCCTCTACATCCTTCTTGCGCCTTTTCATGCCCTCTCACAGTTCTTAGTGTTTCTGCTAATGACAAACACCGTAAACAGTCAAATGACACAATAATGCAAATGGCAAGCGAGCAACTGCAAGCGTAACAAATAGCTGTAAAAACATTTGCACAGCCACTCGCACTCGCACACAAATACCACTACCTTATTTACAACACAATAGAAATAGAAATTCTTATAATCGTTTAGTAGTGTGTGGCTGCATTGCTGTTCTTTTGCGGTTGATCCTTACTCATCGCTTAGCTGCCGATTGCATGCAAACTCACACACACTTGGCTTCACATGTATTGGTCAGCGTCTATTGTGCAAGTGGTCCTTCAGCTTTGTGTGCTCAGTGCTCGCTCTCACTGCCTGTCACTGCCATTTACACAGTGTTTTCCCAGTTGTTGAATGACATTTGCCTTTTGTTTGCCGTACAATTCTTAGTTCGCAGTTCTTGGAGATTTCTACGACGCTGCTTTGAGGAAAATTTCTTGACAAAAAGTGCATAGAAAAAGCTATTAAATGCGCTTTTTATGTCACACCGTGGGTGCCAGCCATTGAGACAGCATCTCTAGTGGATTTAGTGTTGCAAAAAACGCAAATCCAACCGAGATTTTATATTGCTTCCTTTTTTTTTGAAATCTCGCATGGGTATTATCCTGCTCAACGAAGTCCCAGCGTCTTTTGTGGTATAACGTATAATAAAGGCAGGGAATCTCATAAGCAGATACTGATCATTTATGCGCAAGATTTTTAATTATCTGGAAGAAGTAGTTTTTCTTTTAAAATAACAAATTATCTAAAAAAAAATAGAGAATCACTCAAACACGAACGAAGCCAGTGTTGAGAAAGTAGTCTCAACGAGCTGTGATTGAACATGAATTTAATTAATATAGATCTTCAGCAATACAGGTTCTACTAAGTTATCCTTTAAATTATGAAAGCAAAGAATACATATTCTAAAATCTAAAATGGTCAACATAATCGGCCTACTGAACGTACTATTCACAACACCATCACCCATCTTGAGACCCAGCATTCATTATTGGCTAATATTCGAAGAATAGACTATGTTCCGCACGGAGAGGGAGGTCTATTCGGCGCTGTTGACAGCAACTCGGGCTGATGTATGGAACAACTTGGCATATTTTATGTCTTATATCTTTAATTGAAAGCGTACAAAATACAGTTTGTGCAAAAATGAAGCCGTGCGACCTTTTTAAGAGATGTCGCTTCGTTCTATGAGCTCTTGAAAAGTTGTAAGAAGATCCGACGTTTTTTTGTCAAATTTTGTTCAGCGATGAGTCCCATTTCTGGCTCAATGATTAGGTAACCAAACAAAATTGCAGAATTTGGGACAAAGAGCAACCGGAAAAGATTCCATAACTGCCATAACATCGAGAAAAAACAACGGTTTGATGTGGTCTTTGGGTCGGCGGAATCATCAATCCATATTTCTTCAAAAACGATGCCGGTAACAACCGTTATCGCGCCATGATAATGGACTTTTTGATGACTGAATTTGAAGCTCAAGATCTCGGCGACATTTAATTTCAAGAGGATGGCGCCACATCCCATACATTGCATCAATCAATGGATTTATTGAAAGAACACTTCAGTTAGCAGATAATTTCACCTTTTGGGACGGTCGATTGGCCACCAAGATTCTTTGACATCACACTGTTAGACTTTTTTCTGTGGGTATATATAAAGTTTAAAGTCTATGCCGACAATCTGGCTTCAGGCCCTTGAGCAAAAAAGCACGTTAGTCATTCGCTAGTTGCCAGTCGAAATGCTCGAACAAGTTATCGAAAATTGGACTCAACGGAGGACCATCTGTGACGTAGCCACGGCCGACATTTGAAAGAGATAATCTTCAAAAAATAAATTCAAAAGAATGATAATAAACATTCCCCATTAAATTTGAAGTTTCTGTGTTTCCTCCTTAAAAAAGTAGGGAGCTTCGGAGTGCATCACCTTTTATAAAGTTTCTAGGAATTAAATTATGCATTTGTTTTACTTATAAATTTCCACAATACGCTTCAAACATTAAACATAAAGGATTCATGGTACCATTACACCACAAGTAAAGGGCAAAATAGAATTAGCCTTCGTATATTTTCTTGGAATATATTTCAAGCACAACAAACAAGCTACCACAAGCGCACCATAATTAATTAACATGACCAAAGGTGAATAGCCGGCTCACTTAACCTCTATACACAACTGCCCGCAAGTGTGTGCGTGTGTGTGGGCATGTGCGTTGCCAAGCTAAGATGACTGATTGAATTGTGTGCCGGCAGGATATGCTATACACATGCATGAATTATATTTCAATCTAAAGATGCGCACACCCACACAACAACACATGGCAGTTCATACACATGTGGCATGCAATATGGCCTCCCATTATTGGCTTTGTGTGGGTAACGTTGGTAGTACTTAGCCAAATTGTTGGCGACCAATCGCTGTTATTGGCATAAACTGTGCACAGGGCAAGCGCAAGTCAAGCGTAAGTCATCAGTTGTATGCGGTCCTAAGCGGCTTTCATGGAAGCAGTAACCGTTGCGTTTGAGCTTGTGAATGAGGTTGAGGTCAACGCAGCGATTGAGGCTGAGGCTAAGTATTTGGCGACTGCGGGAAGTCTGTAGTGTTAGCTATATTTTGACGAAATGGCTGGTTAATACGCTGGTAATTGCGTGTTCCCCCGTCTTTGTTTGTAAGACGTTGTTGCTTGTGTGTGTGTGGATGGCCCACATTTGTGGATTTTGCTGAGTCATTGATCACTTGACGCATTGATTGGTGCTCTAATTAAATAAGCGGCTTCCGCACACGATTATAGACAAGGGCGGGGGTCGATGGAGACCATCATCATGCTATGGTAACCATACCCTAATTTTGACTAAATGAAGACGAGTTCCGTAAGTGCCGGAAGTTGCTTTTCAAGAAGATTACAGACATACCTTTAATTAATGAAAATATGTTAGAAAGTTAGCTAACCAATTTCTTTATGACTTCGCCCCATTTGTTTCTTAAAGTTTATAAAATTTTTGAAAAATTTCAATTACCTAGATTGTCGGTAAATTTCTGTAACTTAACCCCTTACACATTCGTTTGGCGTTACTGGATATTCTGTGGATCATTTCAAGTCGATCTCTCGGGGTTTTATTCGAATATTCCTTACTTGGCAATAGAGGAGGTGATCCTCACTTCAATTTTAGAGGCTAGTTGTTAAAAGGTGTTCTCAGAGATATTTTCACCATTTCCTTGCCAAGAGCCTCACCTTAATTCGGGGGCTACGTATAAAGACTAGTGTTAAAAAGGTCATTTCAGAGATATTCCTCTGACAGTTTTCAAAAGTTTGTAAAGGCGTCTTAGAAAGGCTAAATCCTAATAAAGATATTCTGAAAGATATTTTCACAAATCTTTCTATTTTTTCTCTTTTTTAGAACTAATAAGACTTGTTTTCAGAGAATTCTTAGCTGAATGAATCACAAAAATGTGTGTGACTGCGGTAGGCGCTAAGAATTCGGAAAAGACTGCCAACATTACATGCATACCATTATTGAGATAAAGAAAAGGGCATGACTGATGACCTCACACATGCAACTAACGCGTAGACTATAAGGAAAGATGCTTAAAGATCGAAATGTCTCGATAAGGATAGCAAACCTAAGACAGGCTATACTTGACCGCCTGCTGCAAGGGCCAAAAAATCAATACACATACAACAAATGACTGAAAAATACCATTACATCTAGACTCACTCTCTCACCCACACACACATACAAATATAAAGAAGGGAGAACACGGTGAAGAACGAGGATGAGCTGATACAGCTGCCAAGAGAAAATAGTTAATAATTTTGAGGCAAAATATAGGAAGAACTACAAAAGTCAAGCAAAAACTAAATTGTATAGAAGGTAAATTTGCAACGCATGTTTCCAAGCACACGAGCCAGCGCGACGAATGAGCCAATTGAGGTTGATAACTAAGGCAGACAGAGGCTGACTGTTGATGCTGGCGGTCAAAGGAGATGCTCGAGGCAGAGCGCCTAAGGAGCGAGCGCAGCTGCAGAAGAGGGAAGGATATGTGGCTAAAGTAGATATATACATACAGATTGTATATGTGTTCATGTACATATGTGTAGCTGTATATGTTTGAATGTTTGAAATCCTGTTAGCAACGCTGTCGCTTGATTGCAATAGCGATTGCTACGTTTACGCACATTTTCGTAAATTTGTGTTGTCATATGTTCCAACAACAACAACAACAGCTCGCCAATATATGAAAGGACATCAATAATTCATTATTGTTGTTGTACAAAATGGATTTTATAATTTTTTTAACAAAATTTTTTTACCTACATTTTGGCATGTCAAAAACTGTCAATCACTATCGAACCAATCCACATACACACACACATTACGACAACTGAATATTTATGCTGAAATTCGTGTTGCTAAAAAACTGGCAAAAAAGCGAACCTTTGTTGATCCTTTTAAATGAATTCCTACTATGCCATTGATAGCGTACAATTTTTGCTAAATATGTTGTTGTTTTTGCAAATATTTGTGTTGTTCTGCATCTGCAACGCTGTCATTTGATTGTGCAACCGATAAGGAAGAGCGCAGCGTGAGTGTATGAGAAGTGCCGCAAACACACACATATCTGCATACACGTGTGTGTGTGTAAATACAAAATCATGCATGAGTATCTCTGTTTTGCAGCGAGATATGTTGTCAAGCGCTAACAAAACGGAAAAAATTGCCAATCACAACACGTTTTTGGCATATCACAGCCCTATTTTGTTGCTGTTGTAGTTGTTGTTTAGTATATTCTGTTGTCTGAAATATCGTTTACTGCAAACTACAGAAGAGCACGCGTGAATGCAACTAGAGAATTTCGTCAACTAATACACACAAATACTATGTGCATATGTGTTGGTTGTGCATCAAATTTCTATATATGCATGCATGTAACGGTATATTTATTCGTGCGCACTTCCATGGCAGCATTTTGCATGAGTACTTTCTTTGAAACGCGTACACGTTGCAAGTACCGGCATTTGTTGTTGTTTGCGCTGTATAAAAAATGCACAGTAATTTGGAATTTTTGCCAGTGTGCGTGATATCGCTGCAAAAAGCTGAAAATAAATATTCGCAAAAAATAAATATGACGAAATTAGCCAAGCTTTTTAAATGGGGTACACACAGTTGGATCAAAAAAAAAATCACAAAAAAATAAATAAAAAATAAATAAATAAATAAATATAGTAATGAGTTGCATATCCAAATCAGCCTTTTGCTTTTACTCGTCTTCTTGTAATTTTCAATTCGTCCTTGCAGGACTAGACGTGCGTAACTAGTTGGCGCATGAGTTTAAATCTCATAACGA
This sequence comes from Bactrocera dorsalis, assembly GCF_023373825.1. Taxonomy (NCBI): domain Eukaryota; kingdom Metazoa; phylum Arthropoda; class Insecta; order Diptera; family Tephritidae; genus Bactrocera; species Bactrocera dorsalis. The sequence goes on along the minus strand of NC_064305.1, from coordinate 4,252,692 downwards.
GCAATGCATCTTAAGCTGCTCAGCTTTTTCAGCGCAGAGTGCATTTTTTTTTCTTTTTACATAAAATCGTTTGTAATGCCGAGTACACTGTGCGTTAGAAGAAAGTACACAGTTTACTTATTTATACCTACAGCTGTTTGAGGGCATAGTTCAATTGAGTTTATGCGTTTTAGGCTAGCTAAAATGGCAGTTATGATTAGTTTGAGAAGCATACTTTCAGGCGTATTCCAATTTTACATACCATGAATAGGGCATATTAAGTTTGCCACGATATTTGTAACTACCATTCCATTGCCCTAGATGGTTTTGTGACCTGACATCCAGTAGAAGTGAAGTTGCTTGCTTCTGAGAACACTTTCCACTGCGGCTATGCAAGACACTTCTGTCCGATATGCCAATCGAGGTTACTGTCTTGATTGCTGATTGACTTTCTACGTAAATGTTGACTCTGGAAATGCATAAGAGGTGCATAAGAGCTCAGCTCTGCGGCTTTCGTACTAGCAAAGACCTCAGCTTCAAATATACTGCAGTGGTCCGACAATTTAAAGGGCTGCCTTATGCCTAACTCTGGACAGTATATTCTCGCACCAACTGCAATGTTCATTTTCGAAGCATCCGTATAGATATTTGGAGTATTGCACTTAGCTATATCTTTACGCCAGCGATCTTTTTCTATGCTCATTTTGGACCTTTTCCCAGTTCCCCAAAGTACTAGGTGTGGTCCTTGAGAGAGCGTTGTGTCCCATTTCTCGAAAGGAACTTACACAGAGGAATTTTATGCCTTATTCTGAGCACAAGCAGATCCGTTTTCTCCGGGTTCAACCCTAAACCTGCGTGCGATGCTCAATTCGGAACCTTATTGAGGGTGGTGGTCATAATACTGATAATGGTCTGTATACACCTACTCGTTATTAAGATGTCAATGTCGTCCGGGCTTTATCGTCCAAGTTCCTTAGTAGTTTCTTCACCACTAATGTCCATAAAAGCGGAGATAGCACTCCACCTTGCGGAGTACCTCTACAGACTACCTTGGTCCTTTTACGGTCGTTCCCTTCTTCTTATCCGATTAGAGGTCAAAAGGCTGCTGCTCCAGCGCTGTATATCAGGATCCCTACCAATTGACTAAATACTATTAGAAACAGATTCCGTAGAGAGCTCCAAGAGCGTATTACTTATTTTCAAGAGCCCTTTCGAAATTAATCACCAGTGTATGGATTGCAGTCGGTACTGATCTGAATTTCATATATACGTGCTGTGCCTTGGACAGGCTTCTACAAGGCGCTGTGGGCCTAATGTGCGCCTCCAAGATGAAGAAAAACTCACATACATACTCGCTTTAATGTATATATGTATGTGTAAGTGCGATACACAGCTCTTACCACTTTTTCACAGAATCTTTTTACTCATACTCATGTGATGATGTTGCAGGTGCATGATCATGTATATTTATATTTATAAACATACATTTTACGTGTATTTGCACCATTTGGCTGCGCACATTTGAAAAAAACGTGCCATCATTAGCTGAAATCAACGTCAGTATCGATGAATCAACGCACGAATGCAGCAGCCAAGCGCAACTACAACAACTGCATGAAGTTGCACATACAAGTATGCATATGTGCAACTATTATTTACATTTTTTGTAGCAAGGAAGTGGTATGTGGAAGCAGTAGTTGTCGAGATAAAAATCACGCAAATTGAAAGGTACGAAGTTTGCTTTTCTTGTTTGTATTTTCCTTTAGCATTATGTACGATTTAACATTTTACAGTTGTAAAAAGGATCACTTGTGAGATGGAGGTAGGATATTTAAGAAATATGTTTTTTTTTAATATGTATGTTCTGAAGATTATCTCTTTGAAATACTGGTCCCAGCTACTTCTTAGATGATCCATCCGTAGAGTTCAATTTTTGATTAGCATTTCGACTGGTAACTGCCGAATGAATCGCGTGAAGTCTTGCTCGAAGGCCTAAATCGATGCGGGATTGTCCGCATAAACTATAGACTTTACACATCCCCACAGAAAGAAGCAGAAATATTAGATAAGTAAGGGAGGATTCACATAGGCTCTATTGTGCCCTCTCCTAAGTTACAACACCTAAACTAGCCCCACCAAATTGATAAGTTCCAATATGCTGCTAGGTGCTATTGAGGCGATGTGATCCCTATTTGCAAACATGCATCCAAGAGTCTTAATACTGGGCCTACAGACTGCTGTGCAGTCCATTTGCTGGTGTTCTGATGTTTCAGAATCTAAGTCGCAGAACCGGCAATTTGCACAAGAAGGTAGGCTAGGTAGGTATGTTGAATAAGTAAGGGCAGTGTAGAAGGCGACAAATAGCCTGAGTTTTTTCCTTGGGAGACTAATTAACCCTTTGGAGGTTGTAACCACCCTTTAGCAACTTTGCATGGCGCATGTCTAGGACTCATAAGCCAGTTCATTCCTGGCTATACCTTTGTGACATGGCACCCTGTTTAACTGTGTGATATCTCACAATCTGCAGTGTCCTCTCAATAATTCATTCATTGTGTGCTGGACGTGGTCTATTCGGTCGAATATTGTCCAATAATGAATGCTGGGTCTTAAGATCGGTGATGGTTTGGAGAATAAAAAGGTCAGTAGGCCGATTATGTTGACTAATAGTGAACCTAAGCGCACGAATAAATGCACATTCTTCTTTTTTACGTCGATACTCACTTGCTTAATCTACTCAATTATAGACCGCTGTCATATTAATTGTTTTTGGAGTTTGTTCTGCATTCTTTGATACTTCATCTTCCTCAAATATTTTAAAATTATTAAACTTTACTGGCTTTTAACCAACTAATATACATTTAAGCTACACTTCTAGTATTACATTTTTGAACAAAATTTCCATTTTTACGTATGGCAACTTTGTCACTTCCGGTCAACATGCTAAGTTGTCAGCCAGTGACATTGACATAAGTGAAAACCCCCAAAAAACTATTTTTTATACATATAATATGTATGTAGTGTTGCTTGCAGCCTTCAATTGAATTAAATCATGCATGAAAATGCATTTTGCACGCCGCTGAAAAAAGGAAAAATAAATATATATACACAAAAACACAACCACTTATGCACGTATGTATATGTAAGTAAACACATGCATTTGTGAGTGTTAGCGGTAACTAAAAATTCGCTATGCATTTTGACCTACTGTCAGGCACAAAAATCGATATTTTATGAATTTAATGAACTTTTATTGTTACATAAAAAGAAAATGTACCGTTAGTTGCGATTTTTTGTGCGCCGTTGGCAAGCTGCTACGGTTTTTCACTTACAAAACACCTTTTTGCTTTCATTTTGTAAATTCAGCGCGTATTTATGTGTGCACTCGGATTGTCGCTTCACTTACATATTCGCACTCATACACACATACATATATATTTTGACATACATGTTTGTGCGCTTTTGTTTTTGACAGCTGTCTTGATGCGGCATAGCAATGCACTTAAAAAATCCCGATCTATATCGCATAAGCGAGCAGATATTTTCGTTATATAATCGCTTTTGTGCCTCGTTCACTCTCCATCACAATCACCTGCTCCATTTCAATACTCATTCACATTTTCCATTTCGTTTTGCATTCTTAGCGGCCCCCTCTGTCATTTCGTGTAGTACTCTGGCATATTTGACAAGTCGCATTTTGCTCCATTTGTATTCGCTTTTTTTCCACTGAAAATGTAAATTTACATACGTTAATAGTATTTTTCATTTCACTTACCTTTCTTCGCATGATATTTATGGGCTAATTGGCTTTGTAACATTTTTCACTTACAGCTGTCGATCGTTGTAACCCTTTATTAGCGGTTTGGAAGCAAAAACAAAAAACAAAAATGATGTGGAAAGGGTCAACGCTGGGTTTGGTATGCTTTCCGGCCACGTGCCTTGCATTGCAGTATGTCTTGTTTCAGGATCGCATTTGTATTCATACTAATTCGTATTCTTTATATCAATATTTGAAGCCATTTACCTTTTCAACTTATATACAAGCGACCTCTGACTCTTGTCTTACTGTCCGAAATAAATTTTTGGCATAACGAGTATTCGAGGAATTTTTGTAACATCTGTTTTGAGAGCCCTACATACATTGGTAATCTGAAGTTAATTTTCCTAGCACGTAAACAGCAGTTGTACTTCCGTTAATTAACATAATTAGTTAACCGAAACATAGAAGAGCGTGAATAGAGAAATCACCTAAGCATATGAGTGAAGGTTTCAAGGCGTTTTGTCGATACAACTATACGAGGATGAGATGGTAACACCCTGGTACTGAGGCTAAAACATCTCGGTAGTCTTATTTACGGCGAACCAAAAGATATAGTGGAAACTCTCAAAGAACCTGTGACAGGCACAAAGTGCTTTGTCGTTTTGTAAGGGTCTTATGATCCAGTATACAATATATGGGAGTTTTAGGTACCACATCGGACCAGTGTTCTAAGCTGTTCAAGTGAAATCGTCCTCAGGATCAACCTCTTGTAACCAAACTTAATCAGGAAATCAAAGGGCTCGATTATTGCCATAGTATATTAAATAACGGCATATAATATGCGTTTGAATTAAAACAAATACAATCGCACTAAGTTATTGCGCAGACAAGGAATAAAAATGGTAATATCTGCGCCAAATTGATTGATATGCATCAATATTCTCACATACTCTTGTATGTATGAGTTCTAAGTTCTCTTTCGATGCGCTATGAATGTGGAAAATGAAGCTAAAAACTGCAAAAGCTCGTGCAGCAAAACCGCAAACCCGAACAAAATGATGCGGTTGGAATAGTGCATATGTGGCAAGCAGCCACACACACGTACCAGTTCATACGTACACAATATGTGTGTGGCTTCACATCAACGAGCATATGTGTGTGTGTGTATGGCTGTGCGAGCTCTTCAACTATTTTCTATGTTTGTGCCGAAATTTGTAGGGATTGCGAGCGAGTGCACGGCTGCTGCAGCTCCGACAGAAGCCAAAGTCAAAAGCCACTACGTACACGCACACCACAAGCCAACGCTAACAAATTCATATCAATTGCAAAAACAGCAAAAATTTACAACAACCACAAAAGCAATATACAAAAAATGCAATCGAGCATTGGAATTTTGCATTCTCAGCTACTTCTTGAGATTTTTTGCAACAACTATTTTGTATAAATATATATGTATAACTACATATATGTTGCTGTGTGCGCTTAAATGTGAGCGTGTGTGTGAGTTTCAAAATTGATTTCCCAGCGCTGCAGCAATCGGTTGCATAGATGGATGGCTGACTGGCTGGCTGTTTGAGTGAATGAATGGCGTCTGCTTGGATACGAAATGCAGCGAGATTGCAATGCGGTTGCCTGCCTGGGCTACGATAGTTGCTGCTGCTGCACAGTGCTGCTTCCGCTGCACTTATCGCTCAGTGCTGGCACACAACCGCAAGCTTGGGCTGCGTTATTGCAGTGTGCTTGTAGCTGCTGCCAGTAGTAGTTGTGTAGGGAGTAGTTGCAACAGCGCCACAGCATGGCAGCGCTTGCCGAAAAGAATATTTGCTGCTTCAGCAATTCGGCCGTACACTCCCTGCCACAACCGCCTATGCTTTTACCCACAACTTCAGTAGCTGCTCCTGCTTACTACTTGCTCAGCTTCGCCTGTAAAATCCCTTTTCTTTGGCAGATTTGTCTGTGTCTGCGCTTGTCTATTTATTGCCGCTCGTGCTGCTTGCTCACAAAACTTTTTAGCCAATTTTCAGGCGCTCAAGCAGCTACTTATCGCATTTTCTAGTTATTCCTCTCCACACAAATCACCAGCTTTCCCTATGGCGGCCCTCCAACCACCTACCTCGCGAACTTCCTGTCTTCATACCTTCCTATGGCAACGTGCAGCTTTTGTTGGCATTATGCTCCTTTCGAATTTCTGAAGTTCTGGCAAATCTGCGCATAATTATTGGAAATTCTCGAACTCACTTCAACTTGATGAAAGTAAATAAACTGAAGTTTATCGAATTTGTTTTTTTTTTTTCTCTTTTATTCAGCCGCTTGTGGGTTGGGGTAAATAATTTTGAAATATGCTTCAACAAGAATTTCGCAGAAAATGAGTGGTAAATTTTTTCGTTGCAAAAAAATTGGAAGAAATAACTTTTGTTGACTAAAAGTCAGCGAACGCTTGGAAAATATAAACGCAAATATGTTAATATTAAATTTTGTTGAGCCTCAAAATTGTTAAGCTTGAAAATCAAACAGGCGATTCTTGTCTGAAGTACGGAGTCATCGAGCTCCAATTTGATTCGAAATCAGTCAATCCTTAGTTTAAGTTAAAGCTGGGATGTTTAATATTACCGGTACTGATTTTTGCTGGAAATTTTGTCGAATCCCAAAAACTTTTGTTACCTTCATTTGTTATTTTTCAGTCCCGAAATTTCAGGATACATAAATGATGACTGAAATCTATACAGGACACGTTAAATGTTATGTTCCCAAATTTTCAGTGCCCCAATATATTATTTTCTTGTCTTCGGGATTTAGAAGTTTTTATGCAAATATGTTCAGAACAGTTATATCGTATATGGATTAATTATAACAATATTTTTTTTATCATTTTTACGGTGTCCCGAAATTTTTTATTTTTCAGTCCCGAAATTTCGGGATTCAGAAATTTTTATTCAAATATGTTTTTATAACATTGTTGCGGTATCCTGAATTTTTATACACTCCAATCCCGAAATTTCGGGTTTAAAGTTTTTTAAACTTCCTTTAAGACCTAAATACCTTTGAACATACAAAATTAACTAAAATTCTAATTTATATAAACCACACCACCCATCTTTAACATGGTTAAAAAAACCCATAACAAAAGTAATTTAGCTATGTTTACTCAGAAAAAGTAATAAAACCAGAAAAAACTTTGTGATATATTTGACATAAGCCCAAAAACATACGCTTGAGTCACACTCGACTGCCCAGCGCGTAGCCTTTATCAGTTTGCGTGCGCTTCGTTCGTCATATTTGCATGTGTTAATTCATATTTTGTTTTTATTGTTTTTTCATTTACTACAAAAGTACATATGTACATACACTTACTAAATATGCATATACAATAGGCCAGTCGACCTTCACGCAAGCCTTGTTTTTTTCCACCAGCCGAAACATGCGTTAGTTAGCAGCCTAAGTGGACTGACATGTGGAGCGTGGAATATGACAGATAAAAACAAAAATTAAAACTGAAACGCCATAAAAAAGTATGAAAAACTAAATACATTTAATGAACAGCTAACACATACTATATATGATGTATGTAAGCATGCATGAAGGAACAGAGAATGAGCGAGTGAGCGTTGAGTGCGCTGAGTCCCTTTGGACAGCTCATTGCTATCATTACAGGCAAACACGCCCAGATAGAAGCGCTGATAAGCAGCCAGGAATGGCAAACGGGTAAAAAATGACGAAATTGGTAGAAAAAACAGCAAAGGGAATAGTCTAGTTGCTGTCAGTGTGTCTGTGCGTCCGACCCTTTGTCAGACTGTTATAATTATGCTGCAGAGAAGTGTCGTGAAAATCAACCAACTCTTGTAAAAGCGCACATACTTGGTGTATTTATATGTATTTTTTATTTTGTAAAAACTTTATTTTTTGTTAGCTTTCCAATCGACACTCTCGGTTCATATGTTATATACGAACACACACATATATTTTCGAGTTACGTGCAATGCATGCAGATATCGTCATGTTTTTAAGCTATGCCTACATATATTTTGAAAACACATTATTATAAGTATAAACGTATATATATACAAGTATATTATAATATAATGTAATTGAAGTTGAAAAATAATCAAAACATCACAGGTATGTTCTGCTCTTTTCCTGTGAAGTATGAAGTTTACTTTTGTTCCACATAGAAAAAATGTTCAAGAATGCTCTCACTTACCAATAAATAAGAGATCAATTGAAAGATCCCCGGCTTAAAATAGAGACCGCTTTGCCCAAATTAAATTCATATGATTTTTAGTTGGCCCTAACTTCAAAAGCCGCCTGTATAAATTTGATAGCTGTCGGATCATTATCTAACTCACATATTGGGTAGTCGAAAAAAACTTTTCGTTTTTCTAATCAAACTTCAACTTATTTTTTTATATTTATAATGAACTCTAATGAATAAAATATGTACCATTTTGGTAGACAACTTTTTGCCATTTTTCCGCTAGACTCATTATTCTATCAGTGTGAAACTTTTCTGGTTTCTCGGCGAAAAACTGCGACAAGAAACTTTCACTTACTCTATGGAGGGAGTTTGGGATTGACCGAAACACATGGTAGTTCGATGGTGCAAGGTCAGGGCTATTTGGTGGATGCATCAAAACTTCCCAACCAAGCTTTCTCAGTTTTTGCCGAGTCATCAAAGATGTGTATGGTCTAGCGTTGTGTTCATGGAAGACGAAGCCTTTTCTGTTGATCAGTTCTGGCCGTTTTTTTGGATTGCTTGCTTCAATCTCATCAGTTGTTGACAGCAAAAGTGTAGAATCAATCGTTCGATACGGCTGGGGCAGCTCATAGTGGATAATTCCTTTCAAATCCCACCAAACACTCAGCATAACCTTTCGAGTCGTCAATACTGGCCTTGCGATCATTTGTTGAGCTTCACCTCACTTGGATCCATATAGTTGTCGTATTTGATCCACTTTTCGTCTTCTGTTACCATTCGCTTCAGAAATGATTCGATTTGATTTCGTTTTAGCAAGGAATCGCAAGTGTTTATCCGGTCCAATAAATTTTTCACAGACAATTCATGTGGTACCCAAACATAGAGATTTTTTTTGTAGCGATGTCATGGCTGCTTATGTGATGGTCCTGGTCGCTCTTTTCTATAATTTCATCGACTTTTTCAACGATAGGTCGTTCAGAGCGAGGTGCATATTTCACATCGAAATTTCCACCACAATACAATATCTACAATATATTTTCCACAGTGTGTTTAATTGCAAACTCCATGTGTGATAAAAAAAGTTAACAAAAAACGCACATATTTATTTTATTTGTACTTTATGTACGTAAAATGAACACGATAATTGCCTTTTGCGTGTTCCCTCACACCGAAGTCTACGAGTTCCCAACCAAAATGTGCACAGACCCATATTAAAAGCGCATAGACAAGCATACAGCTGTTGTAACTACTTCCATAATTTTTTTCGGAGCGCCTACCAATATTAATAAACGCAATTGTTGCAGGGTAGTGCAGCACGTAACGTAAATATGTAACCGCTTTACGTTTTTTTTTTGCGTTTGGTGACAGTGCTTGTTCTGGTGACAATAGCCGTGGCTAGTTTAATGGGCCATTTATACCTTTTTTGTTCATCAATTTTGTTTATGTTTCCTCTCCTCCCCACACAAAGTATTATTTTTAATTCTTTTATTTATATTTTCCCCTTTTTTCTCATAACTATATGTTTTTTTGTTGTTTCATAAAGAATTTTCATTAATTATTGCGCTTAGTGCGCTGTTGTTGCATGAATAAGTAAGCACCGATGTGTTACGCCAATGAGTGGCGTGCTCTATTGACTGTTGGGTTAGTGCATTTGAAAAAAGGTTATCGAAAGGCCGCAATAAAAAGTAATAAGTTTTAGCTCGTAAAACGTGCGATTTTTAAGTGTTTTTAATGGGTGAATATTATGAGTAGGCGGCATTTTTGACTATGTGAATTTTTAAATTTTTATAAAAACTACGAAAATTACTATTTATTGTTGCTATCGAGGTTTCTGTAATTTCTATTGAATTTTTTTTAGGGATAGCGTATTAAAGATTGGGTGAATATTAACTACTATTTGTAGATTTTATTCAAACTCTTTTATAGTTGAAACGATGAATATTTTAGTTGTTTCATTCTGTGTCATGCGAGGTTATCAGTACAAACATGATCGATAAGCTTCCATCAAGTTTTGGAGCTATTTTAAATTAAGAAAATAACAAGTCAGGCGGAGCTAAATCAGGCGAATACGGTGGCTGCGGTATTATCAACCAATAATTTGGCCAAAAACACACACAGAATTAATACAAACGACGCATAACACTCAAATATTATTCAACACATTTGGCCGGTCGAAAGGAATTCGGAGTGCACCACACCTCGATAATCGAATAAAACTGACAACAAATTTTGATTTTTAACCGGCTATGACGTGTTTTTTTTTTGGCTTGGGCTCACCTCTGCCACGATATTCAGCCGATGAATCGTATGTTTCCGAGTCGTAAGCTTAGATTCGAGACTCATCGCCAGTAGTATTACATTTCATGACATTCTGACAGCCGGAAACCTTGTTAAATGGGTTTTGAGCGAAGTTTAAATTAAAAAGTCTTATTATTTTTTGCCCTCAGTAGTTTAATTATTTGACCGAGATATCTTAAAGTAAATTTCTGATTTGTGTTGGTGTTGTTAAAGAGGTTGTAACTTCACGTGGAAAGCTGCTCTTCAAGAAATTTATTTCGTCGTAGCTTCGCCCCTTTTTCAACAACCAAGTAGTGAACGAAATTAACCCACCACCTGCACCAGCTGATGAAAACTTATTTGATTTTCTCATCAACTACTTTTACACCGTTACACAAATGCATGCTTTACATAAGTTCACTCATTCGCTCACTAAATGCTAACTTAAATTGGGTTAATTGCCACTAATAACAGGAAATTGTTAAATTCTAGAATCGCAAATCTGCTCCAGCAAACACTGATTTAGCATTTGGAAAATTGCTAAATTAGCAGAGTCTGCCAGCTACTCAAAAAGTAAAACAAAAAGGTAGGCAAAATACACTGTAAAACAAACAAACAAACAACAACAGCGAATGAAAGCAACACTGTGAATTAGACAATTGCTTGCAACAGCAAAGTGAGGCAGCAAATTAAGAAGCAATAATTGATTACATTTCAAACAGCTGAAATGCTGCTGCATGAGCAATTGCAGATATGGCCATACCGACTACCATCTACATAGCATCATTGCATGTGCTTTGGCGTGTGTGATTGTAGATGTGAAGCAACAACATGTTGTTAACAGTGGCAAACAGCGAGAGGAGCATAGATTTGTTATACATTTTGCTACTGCAATAATATACGTACACACATGTTTGGATACTGGTTTGTGACAGTGACCCGAGTAGGAAATATAAAGGAAGTTCAATGTATAGTTGGGTAGTCGAAAAAGTCTTTTCGTATTTGTTTAACATATTTCTTTTATATTTATACTAATAAATAAATAAACAAATATTGTATAATTTTGGTCGATTTCTTTTTGCCATTTTTCCGCTAGAGACATTATTCCATCAGTGTGAATCGAAATTTCGATATTTCCAGAACGGAAAAGAGCAAGCCATGATATAGATTCGAGTATTTCTTTGTATGCTTCGTTCTTTTCCGGTATATTCCATCTACAGTATCTTCCCTTTGTAGTCTTAGTTGCTTTACGGCATAAAATCGTTTACATTTTTTTTGTCTTAGCGACTCTCTAAACCATTTTAATATTTTCCACCGGGTTGCTGTCTATGCTTTCAGCGACCAATTGTTATTAGCATTTATTAGCCATTCCTGTTGCACGTTTTGCTGTTACATCATTTAATTTTTTTCACTTTTTGCAACTTTTGATCAGCACTTCGAGCTCTTAGCAACTACAGAGCATGCTAGTGTTGCTGCTACAAACTGTTCTTTTGCCACTCAAACACTGCATTTGTTGCTGTTGATGGCAAATTGTACACCTGAACAAGCACCATAATCGTATGCAATTACGCTTAACACAATCAGCAGCAAACAACGGGCACAAAACTAGCTAGCTAGTAGAAAAAACACCAAAAAGCAACCAGCATAGGTACATGCAACAAGCTGTAAAACAATGATAGCAACAATAATCGTCGCTAAAACAACATACAACATATATACAAGTATGTGCATAGCTGGCAAAGGAAATTGAATTGGAATTGCTGTATATAATCTACGATTCTGCTGATGATGAAGAAATCCAGGCAACATGCAGTAATGATGGAAGGTTGAGTGAAACTGGAAATCGAAAGATGCAACCAACCTGCAACAAGTGTGGAAATATGTTGCTAATGATGTTGTTAATATTCTAAACAAAAGCAATGCTACTGCCAGGCTGACTAAAACTGAAATTTAATGGTTGAAAAGAAGATAGAAGCATAAAAGTACCTGGAAATTGTAAATAAAACGCAAAATATTTAATCTTTTATGAATATTTGTTTTGACGCCTTCAAAGTAATCCTCTGCAGATGTGATACACTTATGCCAAAGATTTTTCTTCTATTCATAAAGCACTTTTTGAGATGGCCTTCAGCTCCTTCAGCGAATTTTGTTTTATCTTTTCGAGAAAAAATCACACGGAGGCAAATCTAGTGAATACGGTGGTTGATCTATGCTATTCATTGCGTTTTTGGCTTTAAATTCGGTCGCAATCGTGTCTCGATGCGATGGTGCATTATCATCGTGTAAAATCCATAAAATGTTCTTCCACAAATCCGGCCATTTTCGACGGATGTTCTCACGCAAACACTTCAATATGGCCAAAGAGAACTCTTTATTGACTGCCTGCCCCTTCGGAACGAATTTATGATGCACCAAACTACGGGTCCTTTGGTTGGCAAGCCAAATCTCTGCTATTGTTCTAAGTACGAAAACAACGGTGCTGCAGGATCAGAAGGAGACTAAAGTGAGGCAATTTATGTTCGGAGAACTGTGTAGCGTTTAAATTTAAGTATTTTGCGTAAGTTTGTATAATAACTACCTAAAATTGAAAAATGGCAAACGAACTTGCCTCATTCTCCTGTAATTGTCATTTTGCAGTTCATCCTAGAGAAAATTGCATTGCTGTTTCAACATTCGTTGCGCTGCTCCTTTTAATTTTCAATTTCTTAATTTCCTCCATTTCGTCAACTCTTCGCTTTTAATTGCTTACATTGTTGCCTGCAACAAGTTGAAATTGTCGTCGTTCCGGCAGTCAGTCATGACTCACTTCGACTTACACAGAGTGCAATTGCATTCGTTGTTACACCACACATATGTACATATGTACATACATACGTCATATAATGTCATATTTGTCCCAGGCGTTACAGACTTCATACAGCACCTTCACCCCGAAGCTGGCTGCGCCCAGCTTGGCATATGTTACCCGCTCTGACTGCCTTGTTAGTTACCCATTTCAATTGTTCGACGTGTAATTGACTTTCGGCTTTTAGTGTTTTTCCTGCAATTCTTACTCGCTTTACTTTAGTGCTAACCTCATTTGGTCTCCTCGTCCTCCAACTAACCTCCGCGCCTCCTTTCGGCTTTGATACCATAGCGTCACAGCTATTTGATTCATTTTCGTTTTGTGCTTTTGTTGTTGTTGCATTGCTGTCATTATTGACATCTCAAATATGTTGCACTCGCATGCCTCAGCTGTTGTTAGTTGCTTTTACCACTGTTGTGTTTTTGTTGTTGTTGTTGACATGAAAATCTCTCACCAGCATGCAGCATTTTTAGAATGTGTACTATGTGACAATCCATGTGCAATATTTGCTCTCCGCCAGGTACACTTGTACTAAATTGTAGGTCGCTTTCCGGATTTGTTATTGTTGCAAAAAGAGAGATATATTGTACTCAACTAGTTGCAATCAAGTTTTTAATTGTGATTGACTTACGAGGCATTACCGTTATTTTTTCGTATGTATGGTGAATTGAAATTAGTTGGACGATGGGGAAAGTGTAGGGAGAGTTGAAGTTATGTAGAATTGCTGGGAAAGAGATTCTCAATTGAAGTAAAAAAATATTGGTTCATAGTTCATAAAGACTGGCCAATCTTAGATAGAGCCATGAGTTGCGAAATTCTGGGATCATCGCTTAGAGACACTCTCTACAACGGCAGCTGCCACCACAAGACAGAAAGGAAGGAAAACCAGAAACATCAATATCTTTGGTTGCACCGAAGCAATAATACCCTTCACAAATAGCTACAAAGATTCCTTACAAGCACTTGATTCTGATTGTTCACTTTGTATGGCAGCAATATAATATATGTAGTTTGAATCATTTCTTCGTAGATAGCATCATAAGGGCAATAGTTCATGTTACATTTCTTGAAGATGCCTAGACAAATGACAAAAAATGTTCGTACAAGCATTTGATTGCGGTTGTATGGCAGCTATATTCTATAGTCAGGCGCGGAACCAAAAGTACATTATTTCCATCATAAGTGACATTCTGCGAAGAAAAGGACTTTGAGTTGCAAGTAGAAAATTGTATAGTTCCCCCCACAAAATTTTCCTCTGGATCCACCCCTGGCTATAGTGGTCTGATATCGGCGGTTTCGACAGATGAGCAGCTTCTTAATAAGAAAAGGATAGGTGCAAAGCTTCTCATCGATATCTTAAAATCTAAGGGACGACTTCGCGTATATACAGACGGTTTGATGGAGAGATATGTCTAAATAGACTTAGATTGTCACGCTTTGACATTATGGGTTTCTTTATGATAGAAATACATCTAACAAAACGGTTGACTTCTGGCGAAGGCTGTCAATGAAAGCAGGTTCCTGAAAGAACCTAAATTTCAGATATTTTCGGTTTATAAGTTCTCTGCTCATCTTTATCGTCTAATTGTAATAGGAACGAAATCGAAATATCAAGAAATCTCTTTATTTCACAATTTAGTTTTATTAAAGGGCGTCTTTGACCGTCCATCAACAAAATCTGTCATCACAGGCCGCCGGAAAATATTCTTGCATGTATATATACTTGTAAGTAGATAATAAAGAGACTGGTAAATGTCCTATAAAATGATTTACATAAGTTCCGAAAATTGCTCGAATTTTCTACAAAACTTTTGGTAAAAATGCCGCTAACTTAACTCGCTTAAACTGTAAAGCTTAACAATGCGGGTTGTTTTTAGACATCTACACCAGCAAGCAGTTGCATAAGACCCACATATTGCGGCATAATCCAAACGCTGGAAACTGGAGAATTTCTTCAAAAAAAGAAAACAAAAAAATAAGAAAAAAAACACAAGAAAAAAACAGATATGAACGACAAGCTGGACTACGCGCTTGAGACAACACTGATCCGCGTAGCACATATACGCGACAACAACGACAGCGTCAATACGCATCGGTATCAACTCGTCAGCAGGACACATACGAGCATCGAACGAGGCAAATCAATGCAATGGAGAAGTGGAAAAAAGAAATATGGAAAAAAATTGTGGTCGAAGCAGCATGCAGTCTGTCAGACTATAAATCCACAAATGCGGGCCAAATGCTGCAAATGTATTGTGCAGACAAAACAAAGCAAGAGAAGAATTCACAAAAAATTTGCCCACAACATGTCAATCGTCGTGTGCTTGGCTCTGGGTTATTGGCTGACTGGACCGCGTTTAGCTGCACAAACGGCGCAGGCTGCGCAAAGCTATCGCTGACAAATACTTTAAGTGCTGTGGATATGCTGCCGTTTGAGCCTGTCGAACAGTATTCGGTGACTATGCTCATATCTCTACTTCTTCGTTAATTTCACTTTTTGTTACAAGCACACACTTTTTCAGACTAACAGTTAGAGGGGGCGGTGACTTCAAGTAGACCGTTTAAGGTTTTCAATGATTTTTTAGTATTAATCCAAAAAAAGGAAATAATATTAACTGAGAGAAATTGTTATATAAACAGAGTTTATCATACGCTTTTCTCATCATAATATCATCCCGGGTCCTTTTTGATATATATCCAAACCAAATATCACCTCTTCGCTGTGACTATCTTTAAGACAGGGAACTGGCAACTACCAATATATCAGGTGGATTGAAACTTTCAAATTCACTTCGAATTTTTCTTCTTCTTTATTGGCGTAGACATCGTTTACGTGGTTATAGTTTACCACTGCGTACCACTCGTTCTTCCTTTTCGCTCTTTTACGCCAATTGGAGATTCCAAGTACAGCCAGGTCCTTCTCCACCCGCTCTCTCCAACAGAGTTGAGGTCCTTTCCTTCCCCCGGCGGGTATTACGTCGAATACCTTCAGCGCTGGAGTGTTTTCATCTATTCAGACGACATGATCTAACCAGCGCATCTGCTGTCTCTTAATTCGTTGATCTATGTCAATGTTGTCGAATATCTCGTACAGCTCATCGTTGCATCGAATGCGGTATTCGGCTTTGCCAATGCGTAAAAGACCATACAACTTCCGGAGAACCTTTCTCTTGAAAAGTCGTAACATCGACTCATCAGTTGTTCTCATCGTCCATGCCTCCACACCAAATAGCAGGACTGGGATGATGAGTGACTTGTAGAATTTGGGCTTCGTTCGTCGAGAGTGGACTTTATTTCTCAATTGTCTACTCAGTCCGAGGTAGCACCAGCAGCAGTTATACTACGTTGGATATCGAAGCTGACGTTGTTGTTGATATTAATACTGGTTCCAAGTTAGACGAAATTATCTACGACTTCGAGGCTATGAATATCAACAGTAGATTACAGAAGTCACACGATAGCTAGTTGTCTTGCCTGAAACCTTGTTTAGTATAGAACGGCTCCGGTCCTTCGTGGTGCCCAATTGCTTTAATAGTAATCTTCTACAATGAATAGCTGTGAATTTCGACCACCCAGAAACTTGATAAAAAATATACTTCAAAAAAATCATTTGGAATAACAAGCAGCTTAACGAGTGAAAGCTTTATCAGTACAAGCTTTTATGTGCTTTGAATAGCAATAAATTGACACGAACTTTAAATGCTTTTTTAATATGTACCGTACCGTAAAAGAATTTTAAATTTCTCAACGCGTTAATTTAAAACTTCTTTATGTTTACGAGCTTCCAGCAGAGAAAATGTAATTATTAGCATTTATTAGTTATTGAGAAGTTATAAAAAAGAAATAAAATATGAATAAAGAGTTTCAGCGGAAGAACGGAAAAAGCTCGTGGGGCCACACAATGCAGGGAAATTAGAAGGTGATAAGATAACAATAAAAAAACTAATAAGAAAACTGAAATAAAACTAAAATAGCTATAAAACAGTCAGAGGAAAGTGTAATAGCACGAATTAGAAATATAAAAATGTCGTAAAAATATGAAACTATGGAAGAAATTTCATTGTTTTCTTAACTGCATAAATCGAAGAGTTTTCGATTGAGCTTTTTGTTGCAGGGCAAACTTTACTGTTAACATGTTATATATATACAAAATTTATATATTTAATCCCTTATATATGTATACGTAGTTGTTCGTCTGTAAATTAAGTCTATAACCTTACTTTGTTCTGAATTGACCTACAGATTACTTGCTCTCGCATGCACCATGCTAGATTATTTCTATGCAGCCAAATACACATACATAAAAATACAACCAAACACCCAAAATCGTGGTAATAAAATTAAAATTTTACGACATTTTTGTGGGTTTTAATAAGTAATAATATTTTTTAGACGTAAGTTTTTATGACCCGTTCAGCAACATAGCTCTGCTGGTGCCGTTGGAAATTTTTTTCAAATTTTTATTATACGTATACATACATATATATATTTTTGCTATAAAAAGTGGTTAAAATTAGTGTAATGTCAGTAATGATGAATGAATGAAAGTAAAAATTGCTACATGCCCATAGACCTATAAAAAATTTTTGGGTCATAAAACCTATCAACTGCTGAGCTGATGATATTTCATGATAAATGAAAATGTATATATAAATTTTGTGTATAAAGGAGGGTATCTTAATATTTTAGTGAAATAATTTATGGCCAATGCGGTTAATTTTATACGCATAGACTAGGTACCATACTTATTTTAACGAACTGTAGACGCCAAAAAAGCCACCGGCATAATTTTTTTATATATGAACCTCCTACATGTATAAAATAACATAATTTTGTTGCAAACTTGTAAGCCAAAATTAGCATTTCATTGAGCGCGTAACTTCATAGGTGGTCTATCGCCTCAAAGTTAAAAAAGGTATACTTTAAAAATCCTTTTCTTTCACTACAGTATTTAAAGACATAATCTTTTTCATAGTAAAATATTTTTTCTTTCGAGTAGTTATAACTGAGCCAACACCTAAAGCTAAAAGAAAAAAAAAGAAAAAAAAAAGAAAAAAAAACTCAATTCCGAAAATTTTTCTCCGAAATACTTTTTTAATTTTTGTATTAAATATTTTAAACTTAAATATTATTAGTCCCGAAATATCGGGATCTAGACGAAATACATTATAATTTTTTTTTTAATGTTTCTAAATTTTCTAAAATAATGCATTCAGAAATTTTTGTCCCCAAATTTCGGGGTCCCGAAAAATGTTATTATTTATTAAAAAATATTTTTTTTTTGGATCTTGTGCAGGAAATGCTAACAAACTTCAATTAAATTATTTAAATTAATAAAATAATAAAAACTATATAAATATAAACCATCAGCCCAAAATTTTTCGGGATTCCGAAATATTCGGTACAAAAATTTCTAATTATTTTAGTATATTTATAAAAGTAAAACATGCAAAATTTTTTGTCCCGAAATTTCGGGATCCCGAAAATTTCTTTTGTTTTTTTCTCTTTATTTATAGTAAAAACGAAACCCTTAGCAAATAAAATAAAATATTTTTTCTATTTTGGTGCATAGAATACTATATTGAAGTCCACTTTCGAACATATTTTTCCTTTCAAAGCCAAACTATTCGCGTTTTCCTTTGAATTACGCCCGCTTTAATTGTTTGTTAGCATTTCTAATTGAAATTTCTCAGCACTCAATTGACTGTAAAAACTGCAAATGTCATGTGGCAGTTTAATTGCTGCTACCTGCAATCAGCAACAGCTCCTTTAAGTCCCAGAGAGGCTGCTGCGTGAATTGACGATAAAATTATCGAACATAAATTCCACGTATAAACAGCGGCAAATTAAGCGCAGCAACTAAGTTGCATCAACAAAAAGCGCCTTGCCAACAAGCGGCTTGTACAATTATGCAAGCACACACACACACACATTGACTTAAATAAAGGCAACTAAGCGCAGCTTGGTAGTAAAAATAGAAGAGAATTCGCAGCTCAGCGAAGCCTACGCCTTTGAGTGGCAACACAATCGCAGCATAAATAACTACGCAGCTGTGTGTAAGCTTACGAACAACAGCGCGGCAACAACATCGCTGCGTCATCAGTTGCCGGTTAGGCGCTCAGTTGCGCATCCTTCGCGCTGGCAGAGCGTCGGTAGTGGTAATAAAAGTGCAAAAAATTAGTGCCAACAGCTAAAAAATTCGAGCAGCAATAACAAATATGTTACGTTGTTGTTGTTATCTGAATTCATTGCCAAAGCCAAACAAGCAATCGAATTGGCACTTAAACAGCTTGGCTTTTTTTTGCTGCCGAGCACAAAAGCCACTTTGGCTAAGACATATTAACTTGACTAGTGAAGCAAAACAAGTTAGACTTGTTTGGTCCACTTCAAAACAAACTCAATTTCTTCTGCTTCTTCTTCTCCTCAGTTGTATTAATGTTTTGAGCCTTGCTGTGGCAGCGCCAGCAGTGGTAGCAGCTGTTGTTGATTATTTCGTATGAAATCAAAACAATGAAGCGTAGCCGCTAAGAATCTCAGTCAGCCAGCAAGAGCGCGCCTCCAGTTGTAGGTTCTCGCCGCTCTTGCTTTGGGAAATTGTAGTAGATTTGCTAGCTGCTTGTCTACACTTTGGCGTGAGATTTGTTTAGTTGCGATTTGAGTGAAATTTAATTTAGAGTTAACTGCAGTTTGAGTGAAAAAATTATTATTGAGTGCGAGTGAGATTTGAGTGGAATTCAAGTAATTTTAATTTAAGGATATTGCTCTATATTAATCTCGTAGCTATTTCTGTTAAAGTATTCCGAACATTCGGGATTTAATAACTACTTTGTAATTGACCTAAAAAACTTAGCTAATATTTAGAGGAAAATTCGTACACGAAAAAAACAAAACCCAAAATATTGGAACTTACAGTTTTCTTGGGATTCTTTCTACTTATCTTCTTGAAAAATTCGTATTAAAAATATAATACCGAAATTTCGGTATAACGACGAATATTTAAAAAAAGTAAGTCCCTAAATTTCGGGATTACGAAGAATATTTTAAGCCCGAAATTTCGGGACTAAGAAAAACATTTTAAAATAAAATATTATAATTTTCATAGGATTCTTTCTACTTTTCTTCTTAAAAAATTTGGATAAAATCATTTCCAAATCAAAATCCCGAAATTTCGGGTTTTAAAATATTTTGAATTCATTTTTTCAAAGCAGTTTACAAAATTAGTTGGATTGAAAACGCAGAGTATAAGAAAGTAAAATAAATTTAGTTTACAACAACAAACTCAAGCAATCGACAAGCAATAAAGATACTTTATATAAAATATTTCTATGTGGCAGTGATTTCTTAAACTGAATGTGTATACGTATGTACACAGGATATAAATATATAAAAAACTAAAATTACCGAAAATATAAATCACCAACAAACAAATATTTACCTATATGTGTGTGTGTATAAAAATAGCGCCTTAAATGTAACTAAGTGGCAAGTAAGCCTTTGATCGACGCGCAGCGATGCTTTGTGTATGTATATGTATATAGTAAGTATATATTTATGTATATACATGTACATATATACGTATGTTTTTGTGCGCACAAGTGCCATTGACAGTTAGACAAACTCGCTGATGCCGACATTGCAATGAACTCTTGACACCGGCAGGCGGTTTTCGTAGATAAACAAAGCCACAGACTTATGCTGCACTACCAAAAACACATGCACACACACACTTGTATACAAAAATAAATGCATAACAATAACAAGCTACTTTAAGTGTTGAGGCTACAAGTAACAGAAAAATCAAATCGATTTTCCAGCATCAACATACATACATACGCACAGACACAAATATATACATATATGTCTGCCGCCTAGGCATTTGTATATTGATTTACTTCTAGTAGGCTTTTAGGCCTTTACTTACACATATGTATATATATATATATAAATATCTATGTATATGCGCGAATGTTTGTGTCTGCGAGTCACTTACGTTGACAACGCGACAACAGCTGGCGCTGAAGCTGCAATCAAGTCATTGTACTCATAACAGTCATAAGACAAGTCGGCCGAGGAAGAAGATCTACGCGCTGTTGCCTCATGGGCAAAGCGATAGCATATACGTGTGTGTTATGTATTTTCCGTATATACTGTATATTTAATAAAATATGTATGTATATGACATCAGCTTGACTACATGCACTAAGCGCTCTGTGAAAGACATGTAGACGCGTGTCGCCGCTAATCGATATTAAGTTTTCAATATCAAAATGTCAAATGTTGCTGTGCAACAATCTTTAAACGCACTACAGCTGTCAAAGCAAATAAGCTGCTACATAAAAGTATATCTACATACTACGTCTGTTTAAATGGTATAAAGTGTATACATTTCCAAAACTATTTCAATTTAGGTCATAGAGCGGTGTAAGGTCTGGAAAGAAGTATTGTTGCATTTAGACTATGACTTTATATGCATTTTATGAGCATCAGCGAGGATAGACATAACCCCAAAAAAGTGTTTGGAGTGAATAATATAGGGGTACCAAAGGTGTTTGAGCAATATTTGCCTGCCTGAAGTTGCCTGTAGCACTGTCTTAGCCTACATACCAGACTTTAACCATTTTGTATTTAAGGAGGGTCGGCCCATCTTCTGCAAAAGGTATTCAGATTAATTGATGGTGTTTTTCTTGCAATTTGTTTAGATAGTAAACAGATACCGAATGTCCTTTTTCCTTTTAAAATTTCGAAATTGGGGAATGGTATATCAAATAACAATAACACTATTCAAAAAATTTGAAGGAAATTTTTTTGACTGATACATTGATTAGTCGAAAAAATTTTTTCGTATTTTGTCAAAAGATATCATGCAAGCCACCAATGAAATTTGTGAAGTTTACGGAGAATATGCTGTATAAGTTCATGCGGCACAACAATAGTTCTCTCGCTTACATTATGGAAATTTCGATGTAAAAGATGCACCTCGCTCTGGTCGATCTATCGTTGAAAAAGTCGATGAGATTATGGAAAATATTGACCAGAACCGTCATATAAGCAGACATGACATCGCTAAGGAACTTAATATTCGTCATCAAACGGTTTGAACCATTTTAAAAACGCTGCCTACAAAA
Organism: Bactrocera dorsalis; assembly: GCF_023373825.1. Classification (NCBI taxonomy): domain Eukaryota; kingdom Metazoa; phylum Arthropoda; class Insecta; order Diptera; family Tephritidae; genus Bactrocera; species Bactrocera dorsalis. The sequence goes on along the minus strand of NC_064305.1, from coordinate 4,230,517 downwards.
AGAAGCTCTATGTTTGTGTACCACATGAACAGTCTATGAATGGAATTTAATGGACCGAATTAATATCTGCGATTCTTTGCTGAAATGAAATGAAATCGAACCATTTCTGAAGCGAATGGAAATAGGAGATGAAAAGTGGATCAAATACGACAATAATGTGCGAAAAAATCGTGGTCCAAGCATGGTTAAGCTCAACAAATGGTCGCAAAGCCAGGACTGACGCCTCGAAAGGTTATGCTGAGAAACTAGAAAAGTTCTACACTGATGGAACAATGTCTCTATATATTCAAAATATTGGGTTGTCAAAAAAGTCTTGAGGTATTTTTATTGAATCAATTCGTGTGGCACCCATACATCGAGCTTCTTAGTGACTCCAAGCTTCTTCAAATGGTTTATAACAGTTTGATGACTACTACGCCGGTCTCTTTCGACCAATTCAGCGATTTTAAGGCAATTTTCAACGACAGGCCTTCCGAAGCTTTGCGGATCTTCGACACCTCTACACCAGAACGAAAACGTTGAAACCATCGTTGTGCGGTGGAAATGGAAACTGTATCGGGTCCATAAACTGCACAAATTTTATTGGCGGCTTGAGATGCATTTTTGTCTTTATCGTAGTAGTACTGTAAAATATGCCGTATTTTCTCTTTATTTTGCTCCATGTTTGCGACGCTATAACTCACGAACGACTTAAAAGAAACGACAATCAATCAAACGCGTGTTAGCGCGTGAAATGAGCTTTCCAAAAAGGTATAGCATAACTCGAAGCGACGAACAAAACTAGAACTACGAGCTTTCCCAATATAAGAAAAAATAAGTTGAAATGTGATTAGAAATACGAAAAGACTTTTTCGATTACCCAATAAATTTCCAAGTGAGACTCGTAGTACAGCGACTGAGGACTGAAGATAGTCTTTTAGTTTTGATATAATTACGTACACAGAAATTAGCATGTTCTAAGTCTTCTTAGAAGTTGAATGCTCATATGTGTATACTAACATATGTACAATTTATTACCTTGTTCATCAAAGATTTCCACGGTCAATACCCGGAACACTAATCAAAGCACTAAACTGTTATTCCGGAAAATGAAACAAATCACTCTATACAAAATCAATCAAGGCGTCATTAAATAGTGCTATAAATAAGTAGCCTGCACTAACGTAGCAGGTATACCACCCAAAAAACAAAAAAAAGTAATTAAGAGCCCAAAAAAAATTATATAAACACACGCTTCTGAAAAATAAAGCGCAACAAAGATTCTATAGATTTTAAGTAGCGAGTTCAATGCGAGCGTTCAACAAATGCATCAAATTTAGCGCTGTCACACGCAAACACACGCACACATCGATAAAAAGTAAAATCAACATACTTCAGAAGCGCGTTCAACAGCGCCACGCTGCTATAGGAGGATATATATGTACATACGTATATACATATGAATATGCATGTATATATGTATGTATCTATAAAGTATGTTTGCGGTTGCCAAAACCAATAACGCGCTGCTGCTGCCAATAAAAACAACAACAATAATAAACAAAGCGACGTTGACACGTGAAAAGCAGCGGGCTGCGCTTGTAAACACACAGACGCATACGTTTCCGAAGCATATTTTTGGGGGCTCGCGGGGAGGCATACTCAATATATCGATCTAAGGTGTGCTTCGCGCAGCTCACGGCATGTACGTATGGATATTACCGCATGTGTATGTGTATTTGTGCATGTACATGAGGTACAATGCAAGCAATCTGTAAAATGTCCATCAACGTTGACAAACTTGTTGTTTTTCGCTGTTGCTTTTGCTGCAGCCAAGACGTTGGAGCTAAGGCGGATACTGCGGTTGCGGCTGCAGTCGTTTGTACATATATATTTCTTGTTATTGTATTATCATGTACGTACCGTAAATAGTACATTGCCAAAACTGTGAGCAGAGTATGCATGCATGAATGGGCAAATGGATGAATGAATGAATGAAAATCGAAAGGTTGAAAAGAATGCATTCGCCATGCGTTGAAAGCGATATGAATGTGTGTTTGTATATAAAAATATATAGCATATTAATATGTGTGCATTTGGATGCTGTGTAGCGTCTAGCACATGTGAGACTCAGCTGCTTGCAGCACACATATGTATGTTTGCTTGCGTGCATCACATGCTTGTGCACTTAGCGCTGCACTTGGAGCAATCCCTGTTGACTCAGCGTAGCCGCCACTTTATTTATGTAGTGGTAACATGCAATAAATCTCGAGTTATTTAATTGCTTTGTTTGATATTTTTAATGTGGAGTAAAATGCGTGAGTAATTGAGCATGCTTGAATGTTGAGCATATTCAATTTGAGTGTTATGTTCTCTTGAAAATGCGTGGAGTGTAAAAGAGCGTGTGAGATTTTCTACAAAAGTTATTGCGAGCGTAAATTTTTGTCTTCAAATTCATAATTTTCAAAAGTCTACAAAGAGATGGGAGTGCATTGTGTTAAATCATTTATTATGAAAATTCAGTTTGAGATTTAAGAATGAAAATGAAGTGACTCTGGCTCTCAGCATGCCTTCCTCAGTTGTAAACAAACGCAGAGGTGGCACTCAGGGAAAACCATTCAACTGAATAAGCGAAATTTCCGTTGCAATTACTAAATTAAATTGGCTAAACAACGAATACTTTATTAATATTACATTAGTGGAAATACCAACACTAAACTACATAGATATAAAAAAAAAATTAAAATATCAATAACACTTATAATTACAAAGAGATTTTTATAAAAATATTTTTTTGTAATTTTATGTAATGAAATTTAAAGAAAAAAATTAAATTTTCATCACACATGATAAATTATTAAGTCAAAAACTGAAAATGAAATATACGGCCTTACGCCATTAAATTTAGTTTCTATTATTTATTTTCAATTTTAAAGTACAGTGAAAGCTCTATTTAACGGGATATCTCCATCATGCATTAAAATTTCCCACCCAAACTCTCCCAGTTTTAACCGAGTCATCAAAGATGTTTGCGGTCTAGCGTTGTTATGATGGTAGAAGCCCTTTCTGTTGATCTGTTCCAGCCGTTTTTTCTTTTGGATTGGTTGCTTCAATGTTATCATTTGTTGACAGTAAAATGTGAAATTAATCGTTCGACCTGGCTGTACCAGCTTCTATTGGATGATTCCTTTCCAGTTCCACCAAACACTCAGCATAACCTTTCGAGGCGTCAGTCTTGGATTTACGACCATTTGTTGACTTCACCACCCTTGGACCATGATCTTTTTCACACATTATTGTCATATTTGATCCACTTTTCATCACCTGTTACCATTCGCTTCAGAAATGGTTCGATTTCATTTCATTTCAGCTAAGAATTAGAGATGTTTATTCGGTCCATAAAATTTTTCACTGACAATTCATGTGGCACCCAAACATCGAGCTCCTTTCTGTAGCCAGCCTTTTTTAAATGGTCAAAACCATTAGATGATGAATGTTAAGTTCCTTAGCATTGCTATGACTTTTTTGTGTCAGTCCTGGTCAATCTTTTCCATAACTTCATCGACGAATCAACGAAATTTCCAAAACGAAAGCGAGCAAACTATTGTTGTGCTACACGAGCTAATACAGAGTCGTTTACGTAAACTTTGGTCTCTTGTGTGACATTCTTCCCTTTTTTATACAAAAAATTCAAAATGCAGTTAACTTTCTCATAACCGGTCATCCAGTGTCGAAGTGTCCCTCTATGGGAGTTGTCCACATATGGTTTCGTTCAAAAACGTGTGTTTAAAATATATGCTTAGGGTTAGAAGCTACAACGCAGAACTATACTTCTACTGAACTAATAAATGCGAGCCAATGTCAGGCAGAAGTGAATGTAAGACAATTATCAAATTATTTTCCGTTGAGCAACCGCGAACCAGACGATCATTGGAACGTTGTCGTGTCCGGTTATAAGAATTAGTTTTTTTAGAGAAATATTGGTTTGGTTCATGAAATTTGTCCGATTATGGGAGCTGCCCGGGTGTAAAGACTGTTTGTAATTCAATACAACTGTATTTTCAAAAACGAAAATTATCTGGAAAAAAATTAAGAAATTTTAACTAGGTGGGAATTAATATAAATAACCAATTATTAACAATATTCAATAATATACTAAGTTCATATGCAAACAAGTAGTAAAATATTCAAAAAGACTCAATTTGTTTTGTTTTCTTTTTCAATATTCTAAAATTCCCTAATATTAACTCGCGCCTAATTTGACATTTTCAGCGGTAATACTAATAAACTGAAATATTAATAATATTTTTCCAAAAACACACCAACGTTTTGTATAATTTTAGGATTTTCCTTTCTCTAATTGAATTCCAAGTATTATTCGCCTTTCATATTAATCAATCAAAATGCATATTTCAGCTGAATTTGCTCATAAAACATTCATATAAATGGGCTTTTCCTGGCGGAAAATTTGCCAATGAAGTTAATATTTAATTTCATCCAACTAATACCGACCTGCGTTATGGGCGCTCTGAAATAGGACTCTTTGAACTTCACAAACCGAGAGAAGTCACTCCTTGAGTGTCCTTACAACAACTCTCTTCAAGTACAAATTGCACGCACTCTCAAATGCTACCAAGAACAGCGCCACTGGCAACCAAAGCGGCGAAAAATCGGAAAATTTGGCATGCAAACCCAAATGCCAAATCTGCTCGGCGCTGCGAATGTTTATGATTTGCGAGCGACAGGACAATGCATTGGCTTCGTGAGAGTGTAGACTTCTGCTCGTGCAAAACGGCTGATTTTCGGCAAATTTTATTTCCTCCATTCCATTACGCCTTCATCATGTTGTTTCCTTTGCACGTTTTTCGTTTTTCTTGCGGCTGCTTTGCCTGTGTGTCAATGCCTAAGAAGCAGGAAAAAAACACAATAAAATAGGCGAAATGGGTGAATAACAAAAACAAATGCAAACACTTGTCCAAATGCCAAGTTTACGTAGCTAGAACAGAATTTGTTTTTTGTTTGGGCGGTGAAAAAGCGAATTTGGTTACAGCGAGTTGAATAAACTGTGTGACAGTAGAGACAAGTGGGGAGCATAAAGGCACGACCTACAAGCCGGAAGACAGTACTTCTATATGTATGTACATATGTCCATATAACCGTATATACAACCAGGACTGCAAAGGATATTTGCATTTACAAAAGAATTCGCACAATTAGGCTGCTGGGGATTAAAGATGAAACGCAAGTGATGTACGAACTTTGAAATGTGATTTAAGTCGAGCGGAGCAAAACTTGAATATTTAATTTCATTTTGCAAAGAGCTGAGAAGAAAGTAGTAAGTGGTGCGCAAATGAGATAATTTAATAGTGCGTAAATTAGAAACCCAGGTTTGGAGGCACAAATTTGTATAAATGTAGGTCATGAGAAGTCAAAATATAATATAGAGTTCATAGGTGTTGGAAGGAACGATGAGGTCCTGTCGTGAAATATAAATACATTCAACACCTATAAAAAAGCTTCCAGAAAATGTACGTCTATACACATTTACTTCACGAAAAATTATAAATTATACCACTGTTCCAAAACGTATGTGCATCCATACCTTTTTAGAGTTTTCCAACATATTTCCCTTTATTAAGCCTTAAAACTCGCATTCCTAATAGGCAAAATGCAAATTTTCGTCATACGGAAGCGGAAATAAGTAGCGAAATGCTAGGAAATGCAACATTCTCGTTTCCCAAAGAGCCACCAACAATAAAAGCAACAACACTAGCAACAAAATCATAACTCAAGTAGTGAGCAAATATGAATATCCTTTTTAATTTGCTGTTTCTGGTGTATGGAATGCACAAACAGACAAACATATGTACATAAGTACAAAGGACATAGGCCTTACAAAACGAATGGCAACAATGAAAAACCTACTTGGCATAATCTCTGGCCCAAAGGCGAAGCGCAGAAAAAAACACAAACGGAAACTTTTTTATATGTAAAGAAGTTTGGTAAAAAGAATAGAGCAACAGAGAACGTAGGACATAAAGTGCCAGAGAATTACAAACAAAATTTTGTTTGATGAAGAAAATGCTCAAACATTTGAGAGGAAAATGAGAGCGAGCGCCAGTTATGAGCGCTTTTGAGGGTACAGAGAGTCTGAGATTATAACAATGAACACATAAATAGAGAGCGCGAATATATTCGACTGGCTTGTGAGTCGAGAAACCCATTTAAAGTCGATATTTTATGCTAGCGTATTAAATGTGGGAGTTTTTACGATTTAATACTGAGTATTTGCGTTTGAGCTCAATTGACCACAAACACTCAGTTAGAGCACTGTGAAATAGCATTTTATGAAGAGCCAGAGAGCTGAGCTGAGAACACATTTCTCTCCAGCTCTCTAGTTTGAGTGCCAAACCAATTGGTTTACAAAATTCCAATTGAGAGCGAAACTCTACAAGCCTCCTTGGTTCGTGTTTTTGGGGTGGTTGCACGTTTGGCCGCCTGCTTATGGCAGGCATCGTGTACGCCAGCTCGTTCAACCATACACCTTTTTCGTTACACTAAAACATCGTAAAACTATTGACTGTCGCCGCTGCTACAACGGCTGATTGTTCGAACATCGTCTTTGCCGTCGCTTTTGCTTTGGCCGCTGCTACTCCGACTACGGCCACACCGTGTCTACAAACAACCGACTCGAAAGCAAGTCGAATTGCTAATACGATAGCGACTGCTTTGCGCGACGAGTACGAGTAAAAATGTTGAGCTCGCCAGCGCTGTGCAATCAGTTCGAGTTCTCGCGTCGTCGAAAGTGGACGTATAGGCTGTGCACGATTTTACGCGAAAAACGGGTTTTTCAGTTTTTCTTTTTACCATACACACAACCACCAAACAAACAAACGCTTTACTTTAGTTGAAGCGCAGAAAATCGAAGCGACAGTAGAGTACATATGAAAAAGTCAATAATGACCGAAAACAAAAGTCGTGCAAAAGTGCTTGCTTTACACCGCCCAACAAATGAAAAGCGTTTAAGCCAATAAAAAAGAGAATAATTTCGTGTGCAAGTTTACGAAGCAAGAAGCAAGTGTAGCAGCAGTACGGGCGAAAAGCAAAAAAACAAAACTGGTGTAGTGAAAAAGTTCAACGACAACGACGACGACGATTGCGTTGACAAGTGATTTGGCTTGCGTGCTGTGCGTGAAAATTGCTGGGTGAAAATTTCAGTTAATGAAAAATTCATGAAGAAAATTTCGTAAATTCAGTTGGTGGACAAAGTGCTATGTGTTTTTGGAGAAAATCAAATAAATTGGAAAATAAATTGAAGCAACGCAATTGAAACAGTGAAATCGATTTGCATACAAAATAGTCTTCGAATCAAAAAATTAAAAAAAGTAACAGAAAAGTTAAGAGAAACAACAATTGAAAGTGCACAGTTAGTATTTAACGCAATGAAATAGCTAAATGCAGCTGAAGTGTGGCGCTTACCTGAACGCAGCGCGCATTAAACGCGTTTGTATGCAAGCGCACAGCTGTTTAATACACTAACAAAGCAAAATTAATAATCGTAAGAAATAATTAGAAAAACAAAATAAATATGTGCAAACTAAGCAGGTTGCCAATGCGACGACACGCTAATTACAGCGCGTGCACGCTGTTGCTACTAACCGCATACATTATCAGCAACGGTTGCATATGTGTTGCCTCAGCGCTGCATAATAAGGGCGCTGACAGACCAGAGTCCAGCTACGCGCTCTCCTCGGACTCTGCTTCAGCGAGTGCGGCCAGCATGATGGCCACCTCGATAGCGGGCGCGGCTGCTACGGCAGGCGCTGGCATTACCGGCACTACGAACAACAAGGATGCAGCGGGCGCCACAACTGGGGTCGCGGCCTCCGCAGCCGCACAGCCAGCGCCGACCAATCAATGTTCCTGGCAGTACAATGGCACCACATCGGTACGCTGCAATCTACGCACCATTGAGCGGCACATCGCGCTCGATTTGCAGGGCGCTGATGGCACCAGCCAGCTGGAGATCAAATGCAGCGAACTCTACCTCTTCGAATCACAATTGCCACAGGCGGCATTTGCGCGCCTACAAACGCTCGATGTGCTGCGTATTGATGGCTGCAAATTGCTGCAATTGCCAAATAATGCATTCGAGGGTCTGAATGTGTTGCGCACATTGGCGGTGAATACGCGTAATCCCGATTGGGGACCAGGCAAAACTTTGGAGCTCTATCCGGACTCGTTGAATAGCCTGAAGCAGTTGACCGAATTGCAGTTGGGCCATAATAATTTGCGTGCGCTGCCAGCTGGCTTCCTCTGTCCGGTGGGGAATCTGCAAGTGTTAAATTTGACGCATAATCGTATACGTTCGGCGGAGAATCTGGGCTTTGCTGATATGAATTGTAATGGAGGTAGTGAGTTGCAGGTGTTGGACGCCAGTTACAATGAGCTGCGCTCGGTGACCGAGAGTTGGGGCATATCGCGACTGCGACGTTTACAGCAATTAAATTTGCAGCATAATAATATATCAGAGTTGTCTGGTGAGGCTTTGGCCGGCTTGAGTTCGCTGCGTATTGTGAATTTGAGCAACAATCATTTGGAAACTTTGCCCGAGGGACTGTTTGCCGGTTCGAAAGAGCTGCGCGAGATACATTTGCAGAACAATGAGCTATATGAACTGCCCAAAGGACTCTTTCATCGTCTCGAGCAGTTGCTGGTGGTGGATTTGTCCGGCAATCAGTTGACCTCGAATCATATAGACAACACTACGTTCGCTGGCCTCATACGTTTGATTGTTTTGAATTTGGCGCACAATGCCTTGACACGAATTGACTACCGCACCTTCAAGGAGTTGTATTTCCTGCAGATTTTGAACTTGCGCAACAATTCCATTGGCCATATTGAGGACAACGCATTTTTGCCGCTTTACAATTTGCACACTTTAAATTTGGCTGAGAATCGTTTGCATACATTGGATGATAAGCTCTTCAATGGCTTGTATGTGTTGTCAAAGTTGACACTCAACAACAACTTGATTAGCGTGATTGAACCAAATGTTTTCAAAAACTGTTCGGACCTCAAGGAACTCGATCTTAGCTCGAATCAGCTGAATGAAGTGCCACGCGCATTACAAGATCTCGCGATGTTACGTACGTTGGATTTGGGTGAGAATCAGATACGCACTTTCGACAATCAGAGTTTCAAGAATTTGCATCAGCTGACGGGTCTACGTTTGATAGACAACCAAATTGGCAATATCAGTGTGGGCATGTTTGCCGACTTGCCACGTCTCAGTGTACTCAATCTTGCCAAGAATCGCATACAGTCCATTGAACGTGGTGCTTTTGATAAGAATTTCGAGTTGGAGGCCATACGTCTGGATCGTAACTTCCTGTCCGATATTAATGGCGTATTTGCTACTTTGGTCTCGCTGTTGTGGCTCAATCTCTCCGAAAATCATTTGGTCTGGTTCGACTACGCTTTCATACCGAGTAATCTGAAGTGGCTGGACATACATGGCAACTACATTGAGGCACTGGGCAACTACTATAAACTGCAAGAGGAGATACGTGTTAAGACGCTGGATGCCAGTCACAATCGCATCACTGAAATCGGCGCTATGTCTATACCGAATACCATCGAATTGCTGTTCATCAACAACAACCTCATCAGCACTGTGCACCCGAATGCGTTTGTGGATAAAGTGAATTTGGCGCGTGTTGATCTGTACGCCAACGCATTGTCTAAGTTGCAATTACAGCAGTTGCGTGTTGCACCCGTTCAACCGGCTAAACCGCTGCCGGAATTCTATCTTGGCGGTAATCCGTTCGAGTGCGACTGCACCATGGACTGGCTGCAGCGCATCAACAACCTCACCACACGTCAGCATCCGCGCGTCATGGATCTCAACAACATTGAATGTGTTATGCCACATGCACGCGGTGCACCTGTGCGCCCACTTACCTCACTCAAACCACAAGACTTCCTTTGCCGCTATGAGTCGCACTGTTTTGCGCTGTGCCATTGCTGTGACTTTGATGCCTGTGATTGTGAGATGACGTGCCCCAGCAATTGCACTTGCTACCACGACCAGATTTGGTCGACGAATGTGGTAGATTGTGGTGGACAACAGACTACAGAGCTACCACGTCGTGTACCCATGGACTCGAGTGTTGTTTATTTGGATGGCAACAACTTCCCTGTGCTGAGGGATCACGCCTTCATAGGACGTAAAAATCTGCGTTCGCTCTATGTGAACGGCAGTCAGGTGGCGCGCATACAAAATCGTACCTTCGCTGGTCTCATTTCGCTGCAGGTGCTCCACTTGGAGGACAATCTCTTACGCACTTTGCACGGCAACGAATTTGAGTTTCTCGTCGCACTACGTGAGCTTTACTTACAAAATAATCAGCTCACTTCTTTGGACAACATTACGCTAGCGCCGTTGGTATCGCTGGAAGTGCTGCGCATAGACGGCAATCGGCTGTTGACGCTCACCATATGGCAGCTGCAACAACCACAGTTCAAACAAATGCGTGCGCTGGCATTAGGCCGAAATCAGTGGAGTTGTCGCTGTAAGTTCCTGCAGGAACTGACCGCCTACGTAGCCGACAACGCACAAATTGTGTTAGACATGCAAGACATCTACTGCGTGGACGTCGGCGTAAGCGGTACTAGCGTGGTGCAAAAGCGTGAACTGGACTTTAATGCTACTGCCGCTTGCACTGATTACTACGCTGGCGGCTCAATGCTGCAACATGGCATACCAAAGACTTACATACCTCTACTAGCTGCAGCATTGGCGCTCATATTTTTGCTTGTGGTAGTCATCATCATATTTGTCTTTCGCGAATCGTTGCGCATTTGGCTATTTGCGCACTACGGCGTACGTGTGTTCGGACCACGCTGCGAGGAAACGGAGAAGCTATACGATGCCGTGCTACTGCACTCCGCCAAAGATTCAGAGTTTGTAGCGCAACATTTGGTGTCGGAGCTGGAGACTGGACGTCCTCCCTTACGTATCTGCCTGCAACACCGCGATCTGGCACACGATGCCACACACTATCAGCTGCTGGAGGCCTCACGCGTATCACGACGCGTTGTCATCTTGCTGTCACGCAACTTTCTACAGACTGAGTGGTCACGCTGCGAACTGCGACGCGCCGTGCACGATGCGCTGCGCAACCGTCCACAAAAGCTGGTCGTGATTGAAGAACCCGAAGTGCAATTCGAAGCAGAGAGCGACATCGAGCTCTTACCCTACTTAAAGACATCCGCAGTGCATCGTATACGTCGCGCCGATCGTCACTTCTGGGAGAAACTACGCTACGCGCTACCCGCCGACTATCCCACCTATCGCGGTGGCGTTGCCGGTGTGCCTGGCAATAACTACACGCTAGATCACAATCATGAGCGCATCAAACAACCCTCTAGTCCTGGCATACTCTATCGCCAAGCGCCACCACCTGCCTACTGCACAGAAGGTGTCGCCGGCGAGCTAATCGGCGCCGAGCCCACAAATTACTCCTCCGCCACCACAGCGACGCCCAGCCCGCGTCCGCAGCGACGCGAACATAGCGCGGGCGTCAACACAGCTGCAAGCACACTGCATCATCCCATAGTGGGCACACACTTACATCCTAGCGCCGCACAACAAGCAACGCTGGCGGCAGCAGCGGCTCAACGCGGCGCCGAAATGAGCGGTAATGCGGCTGGCGCGGCCAATAACAGCCAGTATTATCACCATGCCACAGCGCCCAGTCAAACATACGGTATGCGCCCACCCTCAGAGCATATATACTCCAGCATAGACTCCGACTACTCCACGCTGGACAATGAAAACATGCTGATGATGCCGCCACCCTCGCCCACACCCAATGGCGGCGCGACGGTTCAGAGCTTACAGCGCTTTCATCAACACCAACAGCAACAGCAGCAGCAGCAACAGCTGATGTCACAAACATGGCGACCGCAGCAGCAGCAGCAGCAAAATCAAAAGCAACAGCAACGTCGCGGCGAGTGTGAAACAACGAGCAGCGTGACGTCGGTGACAGCGCCGAGCGGCCAACAGCAGGGACCGCATGTGCAGGCGTATTTAGTGTAGATATAGTTGTAAAGCTGCGATATGGGCAAAATATAAATACGACGCACAGTAAAAGCATCTTAAGCATTAATAGTAACTCAACTGATTTATTTATTAAGTAGAAATGTAGCGGCGAATTTTTGGGACTGGTTCCTGGCACTGAAACTAAACACAACAAAAGTGTAAATGAATTTTATAATACTACATAACTAAAAGTCGATATATTTATGGCAAATGAAAGTTTGAAAAGTCTAAATTTTTTACAACTAAAAATCTTAAATTTTTTAAACGCAAAAAATATTTATACTAAATGCAAAAATTTTTAAAATAAATATATATATATTTTTTTATTTTTCAAAGCGCCAAGTGTCGTTATTTGCTGCTAGTAGTTATTGAATTGAAAATTATTTATAAAACGCGTAATAAAATTTAAAAAAATTAAAAAAAAAATGCAAAAAGTCGCAGTTGCCCAAGCTGAACAGCAGTTTAAAAAATAAAATAAAATTAATAAAAAATATTTAATTTAAAAATTATGTAAAGTAATTAAAAAAATTGTATAAAAAGCCTATAAAATTCAAAAATAACTAAACCAACGGCGACAAGCTGCTTGATAACCCAGTGAACAAAAATTAAATAAAAAAGTTCAATTTTGAAAAAAAAAAAATAAAAAATTAATTGAACCAAGTGATTATGTTGATGCAAACGCCGTTATTGACCATGATGATAAGCGTATGTAATATGTAGTTATGTATGTAAACTCGATTTTCCTCATATAAATATATAGATATATACATAAAGAATTTCTTCTAAGTGTAAATAGCTAATTTAGTTGTATTTGTATGTGTAAGCCTCAGCCTAAGCCTAAGTATATAATGTATATGAAATCCGTGTACCTACATGGCTATATTTAGTTAGGCTAAACGCGTTAAACTAACGGGCGTTGAAGGGTGGTGCGTAGCCGCAAACAGTTTGAGGGGAAGGAGCGAAGCGCTGGCATTACAGCATTACAGCATTAATGTCTAAATAGGTATTTGCACTTTGTAATGCAAATTTTGTTTAATTACTTGTGTACACACACACATGCGCGTGCTCGAAAAGCGTGCGCGCCCTTACTCCCCAACCAACTGTTTGCCAATAAGCACTGCCGATGCAGCGCCCGAGCGCATGTAAATATTTAATTTAATTAATATAAAATAAACAAACTATTACAATGCAGACAAACACACACATACATATACACACAAATGCATTTACTGCAAACACAACAAGCGAAACTGCCAAACGTTATACTCGTATAATTAAAACAACATTGATGTACAGTTACAATTACTGTAGTTAAAACGCACTAATGACGCGAAACAGGACATTTATTATTGTTGACAAGGACGAACTGCCTGATATTTGTTAAGCTAAAACATTTTCCTACTCTATATATTAATTGGTACATGTGCGCACTTGTATCCACACACACATACGCATATATGTATATATGTAAGTGGTGTGTTTGGTGTGGAAATTATGGCTGAATAAAAATGTAACGGTATGTGTTTTGTAGCTTAAGCTTTTTTTCCTACTATTTCTATTTTCGAAAGAGTGGTTATTTATTAATTAGAGTGTAAGCAGCAATTTGAAATTGTGAAAAAGTGAAAAATAAATATTCCTTATTAAAACAAATTGAAATTTTTTATGATTTTTGATTTTGTACACATTGAAATGAACGCAGTAAGTGCTACTAACACCCATGTGCTGTAAAAGAGACTAACACAAAGGGCGTAAAAATTGTTTGACGAAATAGTGGTAGTGATTTTGAAAATTGCAATGCAGATTTGTTTTCAGTTTATTTTTTTAAGTTATTAGTTTCCTCAGCAGTAGTGGTATTGATATAAAAACTGCAAGGAGATTTTTTTTTTTTTTAAATGATTATTAGTTTTCTTAAAATTTGTGATAGGTTTTAGTAAATACAAGAAATATTTTTTTAGTTATTGTTTTAGTGGTAGCGATTTTAAAAATTTCTAGGAGAAATTTTTCAAAGTGATTTTGAAAATTAAAGGCAAAAATATTTCAAATTTTTTCTAAAATTTTTTTATTTAAAAAATTTCAAGATAATTATTTTCAAAAAAATTATTATATTCCACAAAATTAGATTTTAATGTGGCCTTGTTTAAAGAACTAATTTTTTTGTGAATTTTTTTCAAATGAAAAAAATATTGAAATTTATATAATTTAAAAAAATCACCTTGAATATGCTTGAGGAAGAAATTAAAATCACTAAAAACCAATAAAGATAAATAAAAAAACCTAAAAATTTGTAAACAAGTAATTTTTATATTCACTCCAAAATTATTGAGTTCGAAAATTTGCCAATGTTTTCAAACATCTCGATTGAGAAGTGATATTAAAACTTATTTTATATAATAATAATATATTTCATAATATTATGTCACGATTTCCAGAATCATTTAAAATTTTGGCTGAATTTTAAACTACTAAGAGGAAGGCAATAAAATTTAAATTCGATTTGTTGCTAATTTTGGGTTGCTTAAATCGAAAATGATACTAAAACTTCATAGCACTGTGACTTTCGTGTTGTAATCAAGTGGTGTAGAGGACAACCAGCTTCATTTACTAAAACGACACAAAAATTTAAGTGAAGCAAATTTTTTGTACTCAAATCCGTAAGCAGGACATCTTAATCACCCCATAGGTCTTATAGCTTATCAGTTGCAATTTTTTTTCTTCAAATTTGTTGAGTAAAGCAACCTGTCGATAAGCTGCCATAATTTAATAAATAAAACTTATTTGAACATAATGCTATTTTGAACAGTTGCTACTTAATTTCATAAAAATTTAAATAAGAAAAACTGGAGATAAGTAAATATAAATAATTTGTAGCTACCGCATATATTTATTAATATTTCTTTCTATAATTTTTTTGAACACAAGATTAATAATTTTCCTAGTAATTTTTTAAACACAAAAAATTAACCCTTTTTTCAAAAGTTTTAAATTATTTCGCATTAAAAATGTGGTTTCTTTATACTTACGTGCTTATCAAAGTCGACCGTTTTAATGATGAATAAATAATATTTTTACTACAGCTACTAGCACTGCAAAAACACAATTTATAAATATGTAATGTGTCATTTTTATGCAAAATTCATCAAATGCTTTCCAAAATAGCCACAACTGCATGTATGTTGCATAGACAGGTGCGTAAAAGTGCAACACAATTAATTAAAAATTAATTGCTTAACATGATTAACAAGGAAATCACGCTACTCTGCACACACATACATACACTCACATACGTGTGTGAAAGTGCTTAAAATAGAAATGCGAGTTTGCAATTTAAATTATGAGTGCGAGCAAAAATTATGAAACCAAAAAAATTACAAGCTACTGCCATAATTTACAAATTGAACAACAGCCGATAAACACACGCACACATTTATGTACATGCACATAAACAGCTGTGTGATGGAACAAATGCCGCATTTAATCTTCATAATTAATGCACAACCACATAAGGACAGGCTAACATGCGTACACTGGGTAAAAGCAGCAAATCAAATGCATCTACAGGCGCTCACACATACAAACAAACATTAGTGATAAAACATATACATACATGCATACCCACACACACATATACCTTATTCGACAAATAAAAACACGAAATTTTTGAACGCATCATACCGAGGTATTTTACTTTACCACTTAACCTATGTGTCATATTTATGTATTACATGCATACATACATACTCTCATACATACAAATATTTCATATTAAACATGAATGCATACAATCGTCATACTTGCAAATAAATTTAAATGATAAAAATGCATAAAAATAAATACATAAAAATTAATTGCTTACATACATACATATATTGATGTGCATAGTTATACATATGCTCCGCTCACGCTCACCTACATACTCATATTTGTATTTATGTATCGACAAGCATATATATAAAACACCAAAAAGTATATTTAATTCATGAAAACGAAAAAAAAATTACAAAAAACATAACGTATAATCCATTAAATCATGCCTAACGCTTAATAATCACAAATATACACATACACACAAATATACTACCCCACACATATGCTTATCTACATTAAAAAGCGTATTTATTAAAAAATTGCTTTACTGCAAACCTGCCGATTAAATGCCAATTTCTTTCTAAATATTTATGCTTCACGGTTTGTTCGCTATTAAAATGCATAAATAATAAATGATTTGTGTGATTGTGTATAATTTGTTAATCAAATCCCTACACTACGCCCATCCTAGCCACACAAGTACTCACTCATATATTATTAAATACAACGACATACATATATATATACATATACTACACCAACTACTAGTAACAACTACCGTAAATGACAACTAAATGTATAATTACATACTACATACATACATACAATATATTGCATACGTACAGGCATATGCATAATATACATTATAGAATATGTATAAGTACAAGTGTAAGTAATTACAAACGCCATACGTACATACCTAAAAACGCATGATATATTTTATATTGTTAGCAAAAATTTTTTGATATAAGCTACCTTAGCTCAACCACATTTTAAAGTTCTGAAACTATATAATTCCAAATTATATTTCGATCAATTTTTATCTCAAATAAAATCTGTTTATGTTTTAGAGCTTAAAAAAACTCGAACTGTTGATAGCAAGTATTTGGAAAAACTTTTTCTCATGTTTTAAATACTAAAATCTTTCATATTGTTTACAATTTTCAAGAATAATTTTTACGTGAACATTTTTATTTTTTTTTTTTTCAAAAACTTACTTCACGTACTGGACTTTCTCCTCAAACCACATTATTTCCAGTAAATTCTAGTAAATTTTTTATAAAGTAATTTCGCTTTTTAGTGCAATTTAAACCCAATTTCTTTATTGTGCAAAAAATTTTATAAAATTATATATTCTCCATTTTTTTAATATTTCTTTATTTATTGGATATGATTTTTGTTTTAAAAGCCTAACATTAAAATAAAAAATTTAAATGAGTTGTTGCTCTTTAGTACGCAGGCGTATCTCTTCTTTTTAGGCGTGTTTGATCGCAGGAATGTCTTAAAGTATTAGCTAATGGGTTTTAATGATCTCGAAGTCGGTAGTCTATTTTCTCCACGTGAGCCTTCTAGATAAGGCACTTCCCTCGCTTGCGGTGCTCCGCTAATATACTTGCACTTGATGCTATAATTTGGCATTTGTTACGACTCACTAAAGCTGTGTCATTCCCAAAAATTGAAGACAATACAGTATGAGATGTAGGAAGGTCTGCTATATCTATGATGTATAGAGTTGGACCCAAAACACTGCCCTGTGGTACTTTCATTGGATATGAAGTCTCCTATTTGCACCATAAATTGTCTATTATATAAATAAGACTCCAATGTTTTATATAATTCTAGAGATAGAATTATTTAATCTTATATAAAAGGTCTTCATGCAACACCTTATCAAACGCCTCAGCTACGTTTAGAAATATTGCTGAACAGCGCTCTCTGTGCTCAAAAATTTTTCTTATTTCGTTAGTACGTAATTCTTTTTTCTTGCTCTATTGTGTCATGTTTCGCACGAAGCCCGAATTGCTGCGTTAGTGTTATATTATTTTCGTAAAGGAAAGGATACATCTCTGATGGTAAAACTTTTTCAAATATTTCTCCAATAGTTTTTGTCTTATTTAGGGCAAGAGATTGCTTGCATGCTCATAAGCTCAAAATAAACGATATCTTTCTAATCCCAGCAAATAGACTATAAGTTTTTTTTTGAAGTATCGGCCTTCGAAATAGATCGCTATCTCTTGCTCTTTATATTCTTGTAAACACCCCACTTTTCGTCGCTAGTAATCAAACGCTTCAAAAATGGATCACTTCTTTAACGTCCGACAAGAAAAATTACAGTCTTTAATGTGAAGAAAAACATTTCGTTCTGTAAGAACTGAGGCACCTATGTATATGCAAAACTTCGAAATTAATCCTAGACGTTTCATGTACTTGTGAACGGACGATTGCTCAACGTCAGCTTCTTTTTCGTGAATGGTGGATAATTGGAGAGTTTTTGACTTTCCAGGTCTACAGCTACTATACTGATAAGTTAAAATCAGTTTGTTGACGTTGGGCTTTAATCTTTCAAACAGAAATCCCAAGGTAGTTGGCGCAGATTGTGAGGTCTCCCTTTTTGGGATTCAGCTTTGTTGTTTTTCAGACGGGTAGTTTCTATTCGAATCGATGGGAGAAATCGGGCTCACTATCTGCAACATTAGTTTACTCTCTCACCTGCATCTCTCCCACTGTTAGTTGAAGCATGTAATGAAAATAATAAAACCTTGTATATTTTAGGTTTCTGTTTGTCTAAAAGTTATTCGCTCATGTAGGAGTTATAAAGCAATTAATTTAATTTTTTTAAATGAGCCATTCCTTCCAATTTGATTGAGGGGCAATTTAGCCAACATTAACAATGAAACGTGGGCGCTGACTACGAATTGATGATAATGAGAGGAGAAAGTCTTCATGTATTTAAGTCAAGTTTAATGTGTATAAATCCTTGGGTTTACAATAGTTTCAATAATTTACAAAAAAATTCTTATATGAAAATGTCTGTTTCAATATTTAAAAGGCAAACTATTAAAGAATAATTAACAATATCAATTTAATTTTTTTCGATCTTATTTACAACCTTCTCTTTTTAAAGTTTTGAAAATATTATAAACTTTTTTCTATAACTTAAATTTATACTCTTCATTACATTAGTTAGTAAAATGATCAAACATGCTTAAAATACTATATTTCATATAGAACAAAAACCACTCACAAATACAATTTGCATTAACAGACAAACGCCAAGTTTTATTTCAATTTAATTAATTGGCATGCTTGAAAGCAAAATGCAAAACAAAAACGGATTTTATTTTTATAGATAACAATAATAAATTGAAAAGGAACTCTTATACGAAAACAGCATGCTATAAACACAAACAGATTTCCCGGCATTTTGTAAATAACACACACATACATAACGCGATTAAATGCATGTGTGTATGCATTAAAAGCAAAAAAACAACAACTCAAACACAACTGATATGTCACTATATTTATTTATTCATTTCAATACTTCTTTTAAATAGGCAAATAACTAATACATATGTAAAGATATATACATACATACATTAGCTGTAATTAAACGGGATTTGGCAGAACGGAAGCAAAAAACAGAAAAAAGGAAAAAAATCGCAATAAACACAAATTCACACTAATAAATTATAAATAATTAAATATATATATACTTTTACATGTACTAGCATAGCATTTATGTATGTATATTATAGATATAATATATATACTAATTAAATACATCAACATATTATATGTATAAGCATGTAATGAGAGATTGGGCGTACAATGTGTAGCAGAAAAATCCAAAACTGTTATTTATTTTTTATTTTGTAAATTATAAGTATGCGATAATTAATTATGCGCTGAGGGCAAAACTGATATATACATACATACGTAGGTATGACATTTATGATAGATAACAAAAACAAAACTAATAAAAACCAATAAAAATGTAATACAAATGCAAATGCAAAGAAAACAACAACATTTTGTGAATATATATATATTTTTGTTTTAAAAAAACTATTTCAAAAAATTCAAAATAACTGTTTTTTATTAAGTAACAAGTTTTGGGAATTGGAAAAAGGGTTTTCTTTGCTGCTTTGACGCGTTGTATATGCTAAATAGGAGCGTTTGGGTTGATAAGGAATTGGAGAAAATGTTGACGAAAAAATTTGAGTTCGAATTCGATATTCGAAAATTCTGAAAAATAGTGAATATACCTGAATATAGGAAAATCTTGCTGAAATATAGACTTCATTCATTAGGTGAAATTTTTTTGGGCACGCTTAGTGTGTCAACTAAAAAAAAGACGATTTTTTAAAACTTAAAAACAAATCATTTTTGGAAATGAAAAAAAAAAAACATTGTACACATATAGTATCGTAATTTTCTTAATATATTTATACATGTTTCAAGAAAACTCAGGGAAATTTTTTACAATAAAAATGTGTTTTGGGGTAGTTGAAGTTTCCGACGACGCTAAAGAAAATTACCTACCCTGCTGCGATGATTTCGACTTTCTTCATGGATGAAGCTTAAAAATATAAAATTCTCGTTTAACTAAAAGGAATTTTCTGTATAATGGCCTTCGAATAAGACAAAAGTTTTTAAAATTTGCAAAATATCTTCTTTCGAGTTGTAGCTGCACCTAATTCAAAATATGCTCTTTGGAGAAAAAAAGCGTTTCAAGATGATCGGATCATTTGCCTTCGAAAAAAAGGCGTTTAAGGGGTTTCCTCGGGTAAAGAACAGCCTATTTTCAACAATTTTGCTCATTTGAAAAATGAAAAAGAAAATTTAATTGTTACAAACATACACTATTAACAAAGAAATTTTGAAATTTTTGGAAAAAAAATATTTTAAACACGGCCTTTGCAACGCAATTTACGTTGACCCCTCGGATATAAGAAGCGCCCACAGGAAAATTCCTTATAGGATTATATAAAAGGAAAAATTACGTGTTTTAGTTAAAACGTTAACTTAGAACTTGGACGAAGGAAGAAAGAACTGAAAATTGGATTTTTGGCAGATATTTTTACTAAATTATAAAATTTTAGAAAAAAAAAATAAAACATCCTTCGCCCAACTCGTTAAGAATTGTGTCTCAAAGACCTCTGTAAAATTTTACGAAGATCGGTTGAGTAATTATCGAAAAATCATGCCAACCGACTTCAAAAACGCAGTTTCGAGGAAAACGTGTTTAAATATGATGCACTTGCCTAGCTAGCTTCTAGGGCACAAGTTCTCTAGGCTGTAACTTCGAAACTATTACTCGAATCAACTTGAAAATTTTAGAAAATATTGCAGAGGTGTTGTAGAATTTCATAAGACTATAAGAACTTTTTTGAAACCCATAAACCCATGTAACCTCTTAAACCCACAGATATTTTCAGTACAATGATTCAAATGAGCGACCTTTCAGTGGCTCTGACTCAAAAACTATTTCAAATACCGCTGTGAATTTTTAGTATGTTATTTTAAATGATATAAGTTATTGAAATATGAAAAAAATCAAGTATCGATTTTTTTCAAAATTTTCACTCTAGGTGTGCGCCTTAAGAGCAATCTCCAACAAAAAACATATAAAATTACTAAAATTTACTGTTTTAATTTTTGGCTAAATCCATCGATCGGTTGTTTTAGTTTCTGCACTCATACAAACTCGAATATAGAAGGCTAGAGTCGCACTCTTCAATGTTCGTCCTGACACTTTTTCGAAGAAAATATTTAATTTTTCAAGGTTATTGCTAATTTAATGCCTTATTTTGAACAAATTTGCAATTGAGTTAAGTGTTAGGCAAATTCGTCCATTGGTTGTAATATATTTTTTTAATTCTCTCTGTTATAAAACACAGTTTCTTCGACTAAAATATCCGTTTGTTAACAAAAACTTAAAAAACTCTGAATTTTCTGCAAAATTTTTGTAATAAATATTTCTTCTGCTCTCAAAATTTAACCGTAAATCTCGTAAGTGCAATTCAGCTTGAAATTCTCTTGCATATAGTCATAAAAAGACAGTAACACCAACAACTATGTCAAACCACTGGCGTAAATATTCATTTGTAATTTGCATATGAAATAATTTTTTATATTATGCGCAACTATGATTGTTTTTCCTGCCCATGTGCCACAAAGCGCCCAAGTGTCGACCTGATTGGCACCGCCAGCGAGTAAATTTCATTGTTATTGTTATTTATTATTGCATTATAAAATTTTAAATTCATGCGCGGACACAATTTGCTTTTTTTGCGCTTCCACTCACATTGCATTACATTTGCGGCAGCGCATTGTTTTTGGTGTGAATGTATGTGTGTGGAAATGTCGACGACGTTCACTCATTCATTCGCTCGCCCATTCATTCTTCCTGTGCTCTGTGCTGTCAGAAGCATCAACGAAAATCATGCAACAAATACATAAATAAAAAAAAATGAAACTAAAAAGTGAAATTCGAAAAAAAAACAAAAATATTATTTAAGCGCTAAAAAAGTAGCTGCAACAACAAGAGCCTCACTAGCGTACAGGCAAACATGATAAATCATTGCAAAAGCAGACAAATGTACACATACACACACATATATATATGCACTGGCAAATGAATATACAGCGAATGTGAACAAACAGCATGACTTTACTCTTACACCCATACAAACGGACACAGAAAAAGTATCTGCATACAAATACACACACATAATACAACTACAAATACACAAATATATAATATGCATGGCAAAAGAAATGCCGTCGTTGCCCATAGATTTCAGCAGCAGGCGGTCGGTCTCTCTGTTTCACTTGACCCCACTATCGCTTCATCCATCTTCTGCTATCTGTCTGTCATCTATATAAATGTATGAATATGTGTGTGCGAGCTTTTATTTGACTGCCTGCCTGACTGACTGTTCATTTGGCAGCTTAACTGAATTGTTGCAATGCAGTTTGTAGTATGATATTATTTATTGTATGTACCAAACATGCCTCGCAAAGCTAAAAGAATCATAATAGCTGCGCTGCCGCCGTTGAAATTGGTGCCGTGAATCACCTTCAGCGCCGCCTGAATGGTATTATTTTTGCTTTTTGGTTTTGGTGTTTTTCATTTTTTAGCGGCACTTGGTGCCTCGCTCTCCCTCACTACCTCTCTACCCTTTCATACGAATGCTGAATATCAAATTTGATTGTGTGTGATTGTAAGGCGGCGGGGGCGAAGGACCGCCGTCGATTTATTTGGTGGGCGGCTGGGTGTATGCTGGCTGGATATTCGCGAAAATCGTGTAGCACAACTTTGATTGACTGTTGGCATAGGTTGAATTGGTTTCAATTAAATTGGTGAATTGTGGTGCATACATTTGCAGAGGGTGTGCGCAAGCAAAAATATATGGATGTGCATGTGTAGAGTATGTATGTATGCAAGGCTTGTGTGTAGGAACAATAAATCGGTAACTACTTCCCAATCACGGAATTTTTTTTTTTTGGATTTTTCATATTTTTCAGTTTTACTTTGCAAAAATATACCAAAGACAAATATATACAGTTATAAACTGCATGAATATATTCAGGTATATACATATGTACCAATATAAACAGTTATATGCCTTGTTGTCCTTTCTTATTACCAAACTATCATTTCCCCCCAACTGTTTGCTTTCTCATGCGTCTGTTTGGCTTCATGACTGATCTTTCTTACTTTATTTGAAAGCAAACATATTTTTGTTTTTTAACTTTATACATATTGTTTTAACTTTAGATACCTTAAAAACTACAAAAAAAAATAGAAACGCTTAGAAACGACGCATTAATAAAGCTCACTTACTCATTCATATGTACTGTATATACATATATATTTGTTCATATAAATATGTATCTCGCACGCAGTTCGCTGGCTAAAGCAGAAGATTTGATTGATGTCGAGCTTGGCTTTTGAGTGAACTGCTCGTTTAGTCAAGCATGCGTGGGTGCAGTCGGATATGCTATAATTTAATATACTTGACTTAGTTGGGATTTCGCTTTAAAAATTAATTCTAAGTTGGATAAAAAATATGGGAAAAAAAATAAATAAATAATAATAATAAAAAAATACAAAAATATATATTTTTTCATAATATGGAAAGTTCGGATGGATGCAGTAATTTGTCAAATAGTTCTTAGGGAAACCAAGATTTCAGATTAATAATCTACAACTAATTTTTTTGTATGCCACATGCTGCTAATATTACATCTCGGTTCAGCCTTTCTCTTACTTTTCCTTAGTCTTAACAACACACATTGTGACAAAAAGTACACGGAAATTGTAAATAAAAAGTAAAATATTTAATTACAAACAAAATTCGCTGAAGGAGCAAAATATCACCCCAAAAAGTGCTTAGAAAAGGATTTACTTTGACCGCCAGTTTTCTCAGTCCTCGAAACACCTTTTCTAAGCACTTTTTGGAATGGCTTTTAGCTCCTTCGGCGCCTTTTGGTTTATCTCTTCGATCGACTGAAAACGGCTTCCACGCAGTGGCAATCTCAGTTTGGGGGACAAGGAAAAATCACACTGAGCCAATCTGGAGAATATGGTGGTTGATCGATGGTATTCATTGTGTTTTTGGCTTTAAATTCGGTTACAATTGTGGCTCGAAGCGATGGTGCATTATCATCGTGTGAAATCTATCAATCCTTCTTCCACAATTCTGGCGGATGTTCTCACGCAAACGCCTCAATACTATCAGATTATGAATATCGCAAAATAACCAATGAGTTTCTCCTTGATTTGTGAAAAAAAATTCAGCTTTATCGGGATGAGCTGAACAAGAATGCATTTCATCGAGAGATGTCGAGCTCTCTTGCCATCTCTCTAAAACTTGCCTGACGATCAAGCACTATATCTTCACTTTTTTTAATATTTTCATCAGTCGTGCAGAACGAGGCATGTCTTCAACAATCTCTTGTCCCTCCTTGAAAGCTTTGTACCACTCGTGGGTTTGTGTTTTTGATAAAACTTAATCACAGTAAGCCTTTCCAACCTTTACAATGATTCTGAACACGAAATTTTGCTAAAAATACATAATTTGAGGCATTATAAATTTAAATTACAATTTCCGTTGAAGATATAGTGAGTTTATATAGGCCGGCTGTCATGCCATATATAGACGTATAGGTCCTTAGAAATGCCAGATGTGGGGTTCAGTTTAATTTGAGCTGAAATATTCGTCATACAGACTATCAAGGCTTTTTGCGAATCTAGTCCCTCGAACTGTGAAACTTGTTAATATCTAAATCGAGCTCTCGATAATGCTGGAAAAAAGCATAAAGATGTTCCAGCGCCTCTCTCAAGCCAGCATGAGACAGAGTAATAAGGAACTGGAACTGAATTTTTTATCTTATCTACATCAAACTTTTGGTGAATTATTACAAAAGCATCTGTTATTTTAATGAACCAGCGCAAGCTATTCCTGCAACATTTAGCCTTTAATTCTTTTCCAGGAACTTCATTTGTATAACAAAATTTATATACAATTACTTTAGAATTTATGTCTTATACACATATCTACATACACTTATGTATGTATACACACACAGTGTAAAGTACTCTTTGCTTGCAAAGTTACTTTAACGAATGAGCTTCTAAATCTTTGATAGCCGATTAACATAAACAATCGTCGAGATTTACTTGAGCTTTGTGTAAATAATTGCGCGCGAGTGTAGAAAATAAAGATGTGCAGGCGCTTGTGTGTATTTACGCATGCATATGTGTGCAATGGCGAGGTAGGTGTTCCACACAAATTTCTAGTAATTCGAGCGCCTACTCGACGCGGTAATCGGCTTCGAAACTTCAAAGGCAGCAGCAAAGCCGGTGAAAAGCCCAAATAATTTATGTCTACAAATATTATCAGTATGCAATTCTATAATTGAAAAGCAGAAAAAAATCTCTAACGGTAGATACCTGTGTGCTCTGCACATATGACACATATGTATGTAAGTATATTTGTGTGTGCTTTAAAGTATTTTGACACACAAAAATTATATGCTTTCGGTGGCACAATTTGGAATCTGTGTGTATATGAGTAGGTGCTTATGCCGGATGCAATCGCATAACTTAGAGAGCCATATAAAAGTATATAAGCGATATCTATATAATATGTATGTATATAAGTGTCTATAGTTACTTGTGCTATCACGCTCATAAAATACGGTTGAGCGTGCTTTTACTGCAGTTTCTTGTATTTTGCTCGCACTTCGACGCGACGCCGTTCTTTATATGCATATTTGCCATAAATAAAAAAAATTACTGCTGCATACAGTCATTGCTCCAGTGTTTCACTACTCCTTAGTCTACTTTCGTGCCACTTCTATCTGTCTTCGCTCATTCTTATGTTTTTGGGGCATTTGTACTTACTGATTTATTTGGTGCAGCACGCTGAAATGGTGCTCATATTCAATAAATTGTCACACAAAACGTGCCACCAATAATTGCCAGCAAGCATAAAAAATGGAATGTAACAACTTACAAGCGGATTCTGGAGCGTTTGCTTTGTATATACATTATGTATGTACATATGTACATATGTATGTATGTACATACATATGTACATATATGGACATATTATGGGATGGGTCAGTGGTGATAATGACTGTGTGTATGTCAAGTGCAAGCAACCAGGTTGATGCAGGTCATTTGGGGAATTACAAGTTAGAAGTAATTCAGTGAGAAGGCTCTTTCACAATACCGAAAATTCGGTATTAATTTTTCGGGATTTCGGGATTATACATTTTTTATTTTTAAATTGCTGTTAATTACAAGCGAAGCAATGCACTAAGGAAGCTCATTCGTAATACCGAAAATTCGGGATTTCAGAATTCTAAATATTTAATATTTATAAATTACTGCTAATTACAAGCGAAGTAATGCACTGAGAAAGCTCATTCGCAATCCCGAAAATTCGGAATTAATTTTTCGGGATTTCGGGATTTTAAATTTTTTTATATTTATAAATTACGGTTAACATATTTTATAGTGCTTAACATAAATTTTTATCATTACTAAGTAAATTAAGACAAATGCGGCGGTTTTCTTCAGCGTTTAGGCTGCCTTTGGCTACTCCCTGTAATGCCGGATGTCCTGCAATACATTGCAAATACTTTCATATATATTTATATCTATGGCATAAGTGCTGCCAAAATCAGACACTTAAGTCCACCCACATGTTTAGTGACCCAAGCAGGTTGCTTCCATCCACTTCTTATAAATCAACATCAAAGACTCGCAATTCAAAGCTCGAGCACTCATGATTGCCGCTACTACTTACGATTGTGCCGTTTAATTTTTTTACTGCTTATTTATAAATTCTCTTCTCCTTCTTTTCATGCATGCCTATTTTGACAAGCTTCCTTTGCACGCTTCGTGCTTGTGGGTAGCCATGAACTCGCACACAGTTTTGCATACTTCACCCGCCTGATTTGTTTGCGTTGCCGCTTTTGTATAGATTCTTCTACTGTTTTTATCACATTTTATTTGCTACTTCCTATTCGTATTGCTCGCAGCTTTCCTCTTGCCTTTATTACGCATATTTCTGTTATTTATTTGACAAGTTTGTGTAGGTTGTCGTCGCCTATCTCTCGTTGACTGCTTTCGGCAACGTGGAAAACGTGACGAAAAGCTGCGAAAATGCTTCCTTCCGCACCGCGCGGCCTTCCTTCCTGCCACACACGCACACACATACTCAAGCAAATAATAATAATAAAAGTATAAAATATTAAATAAAAAAATCAGTACATGCCTCTGCGGCATGTACATACATATATATGTATATAGTACATGAGTATATATGTATGTATATGTACTTATTTATTTATGTGCTGTCAGCAAAGTGCTGGAAAAGTTGCTAAATTTTTTACGCTCCTAAAGACCCAATTCCGCCGTAAGACTTATGCATATACTTTCTCTTATATACTGGTTCAGTATACAGGCTGTATACATACATATGTATAACATAATTTTCATATACGAAAGAATTTATAGCATTTTATCTCTGCACCTTGCAGCACAGCTGTCTTTTTGGCTGTCCTATCAACACATACATACTTCCTCCTGGCCGTAGCTTCCCTCTCGCTCTTTCATGCGCAAAAAAAATTTTCATAATTTACCGCCAAAATAAACATTTGCCAAAGTTTCGTCTCTTTGGAGTTCAGTTTAGTTAGACTTTTTCTTTAATTTGTTCTTTCTTTTTTTTGTTCTTCCGTGTTTTATTTCCTTCTTGCAGCTCCCGTGTGCTGTCGCTCATCCTTTTTGTTTTTGACTTTTCGTCTACTTTTGTTTTATGCCATTGATTTTGTTTTATGTTGTGTCTTAAATTTTTGCTTAGTTCGGAAAGTTCACTCATAATTTTGTTTGAGATTTAATTTAATTTGTTCGGCAACAGAAGAATCTTAAACTTTTGCTGCCTTGAAAATATTTGGCACAGTTTTTGTTGTAAATTTTGTTGTAATTTTTCTTTGGTTTTTGAATACTGCTGGTGTTGAAGCTCTTTGTGTTGAGATAGGATAAAATATGCTTTGAGTTGTTGAGTAGATAGTTTTCCTTGGTTTTGAGTTTTAACTTAAAAGTAACAAGCATCCTTTTGTGGGTGAAAAATCTATTTTTTATAAAGACTCTTGTTTATAATAACAGGACATTGTTTTCCTTTTGTATTTTAAGCGTAAAATCTCAAAAGTAGATCTATGTAGTTCTGTTTCAAGACAACTTGAAGCTAGAAACTGTGCCATAAATCATTTGATTGGAACTTTATCCTCGTTGTGGATTTTAGGGATTTTGGGATAATTAACAATAAGAATCTCAGTGAAAGAAAACGCAGAGCGAAGCTAAAAATCCCACTTCATCAATCAGAGATAAAGATAAAATAAATAGGAACACTAGATATAAAGCCAGTACGCCAAATTTTTCATAAATCATGGGAAAGTGTAGCATAGTTAAATGGAATTACTGGAGTTGATGGAAAATTACATAAAATAAATTTGAAATATTCCGAAAACACACTATATAAGACATCTCTCCGACCTTCAGCGGTATTTTTTGTCGTTTCGTTAAACATAATTGTGTTAAATATGTTTCTGTAGTATATTATACACTTTATGAAGAAGTGGAATTAAGACTGAGTCTGACCCGCTGTAGATAAAAAACATTACCAGGAGAATACTGATTAAGTAACAGGTCAAAAGCAAAGTCGCGGCCTGACACATAGAGGGCGTTACTATAACTAAATTTATTTGATTTTATGTACGAGGTTATATGAGAAAAAACAATGGATAACAACGATAAAATATGAAGATATTTTGCAACTCAAGAAACACTTTGCGGAAAAGTAGCTGAAGACAGTTTCTTGGAACATCCGATTTATTCAAAATCTTAATGCTGCCACTTTCAGAATATTTGGATATGCTCGTAAGTATAGATACAATTAACTTTATTTTACTCAAGTCATTTTCTTTCTTCATCGTTTGCCTACTCATAATCATAGCTTAGTGAAAGGCTTTAGATAATGCAGTACACCTAGTTAATAGGTTAAGAATAGGCACTTCCACGTATTGCTGCAAGTAAGCGCATTAAATTTACCATGCAATCGCCTAAGTAGAAGTGAGACTCACGAATTAGGAATATGGCGAAAAGCTGCATTGGCAAGCGCCACAAACTGCGGCAAGTAATATGCAGTGCAGCAACTGTGCAGCGCTGAGCTGAGCGCCCATAGAACTTTTGTGCAATTTAAACGATTAAAACTACAGCTGCTCCACGGTGTCTTGAGTGTTATGTAATACACCTGAGTGTGTGTGTGTGTGTGTTATGTACATGTATAGGAGCATACTGCTAAGTATGAACGAACACCTTGGATTTCGCATTGTGTCTGTCTGACCCAAATGCCCAAATTGCAAATCCACTTAAGACAGTTAACAGTTAGAAATGTAAGCAGACTTAAGCGTCGGCAAATATGTATGAAAGTAATAAAGCCGCAGGGTCGTTTGCTGAATACATGTGTGTGTGTGTGCAACAATTCTTGTGTTTTAAAAGTCGAGCAGCGGAGAAGAAGCTCAGCATACATACAAGCACACACACAAGCAATGAAAAGTTTACTTGCAACGAAACTCAGCATTTGATGTCTGAGGCGCTTACTAGTACACACATCCATAGGGGGTTGGCTGGTGCTCACTCTCCGCACTCAATTTAATTAAAAAAGAACATGCCGAAGATGTTCGGCGGTGTAGGAGTGCTAACATATACACGCATGCATTTGAAGAAGAAGAAGCAGCAGCGTAAAAACGTAACCGCAATTGGAAAAGCACAATTTTAAGTGCGATTATGGAAACATATACATACGTATGCATACATATACTTGTGTATATATAGTATATATGTATTAAATAGTGAGCAAAAACTCGATTTTCCAATCAACCATTATATAATTTCGCATGAAAAGGGAAAATGTGCTGTATGAACGTTTGTTTTGGGAAGGAAGTATAATGAAATGTATGTAATTAAGGCTTACAGGTAACACAACTACAATAAATAAGTAATTGGCCATGCACAGCCCTCCGCGCATGACGTATCTCCCCAACAGAGACACGCTTTATTTCTTACACGATTCTTTTCTGCGGCCGCTAAATCGCAGGCAGGCAGTGGTGGCACTTAAATGTTGCAAATGTTGCAAGCCGGTACGCCACTAATTGCAAGTAGTTGTATAACATATGTAAGTACACGTTTGAACATACATATATACACTTATAGCGAAAAATTACTTTCATAAACTTAGATGTATATATATGTATATTTATATATAGATATGTATATATATAGTGATATATACTTTTATGTACTTAATTGTGTATTTCACATCGCAAACCGCAACTTGAACTGTTGTGCCTTGAAAAGCAAAAAGCAAAGCACGAACAACAACAAAAACTTACCACAGCTGAATTGAAAGTGAATAGTGCATTTGAAAAGCTACCCGTCACCAGTAGTACAACGCTAATGTTGCACACGCGTTTAGTGTTGCAAGTCAATGGCAACCGCGTAAATGAGTGTACAAACAGACTTACTTATATAATATTTATTGCTAACTATTCTTGGTTGGCCTAGTAGGAAATTGAGCAACAGATAATTTAAGGGGTTACATGGGTTTCCTCGAGTAGAAAACAGCCTTTTTTAAAACAATTTTTTCTCATATAAAAAATAAAATATTTTATTGGATTTTTTTTATTGTTACAAACATAAAATACTAACAAAGAAATTCTGAAATTTTTGGATAAAATGTTTTAACATCAGCCATGTCGACGCCATTTCCAGAGACCCCTCGGAAAAAAGATGTCCCCTCGTTGGCAGGATAACTACTTACAGGATCATCTATAATGAAAAAATACGTGCTTTAGTTAAAACCGTAAACTTAGTACGTAGAAGATAAGAATAAAAACTCCAAAAAGTGGGTTCTGTGAGTTTTTTTTTACATAAATTTTAAGGTTATGTGAGATTTAAGATCTGTATATAAAGGTTATAGACCCCTTCGTTACCTACAAAAAATTTGATAATTTTCTAAATATTTTGGAAATCGGAATTGAAGATGGACTAAATTCTGCGACAAGAAATCGGATATATTCCCCAATGCTATCTGTAGCAAGCTCTTAGAGAATGTTAATTTTTCTGATAGATAAAAATTTAGAACTTTTTGAAGCGTCAGATAGACATTTTTTCTATCAATTGAGCCCCCAATACAAATATTTTTGAAACTTAATAATAGTGAGGGTCTTAAAAAGGACTTATTAGTATAACTTTGATGAGAGTCTTGCTTTAATTTACAGAAACTATTTTTCCAAAGCTTCTAACAAGCTATACATAGCTACGAAATTTTTTTGGCAATTTGTGGTTAAGATTTTATGAATCTTTCCTACCGACCTTTGTTTTATTAATACTTTCAATTGCTGCCACACGCGCTGCTTACAATTTGGGCTTTGCTTTTTGGTTTTGGTAATGTGAAACGTTTAGCAAAGAAATAAAGGAAGCGTTGCATATGTATATATGTATTAAGCACACACATAGACTTAAATGTCTGTACATTTGTATTCGTTTGAATGACGTGCGAATGCTTGAATGGATTGTTTTACTTATTGTTATAGTGTTTGTTGTTGCAAATGCTGTAGTTGTAGGCACTACTGCAATTGTTAAAAGTTCAATAGGGTGAGTTTTTCGACCACATTGTGGCGACTGGTGGGCAACTATAACTGCCACGGCAGGAGCAAATATACATACACATCTAAACATACCTTGATTTGAGTGTTTGTGTGTATATATACTACGCTATAGCCAAATGCAAGCACAATAGCAGCAATGGACAATATAAAATCACACAATAGGCAAGTCGAGTAACTAAAGTAAATAAAAGTGGAATGATTGTAAATTTGCTGCCATACACATATGCACGTACGTATGTACATAAGTATATTTTATATTCATATGTATGGCTAGATGTTGATATGTTCCTTTGTGACAGGCAATGCAATTTATTAATTGCTTTGGTGGACATAATGACACGCAGTTGATACTTTTTACATGCATTAATATATACATATAGTTTAGTTGTTGTCAAGTATACATATGTATATAATATATTTGTATGTCACTTTACATTGGATGTAATCAAAGTGTTTCAGAAAGCATTGATATCAGAGAAGCTATTATCTTTGATGAAGTAAAAAATACTCGCTCAGCAAACTTAATTTGCTTCTATTTGGTTTGCTATAACATACTTTCAGGCGTTTAAAAGCTTTTTTCATTTCAAACCGATAACGTTTTCTTTTATATTCCAGATATTTTCCAAACTAAACAATCATTTAGGCGTGTGGCACGGTATAGAAGCACGTCACATGTCTTCCTCAATACAAATATAAGTCTGTAGTACTTTATAATTCCAGTAATATACAGAACAGTAATTCCATTGAATCGTGAGTCACGGATTCTTTTTCCCTCCTCTACAATAATAATAATAATAATAAATAAAAAAATAATAATAATTTTTTCAATAAATTTCAATTTCACATAAATTTTGAGGTTATGTGAAACAGCTTTGTGTACAAACATTAAAGACCTTTTCATTACCTATAACATTGCTATATAACTTTTTTTCTGTAGCGCTCATAATTTGCCGAAAATCGAGGAAAACTTAATTTGGCCGACCTCAGATCGTGATTATTTAAATTAAATTCGAGGAATTGGAAAAAAAACTTACAGATGTTCAAAAATGAGAGAAAATAATGAAGAAATGCGCTGCACCTGTCGTTGGAAAAGGCGATGAAATTATCGAAAAGATTAACCAGGACCGTCAAAAAAACAGCCACGACATTGCTAAGGAACTTAACATTCATCATCAAACGGTTTTGAACCATTTAAAAAACCCTGGCTACAAAAAGAAGCTCGACTTTTGGATAGCACATGCATTGTCTGCGAAAAATTTGGCTTCCAGAGAAGCCTGTGAAAATTATTTCTCACATTTTTTCACCGAGAAACCACAATGTATTCAAATCAGTTAAACGCCGAAATGTATGCTTGTATTTCAGGTATAAGTAGGCATCAATTTCTACAAGTAAATTTTCAACGGTATATCAAATTAGCGTATATGTGAAATCTAATTGCTATGGCTTGATATTAGCTTATGGATATTGCAAAAGACACTTTCGTATTGCTTTGAATTGTTTTATAAATTTTTTTTCTTAACTTCAATTTTTTCTGTTTTTAATTAAATTGTTTCAGTAATATAGTTCTCATCACTTTGCACCACAAACAAAAATTCATTTGTCCACAAGAATTTCGTTAAGCAAGCAGCAAACAATAGCTTCGTGAAACGCTTTTCAAACAAAAGCAAACAAAGCGCATATGTATGTAGCAAAAACCAAAAAAACAGCAACAACTCATAGGAACAGCACGAAAAAATAAACAAACGAAAATGAAAATTGTCTCAACAACACAATTAAAATGCACTCAACCATAGTTACGAACAAAAGTTAGTACATTATTGCACAGTTGCATACATGCGCTAAGCTATTTACAAGCTGACAACACATACACGCATACTTATGTACATATATAGTCAGAATGTTATACTGTATAAAATGAAACATGAACCCCATAGAATGTCGGTTTGTATGTAGAAAGCATAAAAGGTATGAAGTTATGGAAGTTGATATGCGCACATACACTTGCATGTGTGTGTGTGTGTATGCCAGCATGTGTCAATGTCTGCACAATGAGACAAACGAGACAGCGAGGCAAAGATGCGTATCTGAAAACAATTAAAGTGGCGCAATTGTTTAAACAAAAGAATCACACACAAAAAAAATAGAAAAAAACTGGAGTAGAACAAAGGAAGCTTGGTACCAAAGCAAAATATCAAATAGAAGAAAACAAATGCGGGTAAATAGTAATAAAAATGCCATCATTGCAAGATAGAAGCGCTTTAGCAGTAGTTACATATTTAATTACAGCTACAACAACAATTACAAGGCAAGCGAGAGGGACGTATGGAGGGCGGCACTTATGTAGTTGATGCAAGCTAGAGCGGTGCTAGGTAGTAATTGCACCACACAACACATAGCAAAGTTGGGAATTTGTGAAGGCTGTCACCAAACAACTTCAAAGTGTGCTTGAGGTTAAGTACAGCGAGCGCAGGCAGCGCAATATGCCACTGTGACAGATAAGATGTCTAAAAGGTGGTAGATAATGTGAAGCTGAAGTATGTAGCTGGTTGTAAATAAAGATAGTAGCAACTGCAGCCGTTGCAAGACCGTTAAAAACACCAACGAAGGCAAACAGCTTCAAATCAAATCTAGAGCACACATTTTGTTGTTGCTGTTATGATTCTAAGACAGGTGTTGCCAAACATATTACCTCAGCATGACATTTCATCACTTTCTGTTTCAACTTTGCCACATATTTGTCGCGAGTCGGTGTTGTTTGTATTTACTATGTGTTAACGTAAGTTATCAGTTGGCAGGTTTGCAGCTTCACTTTCCAGATTAATAATATAAATACAAAGATTTGTTTGTAAACTGAGATAGGGCCAAGTTCTCACTGAGTCGAATAAACCTTCAACAATAATGCATATACTCACACGTTTTCCAGTAGTCAGCTGTGGGCTAGTCGCCTAAAAGCTTCCGAGCTCTAGTCGAAGCGGTGCTTGAAACATAGACTCTGACACTTCATAACAGTAGGAGAGGTTTGATAGTTAATGAAGTAAAAAAGGATCTAAAAGTTGGCTGAAATATTTTAGGATTGACTGATATCGTAGTAAGCTGAAGGAGATTCCAAATCACAGAATTTTTATGTTCGATTTAAAATTGGGTCAACGACCTGTATCATGGCAGTCATGGTATCATACTCCACCTTGTTAATGAACTCGGGATAAATTAACAATGCAACCGAGAAAAGGAGACTCGTGAGGAAGTAAAAACAATACTCCCATTCTTCAATAGGGAGTAACGGCGAAATCGAGAAGGTGCTAGGTGAGCTTCTAGTCTAACCAGCAAGTCTATAAACCTTCTACCGGATAGTCAAGCTGCAATTTACGCTAACCGTAGCGCCAATACTAAGTCTCATTACTATAGGTTAGCAAACAGGCTAAATATACGTTCAGTAGGTAACTCGATTAATATCAGCTGGATACCCAGTCATAGATTAATAAAATGATATGAAATATGAATATAAGGATATAAAAAGGCGGTACAGTTGGCCCGTTCGGAAACAGCTCAAGGCACAATTCCCCTAAGTCACCCAGGCCATTTAGCTTCTTCAAAGGTTCTTCGAAGCTATGGACCCAAGAAGAAAATCTGTGGTTTTGGAACACAAATAAAACAGAACACATCACAAAGTTAGTTTGGGGAAGTGTTGATGGTGGATATAATAAAAAGTTTCTAATTCTATACAAAAGAGAACTTAGCAACATTTTAGGGGTCATCATAAGGAGCCTACCTTTAAGACGCTGCCTTCAGGAAATGGAAAAGTAGAGTCGGCGGAATGCAGAGCATGCGCGGAGGAAAATTATCTATGCGAATTCCCAGCCTTCAACCGTATGGGACAGGACATGTTCCACGGCTCCCAATGATACAACTTAGGACACTTTAGGGAACTGGGGTGGAACAGAATCAGGTTTTTCACCAAATCATCTGAGTTGCTGAGTAGGGCTTAATTCGGTTATAAATCGGGAGCATAATGGGACTAATGATGACTCTAATGCCCTTTCAACTAACATGTACGTATGTTAACCTCAGAGAGAAGCAGAAAGGATAATTGGAAAATGTTTTATCTAATACATGTGCAATCAACTGGTACAACAAATTTTTGAGGTTATAACTTTACAATTATTTTTATGTAGACGGACACTGATAACCGCATAAGCGGTGTCGTCGACTCCAGTAAAGGAGAAGAAGAAGACGGACACTTATAGTGAAATTCTAAAGTATCTCTCATCTCTTAGATTTCTCAGATATTCTGGGACTGAAATAACTGGTTAACAAAAATACCGTTTTTATAATATTATTGGTTTGATGCTTAGAATATTATTCTGATGCTTCATAAACTATCTCTTATCTAATCTGAAAGTACAAATAAGCTGCCATCCTTCAACAAAGAACGAATAGAAACTATTTGTAAATAAAATCTGTTATGTGAAGTCTACGTTTAGCGCACATTTCTCCAAATTAACCCCATCGACCAACAAATGTTTGCTCTTTCATTGCAAAGTTGCGAGCAATAGTAGCAGTTGGCGTTGCCATTGCAATGGTGTGGTGACGGTTTTGCTTGGATTGTGTAATTTTATTAGAGATATACACTCAATGTTGTTGCTGTTGCCACAGTCATTGTGGCAAGGCAACAATCAAGTGGTCGCTGTGAATTAACTTCCTCTCGTCACTCACATACAAGCTGGTAGGCTAACAATACTTCATGTTGCTACTACAACAACTCATGTAAGTTGCGCACCAAACACCAACATAGAGGCATACAAACATTTGCTGCTGAAGTGGCAAGCAACTTCTTTATTTTTTGTTGCAGCACCACCTTTGCCTGAGTTTGAACTTTGAACGCACCGCTGTGGCAGTGACAGCTACACTGACTCATCGCCCATATATAGCAGTTTGCAACACATGCAGCAACATATTTGTGTGTGTTTGTGTTTGTGCGTATAAGCCGGGTTACATATGTGCTCATAAGTCTGCTCATGCCTGCAGCCTGCATTTTATGCTTATATGTAGAAAAGTTGAAAAGAAAATCCTCGGCAAATAAACCTCGCCGTATCTGCAATGTTGCTTGACATCAGCTTGAGCTACGTGTTGGGCTGCGTTGAGCCGGGGTGGACAGACAGGTTGCAAATTAAAAAAGTTTTGCCTGCGTCACAGTTGGTGCCATAGCTTTTGCTTGGCGCATTTTTCCTTTTTTCTTTTCGCATTGCTACTACATCTTCGTATTCTAAGTCTTAGCGAGCTTTCTGTAGGCTTTCTTCGACTTACTTTTACTGCTAATACTTTTGCACTGGCAGTTGTCGTTGGCGTTAACTCTGGGGGCGCTGCATTTATACACATTGGCTCAAGTGGACTTTATAGCACACAGTGGTGTGTCTTTAGATTTTATTAAAAATAAATTTCAATGTTCTTTGGAAGATGCATAACTAGTATACTTACTTCGTTTAGTCTCTCCAAAGAAAGGTAAGTAATTTTACGAAGGAATTGGGACTGAATTAGACTTTTCTGTAAATGTTTGGAAGAGAATTTTATCAATTTCCAGAGTTCGTTTGGGATTGGTTTTCTTCCAAAATGAATCTAGGGAAGCAACCGATAGGTCAAACTGGCCGGTAACTGGATAGTAGGGTCTGACCACGAGTTATATCAACTAACCCGAATGATAAGACCATTATAAGTCTACGAAGAGAGAGAAAACGTCCCAGCGTCCAAAAAATAAGTGAAGTTGCGAACACACTGATACAAATGTATACGTATACGAAACTACAAATATACCTTCTTGCAACAAATGAAGGTATACATACATACACATACTAATACAATGAGTGCTTGTGCTGCGTATCTACTTGCCTCTAATACCCTTAACGTCAAACTTGCAAGCAGTTTGTAGCAGCTTTGGAATATGTTGTTGGCATATTGCCTGCTGATTTCCTGCTTCAACTTATTTTAATAAAATTGTTGTTGTTCTTTTTTGCGTATTGTTATATAATGCATACACCCAGTCACATACATACATACGTAGGCATGTTGCAAGTTTATCTATGGTAAGTGTGCCGGCGTGTGAGCGTGTGGCAAGAAAATGTGTGCTAAATTTAATAACGCAAACAGGCAATATATAAACGTAAACAATTGCACATACTTGTGCAATAATAACAACAACAACAACAACAACAACAACAGTTGACTTAGTATTTAGCACAAAACGACGGCTACGCAACAGCACTTCCGACAAAATACGCGGCTTGAATTGTTGCACAAAGCGCCTAGGCGGACTGGCAGGTACTGAGTGTGCACCTTGTCGGTGTTACTACGAGAGGGGAGAGATAGAGTGTCTATGAGTGCAGCACAGACAGACAGACAGCAAAAGTTACTTAAAATCCAGAATTCATGCGTCAACGCACCAACAAAAATAAACAAATTTACCTTTGCAAGTGTGTGTGTGTGTACGATTTTATATATGTTTGGATGAGTAAGTATGTATGAGTGTGTTTTGCTTTGCATAAATGCACGCAAGTGATACTGAAAGTTACCAAACATGCCAGTTTGTTTGTGTGTGTGTACGCTGCTTTGTTTACATTTGCACCAGCACCCAAGACCTGTATAGCTTTTCACTTTTAGTGAAGTGCAAGTGCTTTTATTGATTTGCACTTCGCAAGGTGTCTGCATTTATTTTCTATATACATATGCTAAACTAGTTCAAAATCTGCATTTTGTCTTTATATTGCAGTTTTATTTTATTTATTTACGAGAAATCTAAAAATCTGTGTTAACACTTTATACTCGTATGTGTATGTGTATAGTTACACATTTGCAATGCATAAGTCACTTATCACTTATAATTTTTTTTGTTATTTTTAATATTTTACTTAAAACGAGAGAAAAAGGAAAAACAGAAATAAAAATAAATATTTTCATTAAGTTAAAAATTTTTGTAGAAACTAAGAAGAAACGTTGATTTTAGCTGTAACATTGCTTTGGACAATAATCGGCCGAAATTCGTAAGTATAATTTCTCAAATAAAAGAGCATTCGATACAAGGACTTGTTTTTAGTCACTTCCAGATTATATAATACATTAATATGTTCCAGTTGTTCTATCCGAACAATATACCTAGAGATTGCAGCCTTACTTTGGATAGCAATCCCTGTTTAAACTCGTGAAAATATCTGCTCAAATATAAAATTATTCCATACAAGGACTTGAGTTTGATCGTTCAGGTTATATGCCAACTATGTGATATAGAAGTCCGATGTAGAAAATTCTTTTAAATATTGCAATGGAAAATAATTTATGTCAATCTTCTAGTGGATATATTGTCAAATAAAACGGTTTTCCAAAAAAGTACTTGGTTTTGGTCATTTAGTTTGGATACTTTAAAATTTGTTTCACCCATCTTGAGACCCAGCATTCATTATTAGGTAATATTCGACCAAATAGAAGATGTCCAGCATGCAGTGAAGAAACTATTGCTGAGAGTGTACACGAAGACCGTGGAGATTCGATCTGGCATCGTTCGCAGCAGCCTGGACTGAAGTTAAATTGTAAGAGTACAAAATACTACTGAAGCCTGTCTTCCTTTCTAAGAGACATTGCTTTCCTCTATGGATCCTTGAAAAGTTCCAAGTTCCAGGTTTGTGAGCTTTTGAAACCATCGGTCCATATTTTTTTCAAAAATGATGCCGGTGAGAACGTAACCGTCAATACCGACTGTTAACTCGTCATGATAACCGACCATTTGATAACTAAAATTGAAGCTTGTGATAGCGTCGACATTTGATTTCAACAAGACGGCGCCACTCCCTACACATCGCATCAATCAATGGATTTATTTAGAGAACAATGCGGTGAGCAGATAATATTACGTTTTGGGACGGTCAATTGGTCACCATGATTTTGTGATATCACACAGTTAGACTTTTTTCTGTGGGATAAGTAAAGATTAAAGCCTAAGCGGGCAATCACGCATCGATTCAAACCTTGGAGCGAAACATCACGTTTGTCATTCGCCTGCTATCAGTCGAAAATTGGACTCAACGATGGACCATTTGAGAGGTAGCCGCGACTAACAGTTGAAATAGATAATCTTCAATAACCAAATGCTAAAGAATGCTCTTTCGAATGATATTTAATATTCCTCATTAAATTTTAAGTGTGGAAAGCTCGAAATAGATCACCCTTTATGTCCCTAAAATTTCGTAAAGAATACCTTAAAGATTAAAAAGAATGTCGAAAGTAGCGGTTTACCAAAAAAGACAACATTCAATGATTCCAATGAAAATATATCTTGGAGAACACGATGCCACATGTTAAGAAAACTAATATGGACATATCAGCAGGCGAACAATTCTAAACATACTACGAAACAGGTAAGCGGTGTGAGTTCTGTTAATTGACCAAGTCAGTCCCTCTTGTTCTTGCAATTATTAGAAGATTATAATATTAATTATTATTATTGCCTGCTTTTACTATTTTTTTGCTAATTTTTAGTAATAACTCTGCCTAAAAATATTTTCAAAATATCATAGAAACATACATATTAAATATTTCATTGCCATTAACACATTAATGATGAATATCACGTGACACACGAACACATCCACAGAAATAGTAAAACAAAAACACCAACTAGCAGCCAAATACAGCAAAATCAACTAAGAACTAAAATAGAGAGCAAACAAAGCGAGCTCCTAGCTTTTTGCTGCGACTGTGTTTGTAACGAGTTGCCAGACGGACAAGACATTTACCCTTGGCACAGAGATCTGTTAAAAAAAACTCGCAAATACAATCACATAAATGTGATTATGTTTGTGTACGAGTGTGTTTGTTTGGCTGATTGCTTCACAAGCCATTTACTAACTGACTTCACTCTGTTGCTTCTGCTGTGCTGCCACGGCCACCGTCATCAAAGTCTAAAGCAAGTAACCTTTAATCACCAATACCACTACACACACACACAGCTACACAAGCGCAACTAATAGGCAGCCCGTCAGCCTGACAGGCCAAATGGACGATAACGGCACATACCTTGTTATTTGCACTAAGCCACAGTTGCAGCCATTCGATTGTGTATGTGTGTGAGTGGCATTTGCAAAAAAAGAACGCAGCGCGTCGTAGAAATAAGATTGAAGACAATTCAATTGAAAGGCGATCGATAATCTTTTTGACCGCAAAAACCCTACTGGCATCGCAGCCAACTTTCCACGAGCCTTTCGTCTGTCGCTCCGTTGCTAATGCTTGTTTTTTGCTGCTTTTATTTTCAAGTTACACCCGTTTAGTCCTGCGAAACGTCCGCCGCTCGGCTTTTTGTTCTTTGCGCAGGCATCGCGTTCGGCCTGAGTTAAACACACAGTGTAATCCTGTTATGCTGGTCAGTCCTGTGCGACCGTTCTTGCTTGATTCTATGACTTTTTTTTTTTGCAAAACATTTTTTGCTCATTTTCTTCGATTTTGCAAGTGATATTTATATGATACATGCGCACTTGGTATATGAGGCGCAGCATTATATAGAAGAATACAGAGATTTTAAAGTGCATGCTCCCTGGAACTCCACGCTTACTACTTTTCATTTTATCTAAACTTTTTTTTTTGCCTCAGCATTCCATTTTACGCTCTTTCCTAACTTTTTTCATTAATACAAAATTCTTAATTTTTTCCCTTTTTGCTTTTGCTTGCTGGCACTCACTCACTTGCTGTCGATGTGTTTGTCTGCAAGGATTGAAGAATCCTTAAAAATGTGACAGGCAGGTCAGAATGGCAGTAAGAATGGCTAACATGTCAGGCTTAAGAAATGAAAACAGGCTATCTGGCTGCTCGCAGTCTCACACCAGGATAACAGTTTGATATTGGTAAGTGTCTTGCAGGAATTCTTGCACTCAGAAAACTAACAGCGAATTGGCGCTGAAATTTATTAATGGAATTGGATATGTTCAACGGCAAAATAAGATCCCCACAATTTGTTTTTCTTGAAACCGATCTTTCATATCTATCAACACTTTGAAGATGTCCTTATGTGGCCCTCTAGCCTTTAACTTTTACCTCCGTGTAGCAGGCAGTTTAAGTGTGCTTTTTAACTCTGATATCTGAGTTTTTATCTTATATTAAGTCTTAGCATGTTTCTGAGTGTATGCGCTTCAACTCTCCGCACTCTCCACCACTCCTATATCGCTCTCACCGGCATATTTTTCTTGCTTTTAATTTACTTAAGTAAGCTCAGGCTTCCTTAATAAAATTCATTTCAAATACAACTGCTTGCATACATGCTATGTGTGTATTACTTCTTATTGCTGCGTTAACCTGATTCCAACAACTCCACTTGCTCTGCCTACTTACTTGCCGCACATACTCATGCCTCTTAAGAAGCCTTGAAATTCAATAGGCTCTACGTTTTACACTGCGTGAGTATGTCAGTCGGCTTGTTGCTGACGCGTTGAAATGCCGGCTTGCAAACTTGACGACTACACTAACTGACGTCTCAGCAGTGAAATCTGCTACTTTTCTAGCTAAGAAAAGAAAAGTGGGCGTCTTTATTTAACTTTAGACAGGATTCTTAGCTGCCAGCGCTGAAAGTTTTGCACCGACGTAAGCGCTGCTGCTGCTGCCATATGTCGGCT
Source organism: Bactrocera dorsalis (assembly GCF_023373825.1). Classification (NCBI taxonomy): domain Eukaryota; kingdom Metazoa; phylum Arthropoda; class Insecta; order Diptera; family Tephritidae; genus Bactrocera; species Bactrocera dorsalis. The sequence goes on along the minus strand of NC_064305.1, from coordinate 4,187,953 downwards.
CCATATGCTGCTTGCAACTCACAACGCATGTGCGCGTGTATAACAGGATTTCTGCAGGCGCAAATGTGTGTAGTTGCTACCTTTTCGCATACACACCCCAGCATTTTTAATGATATTTGCTGTGCTCTGTTTTCTACTTTTTTTCTAGACATTGAAGGGTTATAATTAAAGCAAGGTACATAAAAGTTTATGCTCGGCATTGCCGTAACTCGCCTGCATATCCTTACGTGTTGAATATCCTGCGTGCGCTGTTGCCTTTTTGCTGCGCTTCACCTTACCCTTGCGCTTGTGTGTGCCGTATGCTTTTTGTAGTGTAAAAACTTATAATTTCTTAAATTTCAACCTGCAATCACTGGCTTCAAAGCAGCTCTGTGTGTACACATACCTTCTTCCTACTGCACCCCTGTGGGTGGACTTTGGCGCCTTTACTTTAGTTGCTCTCACATTTATTAAATTTTTTGCAAGGGCCGCTCACCTCTCTTAACTAACTGTTTTTTTTGTTGTTGCCAATTTTTGTTGTGCGCGTATATTCTGCTTGTATTTTCTTATCGAGTAACCTCAACCCTCAATTTGCGGCACCTTATCTGACAGCATATGCTATTTTCATGTAATATGATTGCACGGCGAAACCTTTTTGGCCAGAAAAATGTAGCTGCCTGGAGAGTAAATTATTTTGATTATACTACATCTCGAGACCTAAAATTCAAAATAACGTAAAATAATTTTTAATGAGTTTACAGATAAAGAAAAAACGTTATAATAGAAAGCACTCATATTGAACAAAAAATTGGTTATAAAGTGGTTATGTATTGGTTATATATTGGCTATGTATTGGTTATCTATTGGTTATGTATTGGTTATATAATGGTTATATCTGACAGCGGAAGATTAAAATTTTATGCTACATATTTCTAATATGATGTTATGAATTGCATGCAAAAAACAAACTCATCTTCGATTTTTTTGATGATACGTTCTTTTTCATTTTAGGAGACGATATATTGATTTACAGTTCTTTGCTGCATTAGGCATCTACGCTTGAAAATCAGTTCTTTAAAAAGGCCTTATATGGTATTTCGAAGCTCAATAAAGCTGAAAATCTCACCTTTCCAACATTATATGGTATGACATAATGTGATTGGTAGGCCTGGAGATATACGACTGTAACGACATCTATTGACAAAATACGAAAATACTTTTTCGACTACCAAAATTGTGGTGATATCCGCGAAAAACTATTGGATTTTTTTGCCAAAAGAAGAACATGAGAAGGAAAATATTTGTTGTCCATTATTAGATTGTAAATACCTTTAAAGTGTAAATATGTAGTATATAAAATAAGATACTACGCTGAATACACACCACATATTTCGAAGCCTGAAAATATAACCTCCTCTCGAAGTTAGTCAGTTAGAAATAATGCCGGAAAGTAATTAAAATTGAAAGAATTTTATAAAAGTCGTCTTTTCCCACACCCACTACAGGCACTATGGGTGTTTTTTAAAGCATTTCGCTGCGGTGCTTGGTTTCTTCATACTTCATTTTCTTAAAGCCTTGCTTGCATATCGATTTTTTATGAACTCAAAGCGCGCGTTCAGCATATATGCAAGGTATTTTTTTGCTAGTTATGCCATTCTCCCGTCCTTCGCTGCTGGCGTTGTTGATTTTTTCACTCTGTCTGCTGCTACTGATTCTTATGGCGTTATTATAAAGTGTTAATTTGTTGCCGGGGTATTAACGCAGTCTACCCTCGGCTCTAAAGCATGGTCAGAGCAGGAGCGCCTTATAATATACAAATATTTGCACAAGTTTATACACATATTTAAATTCAAGCAGCCTGCTTTTGCTTTGCATATTTTGTTGTTGTTTTTTTTTCTTTAACAGCTATCCTTCCTTGACCTAACTCGACTTGCTAACCTTTCTGCACGCCCCCACACTCAATTACTTTGCCATAATCCTTCCACTTATAGCTTGAAGTGAAAAAAGAAATCACAAAAACTTTGAAATTATTTAAATTATACATACACACACACACTTTGTAAGTCAGTTAGCCTCGATAATGGTGTTGTTGTTGTTGTCTGTCAGCGTTGAAAACTTGACGGCCTGCTTATAAGCTTACATAGATTGCTCTCTGTGTACTCGTCACGCACGAAGCGGGTTCGCCACGCTAATGCCGGTGCCGTGGCCTCATAGGCTCTTCAACACCTTATGACACGGATACTTGACAACTTTTCCACGTTTTAATCTTTTACGCTAAAATTGTGTTTCTATTTTTTTCTTTAGTTTTTATTTCATTTCGCGTTGCTTTTAGCCACTGTGCCTGCTTATCTAATACAAGTTGACACATTTCTTGCAAAAGTTTCACTTTTTCCTCTAACTTATCTAGTTAGTTCTCAGCACGTTGGGCGCATTTCATATCAAGGGTAGAACTCATTAAACTTAAGCCGTTATCAGGCTCAAAGTTATGTGAGTATGCGTGCCGAAAGTGTTTCAGAAATTTGTATTTTGCAAATTTATCTGCAAAGTTTGCATTGAACAGAGATTGGATTTTAAGCAAATGCGCAGAGTTAACGCTCTTCTTGATAGCATTTAGTTATAACTGTTGTTTTAGCGAAAATTGTTAGGCGGAAAGTTGTTTTCACGATCAATGAAATTTTCTCTTCAATGAATTTCATTTGTGTAATAACTCTCTTCATTATTCTAACCCTTATCTGGGATAAATCTCCTTATATGAAGTTTCGTGTGTCTTAATTTGCTTCTATATTCCAGGATTTATTCTCTAGGAATTCTGAAATCCGAAAAGTCTGACAACGTCAGTCTAGAGCCTTTATCATTCAATGGTAATTCAAAAATGATTCCCTTTATTTTTAGAATTTTTTGGAGTGTCTTGAGAATATTGTTCACCCACAGATAGTGGATATAGCGATGAGTTTCGTATGGTGATATTCAATATACGGTCTTAGGGCAGGTATTCTGGGCCGAATAAATATAAGAGTTTTCTTCTTCTTTACTGTCGCAGACACCGCTTATGCGATTATAGCCGAGTTTACAACAGCATCCCTGTTATTCTTCTTCTTTGCTGCTCCAATTGGAGATATCAAGCGAAGCCCGGTCCTTCTCCACCTGGCCTTTCCAATGGATTTGAGGCCTACCTCTTTCTATCAATATCATAATCCTTCTATATTTAGGTCCTTACCGCTCCTGATGAAGCTTTTGGTATTGCTCAACGTCAGTTTACACAGCCGTAGTATTTTTCAGACATCGCGGCATAAAGGCAGCTCCTGTTCGTGCTGTCAAAAGCAGCTTTGAAATCAACAAAGGGGTGTAGTGTGCGGATCCTCTTTTCATGGGTCTTTTCCAACATTTGGCGCATGGTGAATATCTGGTCAGTTGTTGATTTTCCTGGTCTAAAACCACACTGATAAGGTCCAATTAGTTTATTTGAACTTCTTCATAGTTGGACAATGGAACGTCTGCTCCATCGTCATCGATTGGGGAATCGGGTTCGACATCTACTGGCGTTATGCGTTCACTGCCATTTAGCGGGCAGGAGAAGTGTTCCCTCCATAATTTTAGTATGCTCTGGGCATCAGACACTGGATCACCTTTGGGAGTTCTACATAGCAGGAAAAGTATTATTCAATAGCTATTATCAAAGTAAGCGCCAGTTATAGCACATATACATATGTATGTACTGTAACAATTATTTTGCATAATAATCAATTAAATAGGCATAAATGACCTTTTACCGCTTAAAGCATTTCCTTTGAAATGTTATGTAAATTCTAATGTAATTTCATGCAGCACATATTTGTATGTACATATATGTATATGTATTTGTATACCATATATATATATTATATATGTAAATGTATAAAATGAACATTGCCGAATTATGGCATTGACCTTGACATATATAGTAACAGCGCAGGGAATTGGAGCGGACAATTTGCGTTTAAGCAAATTAAAACTTCAGCTTGCTTTTATGTGATTGCAACCCTGCGCAAATATGTACATACATAAATATATGCATGTTTATATACTTAAATATGAACAATAAATTTGAATATGGCTGCCGTACTGTATGCAAGCGCCTGTGACCTTTTGCTCTTATGTATGTGTTTGTGTATGTTATGCAGACCAAAGCTGAATTTATTTGACATTCCGAGGCGCTTGAAGCATAACAACTCAATTACATAAACATTTAATATGCAAACGCACAATTAAGAGCAGACGGCAGACAAATTTTATGGGTTTTTTTTATTTTGGCAGTACTTGGCCGAAATTGTAGAGGATATGTTAACAATATAAGTTTGTGTGTATGAGAGTACATATTTTGAATGCAAAAGTAGTTCATCAAATATTTTGGGCATACATATGTACATGTAAGTGCATTGCTATATAACTATGTTTGGTTTGTACATAACTAGTAGGTATACCTGGTGGTTGAGTATGGACTTGGTTTATACAAATAAGTATGTGTGTGTATTGCCTATTTTGTTAACAATAAAAAAATCGTTGTGTACCGGGCATAAACTCGTTAACACGCATATTAAATTTTGATCCCGCATACACACATATCACAAATGGGCGCACATAAACACACGCATAAAAGCACTCAACACATACTAGCATTTATTTATATTTTTTCTAGCAAACACAGTGCGTTACCCACAAGCCTAAGTAGATACAGCAGATACATACACACAGATAGAACAGATAAAATGTCAAAGAGGCAAAAAGCAACAAATTTTCGTTTATAATTTACAACCGTCGATTGCCGCCATAGATAAGGTCATATTAAAGCGACGATTCCTTTTAGACGGCTTGCATTGAATATTCTTCTTCCTTTGTACAGCATTTTTGAGTTGCCTTTAATATACTATTATTTTTTATATTTTCATGTTTATTTGTTTCGCTTTTATTTATTTTATTTTAAATTTAATTAAGAGTGCAGCACAGACAAATACACACGCGCAACGCTTGACTGCTTGCGGTTGTGTGCGTGCAACGAGAAGTTATAAAACAAAATTAAAAACACGAGACATATTAAATTGTATACAAAAAAACTTAAAAGTACATGCAAGTAAGATAATAAAACAGACAAAAAAATATGTAAAATAATTTACGCACACATACAACTGTATATAAGCGCTCGTAAATGTCATTAAAACCACAACGCTAACGACCGCAGCCAATTAAAAAGGTTCAGGCCCGAATGAGTGCTCGATAACAGGCTGTTCGGTATAGCATGCATGTATTGCATAACTCTGTATATGTGAATACGTTTATATATGTATATGCGTATGTGTAGGTGTAGTTTTAAGGCTACTTATCTTTTGTATTTAAATATGTGAGCTATGTATTTTTAAGCTGTCAACACGCTGACGCAAGATTGTTTTAAGGATAGCAAATAGATGGGGAAGCGAGTTTACGTTTACACACATACATGCATGAATTTATGAATTTTTGGTATGAAAAAAGTTGGTCAAATAACGATTGAGTTGTCTCCTAATAATTTATTCGTATGTAGTATAGGGTTACAGTTAAATAGATAACCATTATGGTCGAGCAGAAATTGTACTTTATTAGTCCCCTGTTGTACAACGCATGACTTTTTTTACTGAAAGTGAATTTTCACAAGACTTCTTGACATTTTATTGGGCATCACATTTTATCACCTTCTTAAGATTATACAAAAATATGAGCAGGCTGATTAGGCGCTGATAATTTTTATGCTAGGGATGATGTGACCTCTCATCACAACACAAAATATTGTAACAAGAATGGTATACGGAGAAGTCCTCACAAGCAATTCATTATAAATCAGTTGGTATAAAAGATTTCAAAAGACGTGTTTTTGAACAAAATTATACTCAAGTCAAAAATATATAATACAATATAATAATACATGACATGATATGTCACCACATCATGACATAACACATCAACACATCAGATCACCTATTAGTGACTTAAAGTTAGTTGAAGCATAGCACTTCTTTCGTTCAAATTATCAAGTTTCGCAAGTTTTTTGCATTGGAATATTATACAATTTAAGTTTTGAAAAAATTTGACATACGGATATATGTGATATGAAGTCACATCTGATCACATCATATGACGTCACATCAAAACAGTTAATGATGTTTTAACGATTTTAGGGTGGATATAGTATCAGGTGATCATTTTTTTAATATAAAAAATCGGCGCCTATATCTTTACTTGACATCAAATGTCACATAAGAACGCAGTAGATCACATCATAACATATAATCATATTATTATAGATTTTAAGGTATGTATAGTATCAGATGATCACTTTATGACGCAAGTATTAAAAATTGGCGCCCATAAATATTTTACTTGATATTCAGTGCCAATACCTAAAATTACAAACGGCAATATTTTACCTCAAAAGTAAAAAAAAATTTGATCAATTCATGTAATGTGTTATTGAAACACATGAAAAAATTTACGATGTTTGGCTCAGGATAAAAATTTATATATTTTTCATCATATCGTATTATAATATGACATCACCTCACTACTTTATATCACATGATATTTATTTTTGTCTAAACCGCTATAGTTTTCAACCAAAATATATTTAAAATTTATCGGGTATTAACACTTTAGAATGCGAAAATGACATCACTTCATCACATCATATCATATTCGTAAGAAGTCACATCACAACATCAACTATAAGTTCAGATAGTGACCCTTTCTTGGATATTTGATTTATTTTGGAATATAAAGGATTATTTCGGAAAAAATCACTTCATACCATATTATATCACATCATCACTTAACAAAAAGAAAAATTTTAATTTAAAAAATTTTATGCTAAAAACAGCATATAATACCACTTAAAGCTCCTGTATAGGTATTCCTCTTTTAAATATATAAAAAAATTCAATAGAAACATTTGATTCCGTCCGGTATCATCACATAGTATTTCATCTAATCAGTTTTGAATGAAACAGTAATTTAGTACTCGATTACAAAGTGACTTAAGTGATCAAAATAAAAATTATTTCTGTTCATATCACATTACAGTGACATACATACATACACATGTCACGCGATGATATGACAACTGCACATCCATTGACTTTCTAGCAGTTTTCAGAAGATCTTTAAGTATCTCAAAGTTAAGATTTTCGAAAGAAACTATGATGGACTCAACTTCGGCTTGTCACAATATATTTTATTTAACTTGTTTAAATTCCCAATCGGCTTGCAAGTGTTGATGTGCACTTATTCATTTTTTACGAGATTTTTATGTTACCCAAATGACTGGCAATATGAGACGTAGCCGACTTGGCAATATACATAAATACAAACATACATACCACATATACATATATACTACTATGGCTTCCGCTACTAAAATGTATTTGCTTGAACTGGTGCGTATGACACTGCGACAACTTGCGAATGCACCTTGAGGCGATAATCAATTTTTATAACGTTTCACATGTGTGTAAGTTTGTGTGCGCACTTTTTCCGCACTCCATGCGGAGTTTTTCATTATTTTCATGCCACATTTGTCATATGTGCGTGTGTAATTTTTATACAACCGCTTTAGTGCAGCGCTGTCTTTGCGGTTAACACGCCTGATCGTTGTCTCCTGAGGAGCGCACATTTGCGCTCACGAATATTGCCACACTTTTTATAATAAAAAACATATTTCGGCTATACAGCAAATTTTCCTTATTTTATTGCCTGGCAGGGGTGAAAAGAAAAATACAAAGTACTTTTTTCTTGTATTTATTTTATTTTAGTATTTTTTTTTTTACTACATTTTCTCGCATTTGCGGCAGCGCAGACAGACAAATAAAAATCTAATATGCGAGCAGTGTGGCGGAGCTGTCGCTTTTTTATGAGCTGTTAAGCCACATGAGCACAGCTAAGAAAAATCGATGCGTCCATGTGGGAGAAAAATATAATAAGTAAGAAAGCGAGAAAAAAAGGGCGAATACGTAAGGCAAAAAGTAGCAATATTAAGTTAATAAGAGAATTCCTTGCTCGCAGACTCAAATACCGCAGCACAGTGTCTTTGTGTGGCGTTGAAATGTACGTCCCTCAAGCAGGAATTATGCTTGATGATTTTCTTGCCGAAAAGCTAACGGCCACAACATTTTTTATGACCAATGAAAATTGTCTCATTGGCTCATCAGCAGCATCGAAAGGGTTTTACGACGTTGATACAGCCGACCGCAAGTGTTTGCAGGCTGTCGGTTATCAAATGCGTTGCCGAAGTGTCGCCGGTGCTGGGACAGGTGCGAACTTTATGTGTCTGCCTATGTTTTACTGAGGTCATGAGGCGCAACTTCCGTGCAATTAAAACAAATTTTATGATTTTAATCATTACATATTTGTTTTATATTTCCTTTAATGAAAACTGTGAGAAATTATTTTACATTTTTTTGAAGTTGGAGTGAGTATTTGAAGTTTTTTAAGTAGCATGTGAATTTTTCAAATAAAAGTTGAACTTTTCTAATTGGAGGTTATTATCGGAAGTGATTGAAATGGTTGTAAATTAAATAATGCGACATATTTTATTTCACATTTACTCTCTTATAAACGAATATAGTACGAATTTCCACGTTTTGAACTCGCTTTTCTAGGCAAGATGGCTAAGCAAGCTCTTAATATTGTACAAACAATGTATAAAGTGGTGACCCAAAAAATTGTGTAAATCTAACTACCCTTTAAGAATTAAAACATAAAGCATCAGTCCTACATAGATTTAGTCGCATTAGTCTTACTAGCACTAGCACTTATCGCCCTCCGTGCAGCTGTTGACAAAATGCCATGAAATTGAAGACTCAAATTTTTATGACCCACAAAGGGCATTCCAATCAGTTGCGCCAAAGGCATTCGCTTATCAGTCCACATGTGATCTTCCCACAATTAAACTAAAAAATCGATCGAGCGAAGCGATCAGGCTGGAAAAGCGTTGCGTTACATGCAGTGTCGACAACATTTATTTATCGCTTAATGTTCGGAAACTAAAAATCTACTGCAACTGGGAGACATACATACTTACATAAATAGGCATACATATTTCCGTGCCTGCTAATCCATCTGAAATGTTTTCACTAATCCACACAATGCTCGCTTAATATTTATGTTCTACATTTTGTTGCAGACAGTCGGTATTAATTGTGTAACCCTTTAGTATACTGTAATTTGTATTTTCCACTTATCGCCAATAAAAATCTTCGACTAACCAAAATGTGAGCTCGAAAGAAATAAGTAAATTTTTCTCTTTAGCATTCTGACCACTTCTTTATTGCTGCAGCAAGCTCATTTGTGCTTCCATGTCAACTCTTCACCTTCCACACACACGTGTTATCCAAATTTATGACCTGGCTTAGCTGTACCACTTTCGAGAGCCATGCAGTTTTATTGTATTTTTATTCAAAATTTATTAAGCGGTTTTGTTCAGCATTTAGTTTTATAGCCTTTTATTTTCTTCACGAAGATTTAAAATGTATAAATCTGTGCTCGCTGAAACCACAAAATCTTTATGCCTTTATCCAAATTCATCTTATGCAAATTTCATGCATTTAAGTGTTAGAGTAAGGCGCACGTTGGGATTTGAGCGAGAGCGAGATAGGAAAAAGAGTCATAAAATTAATTAACTGTAGTTCGCTTTTTTTTCCTTAACGTAACGATTTATGTATCAGTTTTCATTGAGTTTTCCAATAATATCTAAATAAACAAGAAAACACTGGTCACTATAACGGTGAAATATACGTCAATACAGACTTTTATTGGCTGAGAAAACCATCTCCCACTTATTCGTGGGAGAGCTGAGGTTGTTAGTAACCAATAATTACTGTTGACATACAGCTAAGAATGTGGTACCAAATAAAAATAAATATAGTATTTCCTATAACTCCGATTAGCGCGTGGTACCAAAAAATGAAAGTAAAAATATTTATATGTATGTAGAGAATTTTTTGTATACTTCAAATATAAAATATTGCGTTTTGGCTGCCTCTATAAAAATAATCATCTCTCTGTCTCCTTTTTTCATGGTCCACTTGACGATGTCTTGGAACTTGCACGTATAAAACTAGTGAAATGGTACTTCATAAAGAACACACGGTATGAGGATGCTCTGTGCAGAGATCACATTTCACCAAGAACAAAAACAAGTTGATTTTTCGGATCCGTGTTTGAAAATGTTCAAGCGTAATACACCCGAGTCTTTGCGTCGATATGTGGTATTGGATGAATCATATATCCAACTTTTCACTTCGCAGTTCAATCGGGAGTCATCCGAGTGAACTGCACACGATGAACCTGCTCCAAAACGTGGAAAATGCATCAGTCGGCTGACAAGGTAAGGTTATGGCGTCTGACTTTATTAACTATCTGAAAAAGGAAGTACTATCAACAACGACTATTACGTAGCGTTATGGGACCGTATAATAGACGAAAACACCGAAAAAGGTTCCATTTGCAGAAATAGAAAGTGCTGTTTCATTAAGATAATTAACCGTGTCACAAGTCAGTGCAAACGATGACAAAAATCCATTAATTGAGCCTCAAATTACCTTCACATCCACCGCATTTTGCAGATCTGGCCACCAGTGAATATCTCAGATCTCAAAAAAGTACTCGTTGGGAAGAAAATTTCGTCGAACGAAGAGGTTACCGTCGACATTGAGGCGTATTTTGAAGTAAAGTACCAATAAAACTACAAAAAAGGTATTGAAAAGTTCGAGTATCGCTCTAATCGGTGTATCATATTCGGAGGGAACTACAATATACTGAATAAAAATGAATTTTGCCACAAAAGCGTGTTTTACTATGGCAGGCTGGGCACTTTCCGATTGACCTGTTAGATGATGTGGTAGCCTTGAGCATGATTTTGAAGAAATTCCGTTCTTAGTAAATCTCTTAATGAATTTCCGACGATGAAATTTAAAGTATTTGTTGTTCAATGCAAGTGTCTTAATAATTTTTTTACGATCGGATGTAAAGCTTTTGGAAAAATTGCCGAAAATAATCTTGTGCTGAATCTAGCGACTCTAAACTCATTAAAATTACTTTGATAATTTTTTTGGCTATTACAACATTTTGAATAATAATTCACTACATATTTAAAATGCATGAAATCGCCGAAATATGTCCCATTACATGCATATTTAAAAAGGACAATCGGCGGTTTCGCTTTAGACACGTTCGAAGCATTAAAATTGCAGCTGCGCCGCGTCAGTGCGCCAAAAAAGCCATTCAATGCTCCATATAATGCGATTTCGGTCAGTTGTTTTTTCCAATTACTTTCAATGTCATTATAAAGCTATGACATATATACACACATACATACATATCTATGCACACATGCGCGCAATATGCGGCTAAATATGATGATGCAATTAAATAAATTTGCAATGAATAAATTGATTACTTATTTATGGTATTGCACACAGCTTTGCACATACATACACTCAAATGTATTCATTCGAGCGCATAGCAAGCAGATATTGAATTTAAGGACGCCAAATGCATGAAAAAATTACCAAATATTTCAGCTGCAAAAGCGCATAATTCTAAAATTATTTTTGTTTTTGTTGTTGCAGCAATCTGCAAGCTATTGCTCTAATAAAAACTCGGTGCAATTTGATTTATTTAATGCAATAAATTTTTATTCATCACGCCAAAAAAATGTGGACGAAAAATATGTCCGGTAAGTGGTTTGCACACAATGTTTGAAGTGCAAAAAAGTGATATGTTTAATTAAGTGAAATTTTTGTGAAATTCTGAAAAAAATAGAAAAAGTATTGAACACAATTTTTGACCCAAATCTGCGGAAGATAACTCTTTCACGGTGCTAAAAGTTGACTGTGTAATTTTGCTGCAGCTGCTAACTGTTTTTATTTAAAGCGCGCTTGGCAACTCTGTGCAAAAGAAATATTTGATTTTATAGTAACAAAATAGTGGACTAAAAAGCCACTGAATTATTTATTATAATTCATAGCAAAATAATAGTTTTTCTGCCAAATTTATTACTTTACTAAATATAATAACACATGTGACTACCGCGTAATTTATGCATTATACTATATTTATTATATTATATAATCAGTCACATTTGGCGTAGAGCAGCAGCATGGCAGCTACCACGGTAGTAAATAGAATGCATTTGTTTATATTAAAATTTTATTATAATACATTATTTGTAATTTCATTTTAATAATTATTTTTGTTTTTGTATACACAGTTGTCTTTGCCTTTTTATTAGCTTGTTTGCATTTTTGCATTCATAATGATTTTCAGAAATAAATTTGCATTATAAATGCTATTTGTCTATTTCAGCATTAAATTACCAAATATTATAAGTACTTACAGTGCTGTGCAATAAAATGGAAGCAGCTGGCTAAAGTTTGAATGTGAACAGTAATGCTGTGCAATCATAAACAAGATAAGAGGAGGTAAATTGAAGACTGAGGTTATGTTAGGTTAGATAGCTGATCAAAGATCGCACGTACTATATACTGATATATGTAGTCCTTTGTGAAGCCATAGAAAAGAAAAACTTTTGTGTTCGGACTTATAAATTAGCAAAACGCTTAGTAGTCAATACAAATTTGTCCAGCCATTACATTTCCACTCCCGCCAGTTCGGTGGGATGCCTAAAAGTATGCGATCCCAAGTGTTTCAGTTTAGACCTCCCAAAAACGGAACAGTCAAGAAGGAAGTGTTGAGATGTTTCCACTTCGTCTTCCTCCAAACAAATTCCGGACCTGCTGCCAGTTTACCAACAGCGGTTCTAGGGTGCCTTTCCTTGCTAGCTCATTAGCTCTGCAATGAAGAGTGACAGAAATAGTAAGATATATTCTTAGTACTCCTTATTTTATAATATTTCCACGAATAGGAAAAAGGTGTGCTCATAAACTTTTAACCCTTTCATGCCCAATCTTACCATATAGGCAACATTCTGTAACAAGCAAACCAACGACTTTGACGACTATCACAAATCTGCCCTTAAATATTTCTTAGCTGCCCGATTGTAATTCGGTTACAAAAGGGTTAAACTTAAGTTTGCTCCGAAGTTTCTAACACCGAGATGGAAAAGTCGGAGACCCCAAAAAGTGCATACAAGTATAAAAATTAATACAGTGTCGAGTTAGCTAAGTCCATCTGTACATACAAGGGCGGATCCACAAACAGTTTTCGGTTGGAAGCGTGCTATGATTTATGGGGTATAGGTTTACATCACAGTTCTTCAACGTTTCTAATGCAGTAGTCGGTAACTTGCTGTCTTTTGACTTCTGCTTCTACCCCCAATGGCACTGCCAGTGATCAAGTTCACCTTTGAGCTTCAATCGTCGCATGACGTTGTCCTTATCCAAAACAATTTTCAATCTATCTATGAAACAATCAATAAAATTTCCCATTTCTTTAGTTTTCAAAAAACATGCTTCTTGTGGAAACAGAAAACTCAGTTGAAATCCAACCAATACTTCTCGCCGATTGTGGAATGTACACTGAGACTGGTATTCTTTGCAAGTTTTCACGCATAAATTTTCGCGGTTTGTTGTCGGCCGCAAGTTCTTAGTTTTTCTTCGTCAACTTTCAGTTCTGCCGTCATTTTTTCGTGCCTGAAGAAATGGATCGAAAATGTTCCGTATTTCCCTCCTCTGAATCCGTTACTGCTACTTACGCGAACTTGTCTCTCAGTTTTTGAGATTTCGAGCAGTAATTTTGCACAAGGCCTTTTTTCTCAAAAAAGCCACCTATTTATAGGAACCGCCGATATTGAACAACTATAACTTATAGCTGCCATGCAAATTGAATGATCTGAACCAAGTGCTTGTATGGAAAAATTTCGCATTTGATAAGATATCTTCATGAAAATTGGCAAGGATTATGGTTTAAGACAACAATTTAATTTCCGAAGAAAGTGATTAGATCGAATCATTATAGCATATATCTGCCATACAAACTGAACAATAGGAGTTAAGTTTTTGAATGGAAAACTCTTTTATTCGAGAATATATCTTCACAAAATTTGGCTTAGATTATTGTGGAAGATAACACCAGCGCATAGCGGCCATACAAACTTACGGATCCAAAAAGGCTCTATTTATAACTTGTATGCTATATGACACCTGTGACACCAGCGCAGCTGAAGTTAACCGTTTTTCTTGTTTTTTTTTATTTTATTTTATTTTATATTCACTTTGTTTTACTTATTATTTTATTTTAATTAATGCTTCTTCAGATCATTTGGTTTTATATTTTTTCAGTAATATTTAATTCTTCATTATACGCTCTCTCACTCAATCCTTTAACAAATAAAGCTTAAACTGCCATTTATCTTATAAGAATCCGTAGCAATATTCACATAGATTAGGGCGGGTTAAAACAAACAAATATTTTTTTGCTTGATACACTGAAAAATATGTAGTATACGATATACCTACATATACCTTTATGTGACTATTGTCATTATTGTCAACGTGTATAGTCTCCTATTGTTTGGCAATAAAAAAATTGTGATAAAATATCAGCACAGTGTGACTCACAAAAGCAAACAGTAAGCTCGCCCACATACAAAAATAAACCTACACATATACTATATGTACATATGTATCTATAAGAAGCTATGTGCATACTATATACATATAAGTCTGCAATATTCCAACTCTTTATGCGCCATTTTCATCGCCTTCTGTACATTTGTGTTTCCTTTTGATCACCGCTTATGTCAATCGCGATATTATATAATTGTCAATAAACGCTAAAATTTTCATCATTTTTCGTCATTTCCATTGTTTTTTTTTTTTGGTTTGCTTTACAATCATATTCGCACGTTGATGTGCTCGTAAAATAAATTTTATTGCTTTGTCATTTCGCCAACCGATACCTGCAACAACTCATTTCGTTTGTCATTTTCGCATATAATTTTAACTGTAATTTCACTTTACTATTCGCCTTTGTTTGCCGTTATTTTTTGCGAATGTTATGGCTCCTTAAATTTCAAATGGTGCATATTGTTTCGGGCATACACGTGTGTATGTTTGTGTTTTTAGCTATAAACTCTTTTATTTCTTGACATTTCGGCGAAATGCATCATATTTGAACATCTCTGTACTTTTATTATTTTTATTTTATTGTTTTTTTTTGTTAAGAGTATATTTCCGTTTTAAGTTGTAATTTCTATTAACATTAAAGCTTGACTCCTAAAAAAACGCCTTATGAACAAGGCAAGAGAGTTAGAAGAAGCGCGAAAACAAATCAGCAGGCAAACACGCATATTTATTGTTTACATATTCATGCATACACACTCTCGAGAACAAATTTACAACAATTAAATTACAAAACTTTCACAGCTTTTAACAAACACTTGCGAAATTCCCACAGCAGCAAGACCAAGTATTCTTTACTTATCCGCGAGTCTTTAGTGAATGGTTTCCCAGATCAAATTGATAGCAGCACACATGCGCAAATGCACACTTAAACCGGAATTGATGGAAGTTAGATGACCTCACACTTCAATTACGCGAAATTTGCGAAATTAGTCGAGGTGCTTGTGTAAAATTAGAAAGCTAACTACTGAGCAGTGGCTGATTCAATTGATTTGTATAGAAAGTGAGTTGCGAAAAGCAGTTAACGAACACAAGAAAAAACTGAGGCTTTGTGCAAAAATATTTTTTTATTTACTTTTGTGTATTCTTTCTTAATTAAATTTTTTGATTTTTGATTATATTTTGTTTTTTTTTTTCACCGCTTCAGCTGCTGATTGCGCACATTCATGCGAATTGGGTAAGTGAAAAGTTGTTGAATGAAATTCGATTTATGAAAACTGAAGATGCTGCTACGTATTTTATTATTGTGTAGGTTTAGTAGAAAAATAAATATTTTTATACTTAATACTATATATAAAGACTGTTTATTTGGTATTATTGATGTACATTACTATGAAGCAAAATACTTTAACCTCGTAAGCGGTGACGGATGATGGGTTCAGAACGCATGTTTTGGAGATACCTCAACCTGAGTGGCAATTCAACAGTTGCTTCAATCGCTTGTAAATTTTTATAGATCTGAGATCCTGAAATATAAAACGAAGTCCTCGTGCAATATGATTCAATGATTTTAGCAACAAAATCGAACTATGTACAGAGGTATATGGAGTGAGATAGAGAAAGATATATAAAATTTGATGGAGAAATCAGTGGAGAAACTACCGACTAGTTTAGTCGTTCTTCAAAATTTCTACTAACATCCGCTGGTCCTTTTGAATGCTTAACTCCAAAATCCACGAATGATACTATATTCTACGTTCAGTCATCGCTTATTATACGAACTGCGGATATGATTTAGTATGTTCATACAGCGGTTTCAGGGTAACATTAAATGTTTTTAGTTTCCGAAAATTCGACTGGAATGCGTTAAAGCCATAACTCACTGTCCGCAACTAGTTTTGGGCTTGGTCGGCTCTACACCAAACAACCTTCATACTTCTAACTAAATTTTGTGGTTCTTTTTGTTATTTTTGTTGTTGATTTTTTATTTTTTGTTTCATATTTTTTATTTTCATGTTTTCCTTTCGCAATTCCAAAAGTTCACACATTTCTTACTTATTTGGTTGGTCAAGCAATTTGTCGTCAGTGCTCTATCTCCAACCATACTTTTGCAGTATGTTTGTCCACTCCCTATCATAGAGCTCATTGCGCTACCGCTATTCTTTAAATACCCAGCATCTGACTGTCTATTGAAGCTGCTTGTTGTGGCGAGAGTATGGCAGCTGTCCAACAGCACAAACAGGTGAGTTCCAGACGAAGTGCGCAATGTTGCCAAGTTGACAATAACAATAACAACTAGAATGTTAGCAAAGTCAGAAACAGCATAAGGAAAAGGCAGCAAGGGAGCAGATCTAAAAAATGATAAGTTCTAAACATAAAAACAAAACCGAAGCCAACAGACAAACCTCTGATGTACTGACTGAGTGCTGACTCCTCGACATCGCCAACAGCAGCAGCAGTCGCGTTAAAGTAATTAAGAATAATGCGATATGATACCAGATTTCATTAATTTCTCTTGCGCAACAACAAAAGTAGCAGAAAAAGTTCAAACTGACAAAGCAGCTACACTTACCTGTAATCAATGCCTGAGGCTGCGAAGGTGCCACGGAAAATAAATAAAAGGAACGAAATAAAAATAGCATAAATAACAAGGAAACAAAGAACAAGAAAAAAATAGTGATAACAAAAACAACTAAGAATTCAAGTGCGTACAATTTTAATTTGTGCGGCATTATAAAATCTCAACAATATGGAAAAAATAAAAAAAAAAAAACACAAAAAGAATAAAAAGTATATTTAACGCTAAGGAAAATAAGGCCGAACCATAATGAAAATGCGTAAATGCAAATTGCCAGTATTAGCATTTTGTAGTTAAGGAAATTGAGTTGCGACACATATACACCGATATACACATATACATATATATACCGATCTGTCAACGTGGTATTACGAAAGCAAGCCGTTGCCAGCAACGCCTTAACTGTCATGGCTGCAACGGTACCGGAGTCTGTCTCTGCTTAATGCGGCCAATCTGTCATTCAGCGATAAGCCACGCACAGCATTGACGCTTTGTCTTGTTGTTGTGCCTTAAATGGCTGGAAAACGAAGTGGGAAAAAACAAATATTTGGTTACAATTTTTAGACGCTTAGTCTTAGACGGAAGGCATTAAAAATAGATTTTTTTGTTTTCTCGCAGTATTTTATTACTAAATTTAGTATCACTGCATGTGTATGTGTGTTTGTTTGTGCTTTTGTTTTTGTTTTTCTATAGCTGTTTTTAGCTTGTTTCTCGAAATTAAATTAATTTGCAGTCATTGATATTTCGAGGCGGGAAGTTTGTCATTTGTCAAGATTTAGTGGCTAATAATATATTGCGCGTGTGTCTATGTGTGTATATATTGACTTCATTCATTTCTGTTTTGTTGAATAACAATCAACGTAATAAACTTTAAGCGGAAAGTGAGCCACTTAACAACTTAATTAAGTGTTGCATATAAACACTGCAAATTCTAAATAACTTATTCATCTAGACCTCTATTTTGACTATATATGGGCGGTAAAGCAAAAGTTTCTGGCACTCTACAAAAAACTGCTGCTGAGGTCACTAATACACTCACATATTGCATGTCAAGCGTAGCGTACAGACATCTCGGCCAGCGACTCCTCTCTCACATGGCCTAAACACCTTGGAAGAAGAAAATATGCATACTTATGCAAAGAGACACGTACGATCTACATGCCTACTATATATGCCTTCTAAAGCTTTACATATATAAGAATGAAATAGCTGAATTCCTTAGTACTGCCACCACTGACGAAGAAATTACCAGTGGCCTTAACTTTAAGAGAGCTACGTCCAATATATGGTCGTCATAACCAAAAATGATCGACCGTGTAAACAAATATCGAACCTGAAAACTGTCACTGTTCTTGTAGGGAACCTATATAGAAACCTTCTCTAATATTTTTGATTAAAGTTCAGAGAGCTTCTCGTTATCCGCCCTTTATCTTTGCTTTCATTCCTTCTATACTTGATTCGAGAAGGTACTTACAATAATTTCCCTGTGAGGTGTTGAACAGCAAATACACCCAGCGCCGCATGAAAAAGACACTCCCACTTAAGTAGACTTCTAAAAGCTCCAGTTAAGCTTTAAAACCCCTGTCCACATAGTTTTATTATCTGAAGAGAAACGAAGTTAGCCAACGAAAATAACGCTAACGTTATTAGTGAACTGAAAAGCACCTAAACGAACCAAATACAAGTATACGACATGGTGACGTACTGCTGGTCGTAAGTATTCGTACTATGCGCAAATGACGAGCAACGCAGCATGCAATTGATTATGTATTTATGAACGAGAACATTCCACAAATTTCTATTAGCGGCCATTATCAACTGCTCGAATATGCAAAGTGCATTCCAGAATCTCAAAAACACTTACAACAACAAGCTATAATAAAGCAAGGCATAGCCTCTTGCTGATTATGATTATTAAAATAATTTTTCTTATAAATAGTTGCTTAAGTAATGAGCAACATATCGACTTACTGGTAATTTATGGTTTTGCTAGAGCTTTGAGCTGCAGTGGACCGTAGGCAACAGCGACTGATATGCGGACATGAACTAAAGACAACCACGTCCGTTCTACTTGGCGCCTTCTGCGTGCGTCTGAAAGGCTTTTAGGCGGCTGCTGACTGATAGCGAGAAGCGCAGCATGCTCTTCAAGATACGAAGTCCGTAAGTAGTGCAGCGCCGTTTACATTAAATCGCATTGCATAAGTAATTACAGTTAATGGCACTTTTTAATTGCAGCAGCTTTAAAAAAATCAAACTAAGTATACAAGAAAAATTACGAAAATAGCTTCGTTATTTATTTATTGTAAATGAAGTAGTCAACAAGTTGCTGACAAGTGCTCTCCGTTGTAGTGATGGACAGCAGAAGCTGTAGTACTTAATCAAAGAAGATAATATTATTTTTTATATTTTTTTTTTGAGAAACCAACTACTGATATGGTAGGGTATGTATATTAGAAATTGTGGCACACTGACAGTCCGTTGTAGCATTTATGACAGTTGCCTCCCAGCTGCTTATCACTTGCCGCTTAGGTGCCGAGGTTATCACCGCGTATTCTCGCACTTAACTCAGTCCGTATCGCTAGCTGGGAATTAAAGTTTATTGTGCTAAGGCGTAAAGTTCTTGAGGACGGTTGATAACATACTGTAGCCGCAGCATAAGTGTGCCTTTGTTTTAATTTTATGGGCAACTCACATAAAGTTTAAGTCTCACATTAGTATTATAATTCTAACTATAAAGTCATCACTAATTCGACCTTTACTGTTTGACACTTGTTTCTTGAAGTATAAGATTTTAGTGAAATGTTCTACATGGTCGACTTTTTATTTCTCATAACGGTTTAATTGATCAACATCACCTAATAAAACATAAAAAGAATTTAGTTCTGCTAATACTTCCTTTGGCGACAATATATTGGGCTGTCGAAAAAGTATTTTCGTATTCTGTCAATAGATGTACATACATATATATATATATGTATATATTTTTTCATGAATTATTTTATAAAATATGTTATAAATCAGCTATTAATTTTATTTTCTTCAGATTATAGCTTCAAAAGCTCAATAAACCAATTTGCGGCATATTTATTTAATAATTTCGAGTCCATCGAAATTTGATAAATACTTTAGTTTCCCAAAAACTCAAACGAGTATTAATTTGCTTTTATGCTGCTATAATTTAAATGATTTAATTTCGTTTTTAATTGGCATAAATACTTTATGTTCGCTTTTAATTCACTTATTTGGTTAATAGCGCTTCATTTTTGTTATTGCTGCCGCAATTGTTTAATTGTTTTTTTGCTATTATTGATATCATTGCCTCTAATGACTGTGTTCATACATATACATACACATATACACTCATATTGTTAAGAAATCTAATAATAATAAATCATTAAGATTTTTATTGCATTCGTAAATGAGTCAGAAGTGCTCTGCTCGTGAAATTGTTTGCGCTCTTAATTGGGTCAGTAGCGTCTTTAGATAATTAATTGCTCTGAGCGGCTTTTGTGTATTTATGAAACCGTATGCCGAAACCGGAAATAACTCGAAGATGTGAGCATCTTTATTATCTTTACGCATTAATCATAAAAATTGTGCTTGATTTTGGCAACAATTTAATACTAAATGAAGGAGAGTAGTGAGTAAATGTATATGTTTTTGCTAA
This sequence comes from Bactrocera dorsalis, assembly GCF_023373825.1. Lineage (NCBI taxonomy): Eukaryota > Metazoa > Arthropoda > Insecta > Diptera > Tephritidae > Bactrocera > Bactrocera dorsalis. The sequence goes on along the minus strand of NC_064305.1, from coordinate 4,167,150 downwards.
TATCGGTTTCTAGAAAAATTTCGATTTGTTTACTCAGAATTGTGAGTGGAAATGATCTGTGGATCTCTGTGGAAGCGATCATTGTTCCTATCCATGCGAATTTCCCGGCACAAATACTTCCAAGATAAAGGAAAAAGCCATTTACTTCTGAGCATTTTGTGGTTAGCTTTTTATCCGTGGGTAACCTAAAAAAAATATGAAGATTTTGGGATTTTTTTTTTTAATTTTCAGAGTATATTTATACATTTTATAAGAATACACAATGAAATTTTTGAAAAGAAGTTCTCCATCATTGAAACCCTGAAATAAGAAACTCTCCTTATAGTTTAATAATTAGATGATATTTTGCAATTAATGATCTACGATAAAAAGTGATCAAAAAATTGACAAAACGGCGGCTTTTAAAAGACCTTTTAGGATAACATATTAAGACATTTGATTAAAATTAGTAGGCTCTTCTGTTTGATATTCAGCACAGTAGTATATGTGAGCAAAATAATGTCGCGCGAAAACCCATTCGTACATTTTTTTCTAGGTTGGTTTGACTCTCAATGCCGTCTGTGCCAAATGTCACATCAAAATAATCACTAGTGTTTAGTATACGGTGATCTTTATGACGTATATATTCAGTGATTTTTTGGATGAATGAAACTATTAAACAAAAGAAATTCCATTAAATTTTGTGCGAAATGAAGTTTCTGGTGCCGAAATGTTCAGAATGTTGCTTTTAGTAGTATATCTGGTGTTTTCTCAAATTTCTAGCCCTGGTAAGTATCTCCGCACTACAATATCTCTTGTATTAAAAAAAAATGAGGCCAATTTGAATCAGCAGTAGTATGAAGGATTCATTTAGTTACAGAAGAATATAGGCAGCTCAACGACGAGTTTTATTCACATGGGCTTTTTCGAAAGGTAGCTTTACTATCAGCAAATGATTTAAAATATTTTTTATTTTTTTCTAAAATCGAATAGGCAGGTTATAGAAAGTATATTGCAATTTTGACTTACTTTTACCACAAGGTGTCTCAACAAATTTGCGAAACCAACAATGAATATAGCAAAATGAGTTCTCATTTCCTTCCCTCTACTGAAAAAGTTGCGTCTTTAAGCTCCAGGCTAAAAATTTGTCGCGTGATAACCAAAATGTTTTGAATAGAAAAAGGCGAAGCCTTAAACAAAAAAAATTGCTATTATACACCTTTAAATGTTTTATGTTTAATTTATGTATATACATTAGCGTCAATACATGCATCGCAAAATTTCCCAATGTACTAAATACATTATCAGCCGTAGTGCTTGATAAAAAAAAATTTCAATTAACTTTTTTGCATATAAAAATATTAAAAAAAATATACTCAACGTTTGTGTTGACAATGTTTGATGATTAAATCACTTACACTCACATGTTTGTATGTATATTTGTTGACTAATTTAAATAATTATTGATGAAAGTAATTACTTCTGGCGCTGAAAAGCAAGCAAGCAAAACAAAAAACATAAATTTTTTCGACATATAAAAATATTATATTTACAAACGCACAGACGTAGATGTGAGCAAAAAATGTGGAGTTGTCGAATCAGGTAGATAATAACTGTATGGTAATGAAAAGCAAATAATCGAAAAGGGAAATTGGCAAACCACAAACGCAGCAGAGATAATGGAGTTGCGTTGATAAAGCTGCGAAATAAAGGTGTTCGCAGGCATATTATAATATTTGCATAATGCAAAAAAAATCTGCACAAACACAAATACATATGTACACATATCATATATGTTGAGTATATACTCATTTGTAATTACATTCAGCCTGACGATATGCTTGTTTGTTTGCCTAATACTATTTGCTTTTGCCTTGGCTCCTGTATTTATCCCCAACTAACGTGTTTCAGCTCAAGATAGCTCTTCTATGCACACATTTACTTACTTAGGTACTTCTCCGTATACACATGCATGCATATATGTATATTTAATTCATACAAGTAGACAATGTTTAATTACAACCCATTGTTGTAATAAGTAAACAAACATATAGATAACTACAATGAAATGATACTTGCTGCTTACACACGTGCAACTACTTATGTACATATGTATGCTCATTTCTATGTGTGTGTAGGCCAGCGCATTTGAGCAAATAGCGTACATCAAACCAGCAAGGAACAATAAGCAGATAAGTAAACATTGCATGGAGTGGCCAATACAAACGTCAATTCGGCAGGTTGTCAACAGTGGCAGTCAAACTGCCATTCTCATTCATACAGTATGCTGTTTACACTGTAGGTGTATGTGTGCTCATTCTCATTCATTCACCCATTTGCGCACTCATTGGGTGCTGTGTTAATATTACACGTAGTTGGCGCGCTGCTGCCAGCGACTTGAGCATAAACAAATTTTGAAAACGTGTGGAGCTTGCACAAATGTCGGCAGCGATGGCAAAAACAAGCGCCACAACAACAATAGGACGAATTATGTAAAGTGCAAGATAAACAAAATGAATAAACAAATATATATTACAATGACATTAGATGTGTTTAAGGCACTTATGGAAATATTATGTACATACTTATAATACACTGACATGAGTACATATATATATGTTTGTATATAAAGACAAGCAAAAGCTTGCGAAGGCGCGTTCAGTCAAATTTTTGACTGCTCTGGTTGTTAAGCATACGTAATGGCCAGGGCTATACATATGGTGGATGCATCAAAACTTCTCCCGCGTTTGCCGAGTCATCAAAGATGTGTGTGGTCTAGCGTTGTCCTGATGAAAGACAAAGCCCTTCGGTTGATCACTTCTGGCCGTTTTTTTCATTTGCTTTCTTCAATCTCATCAGTTGTTTACAGTAAAATATAGAATCAGTCGTTCGACCCGACTGGAGCAGCACATAGTGAATGATTCCTTCACAATCTCACCAAATACTCAGCATAACCTTTCGAGGCGTCAATCCTGGCTTTCGCTTCGGAAATGATTTGATTTCATTTCTTTTCAGCAAAGCATCGCAAATGTTAATTCGGTCCATTAAATTTTTCTCAGACAATTCATGCGGTACCCAAAAATCGAGCTTCTTTTGGTAGCGAGCTTTTTTTACATGGTTCAAAACCGTTTGATGATGAATGTTAAGTTCTTTAGCGATGTCATAGCTGCTTATGTGACGATCCTAGTCTATCTTCTCCATAATTTCATCGACTTTTTCAACGATAGGTCGACCAGAGCGAGGTGCATTTTTCACATCGAAGTTTCCAGAACGGAAGCGAACGAACCATTGTTGTGCTACACGAACTGATACAGATCGTCTTCGTAAACTTCTAAAATTTCATTGGTGGCTTGTGTGGCATTGTTCCTTTTTTATACAAAAATTTCAAAACATAGCGAACTTCTTCATTATTTTCACTCGTTTTCGAACAGCTGTAACTTTTTTTCAAGTTCCCCCATTTTTTTTTTTTTTTGTAAAGTGAAGCTTATAATCTCACTTTTCCAACACTATATGGTATACTTTAAAGCGATTGGTGGCATTGGAGATCTACGACTGCAACGACATCTATTAACAAAATACGAAAAGACTTTTTCGACTACCCAATCTGAGGTGAGGGTATTAAAATGAAGTACCATCTTTTGTACAGATATTTTGAAGAACTTTTTTAGTATTAATATGAAATTTAGACTACTAAAATTCTTTCAATTAATAATATTGAATAATATTTCAATAACATTTTTTCATATAACCTTTTAAAGCCATATCTAATGTAGGAGTTTAAATACTGCATGCTCATTTAAATGAACCAATTTTTCGCTCATATCGTTTACATTTTCAGGTTAATTTTCATATTACTTTCATTGCGCTTCATTTTTCATATAATTAGTATAACTTGTATTTAAACTTTTTGCATTAAAAATTAATTGCCTTTGATACGCGGAGTGTGATGCTTTTTGACATTTGTGCAGCCAAATGAATATTTCAGCGGTAATTGATGTTAATTGATTTTTTCCAGCCAATTGTTTTTCTTTTTGTAACCTAACAGCACGCAATATATACATAGAAAGAATTCCATATGGAATATTTCTTTTTTATATTGTGACCTACAAATGACTTACTTTTTGACCTATTCTTTTCCCGTCAACTTCCTTGATTCTCCAGTGTCAATTCCTTAACACTTTGTTATTAATAGTTGCAGCATTCTTCATGCCATTTACTACCAGACTCTTCTAGTTTTGCTAGTCTGATAATACTCTCATTTCAACTATTCATTTACAAGGGTTCTTCGCCATTTACACTTATCATGAAGACAACCGTCGATTGTATATAAAAATACCGTAATCAATGCTCTGTGACACCATCAATAAAATGTAAATGCGTCAATTAAAATGACACAATTATTTTGATATGCCACTTTGGCGAGCGAATCGTCGTCGCAAGTGTTTGCGAAAAAATCCAAGACATAAAATATAACAACAAAAAACACTTGTGGTGTTGCTGGCAAAGTATTACGGAGTCATAAGCTATCTAGCCTCGTTCTGATTCGTATAATTTATACAGTGGCTTCTATTGACTAGACTGAGTGAAGTGTTCTTCTCATCATTAGTTGACTTATTTAGTTGTCTAGCAAGCGCTAGTTGACCAGTAAACTCAGTCATGTGATGCTGTCATAATAATTCTATTGTCGTCGTGGTGCGTTATTTATTTAAATTTGCTTATTTGGTTCAAGATATGAGTACTTGATGGTATTTATATTTATTTTTTACTGTTTATTGGTCACTTTTTATGTGCTGAAATATATTCACAGATTTAGAAATGAATATACTTCGAAGATTCCAAAGAATTTATTGCTCAAACCTCAAACCTATAAAATTCTTACGTGTTTTGACTCTTTATTTATATATGTATTCCATCAGTTGTCTGAATATTCTCCTTCATAATTTTTTGGAATATTCTCCTTCATAATTTTTTTGGATATCTAATCTAAAGCCGCTCGACTTTCCCAAACGACACCGCTTCGCTCTACGAGCTCTTGAAAAGTTCCAAAATGGTAAGCAAAAGTAAATAAGCAAAATTGCAGCATTTGAAACGAAGAGCAACCTGAAGAGATTCAAGAGCTGCCATTTCATCTAGAGAAAAACAATGGTTTGGTGTGGTTTGTGCGTCTGTGGAATCATCAGTCCATATTTCTGTAAAAATGATGCCGGTAAGAACCTAAATGACGATCGATATCGCGCTATGATAATCAAGTATTTGATGCTTGAAATTGGAATTAGTCTCGGCGATATTTGGTTTCAATAAGATGGCGTTACATCGCATCAATCAATGGATTTATTGAGAGAACACAGCAGATAATTTCAAAATCGAGTGATATCACACCAACAGACTTTTTTCTATAGGAATATGTAAAGGCTAAAGTCTATGCGGGCGAGATTGTCGATTTACGCTTTGGATTTTCTGTGTTTTTTCTATAAAAAAGTAGAGAACCTCGAAATGGATCACCGTTTGTATTAGTTTCAGACCAACAAGAGCTCACGGCGCTTTGACTACCATAAAAAATGTGTTGATTGGTTAATATGATTGTGGTTACCGTACCAGAATCAAGCAAATGCTCTGGTCATATAGGTGTATGGAGGATTATCAAAGCCACATGATATTTAAAGAATAATTTACTATGGTTAGAAAAATATTTGTCAAAATTATCAGAAAGAAAACCATAAATCGCTTGTATCGAATTACAAGGAAAATCTGGTCATTACAGAAAGCCGAGCTCTTGCTGGACTAAAGATTCATAACGAAATCTGGAAGGTATAAGGACATTTCGGACGATAACCACTGAGATTGGATCAAAATTCGGACATCAGGCTCATCGAATTACGTAAGGTCGGTCCCTAAAACAGTCGGATCCACATTATGGCAGGGACCAAAATTTTTATGCGATCAAAGATTGAATACTCTACTGTATTTTATAATATGATTCGTGGTATAAGAACAATCGCTCTAAGTAACTGCTATGAAACGGAGTGTTGTTAACTAAAATCTAAAGCTATCGTACAAATAAGATGCAATGATCTACCCTGCATTACCCCCGCAATCAAATCTCTACGAATTTATGCAGAAATTCGGTCCTTATTGTCAAAATGCAGTTATTAGATAAAAACAATGCTTTGAATTGATTGTTTTCATATGACTGTCCAATTGTTAACTCCCTTACGTGCGTTCTCAAATAGAAAGCAACAATTTGCAGAGGTATCTGCATAAGTGAAATTGACGCTGCGGTTAGTTTGACTAACAAACACTTATGCACATATATAGAAAACTATATACAGGAATCTCTGCATGTATGTATGTGTTTAATTTTTGCACCATTCATCACAGTGGGGGAATTCGTGTAGTTCTTTTCGTTTTCATTGCTGCCCCTATTGCCCTCGCCATTCAAACGCCCAGTTAGGGCTGCGGTCAATGTGCGGTTGCCCGCATTTTCAATTGTGTCTGAATTGAAATTGATAGATCCATAGCTGTAAACTCATATATGCACAAACATATGTGAATGTGTGTGTGCATATGCGTTTTTGTCGTTTATTTGTGTGCTAGTAGTGTGTATGCTAATGTGGAAATGGGTGATACCCGTTTACAATTGTCAGTTGAACAATGCAGTCTGTCGCACATACCTAAAAACATATTTACTCACGTATTTTCAAATCCAAACAATCCAAAGCAGCAAATGCAAATGTGTAATGGATAAATAGTTTGAAATATTAGTGAAGTTGTTAATGAATGTACACCCCACGGTTTGCAAAAAATATATATGTACATGTATTTGTATGGAAATAGAAACGTGCAAAAATAAAAATAAATGAATTGCTCAAAATGCAAACAATAATAATAGCATAAAATTCAAATTCCAATGGGTGTGTTGCTACGTGTTATGATTCAGTTGGTAATGTTCAGCGCAAATCTGAAATTAATTCGAGTGAGTCATTGTAAAATGCAATAGTTAAATAGATATTACAAATATCGTACAATTCGCCAGAGATTATCGTTGAAGTGATTTTTGCTGCTTTACTTTTGATTAACAAATTGTTACGCAATAAATTGCACTACGCTGAAATCGCTATGGTTACATCATAAATTGATATCGATACTTATTTCAAGCATAAGCCCCTTTGCTTAGCTAACATTTTCTATGAAAAAATTAGTTTCTCAAATTGAGTTTTGGTTATAAAATGGTTACTTATTAGTTATATATTGGTTATATATTAGTTATATATTGGTTATATATTAGTTATTAGTTATATATTGGTTATATCTGACAGCGGATGCTGAAAATTTTATGCTGAATATATGCAAAATGATGTAGTGAGTCGTAAGCAATAAAAACCTCAATTTCCATTTTTTTTTGATTATACTTTATTTTATGTTTTAGGTGACGATATATGAGAACTTCTGTTACAAAATTCCTTTTGTGTATTAATGATAATGTTTTAAAACTAGTGGTCCAGGTATATTGTCCTCTTAATTCCCTTTGATGTGAGGGAATAAGCATTTCAAAAAACCATTTTTAAATTTTTGAGAAAAAGTAGCAGCATCGAACCTAAGTTAAGTTGCCTAAAACTTTTCGCTCTCTAAATTCACTTTAGAACCGATTCATCACATATTTCTAATAACAACACATCACGTATATTCACAGCTGCGCTTTGAAAAAAATCCAGATATTACTCTTTAAGGTAATAAAACTTTATTTCTGCCAGTCGTACCACGCCGCGATCAACACGATCGCATGCTGTTCAAGTAAATCATATTAAATTGAAGTAAAGATGAGAAAAAACGTTAACTGCAGTTGCACCGAAGACACAATACCCTTCACAAATAGAAAAGAGCAGTTCTCTGCTAAAGTTGGTAAATATGTAGATATATCTCCTCAAATGACAAAGTGTTTCATACAAGCACTTGATTTCGATCGCCTATTTTTCATGGCAGTTATATGAAAGAGTGATCGGATCGAAACAATTTCTACCGAGAATGGATGTTTACCTTAAATAATATCCCGTGCCAAATTTCGTGAAGATAGGCCCTTAGATAAAAAAGTTTTCCATACAAACAGTTGATTCCGATCGTTCAGTTTGTATGACAGCTATCTGTTATAGTAATTCGATTTGAAAAATTCCTTCGGAAAACGTACCATTTGCATAGAAAATAACCCATGCCAAATTTCGTGATTATATTTCCTCAAATGAAAAAGTTGTCCATACAAGCATTTAGGTGCGATCTTGCAGTTTGTATGACAGCTATATAAAATAGTGATCTGATCGGAATAATTTTTTAGGAGGTTGCGTTGTTGCTTTAGATAATAATTCCTGCCCAATTTTATGAAGAAATCTCTTCAAATAAAAAAGTTGTCCCTACAAACAATTGATTCCAGTCGCTCAGTTTACATCACAGCTATATGTTATAGTGGTCCGATATCGATGGTTCCAACAAATGAGTATGAGGTTATGAAGAAATGGACTTGCACAAAATTTCAGATCAATACCGCAAAAATCAAAGCTAGTTCCCGCATATATTGATAGACTGATATGGCTGAATTGACTCAGCTCGTCATGTTGATCATTTTTATCGCTCCAAATCTGCGACGTTTCCTTTCGGGTATTATAAACATCATAAAAAACTTAATATGCATTGTTCGGGGTATAAACATTTCTCTGCACTCTTCCAAATTATGCGCACATAAACATCACTTGTAAGTTATTAACAATTTCGCAAGCGTGAGAAAGCTGACGCTCGCAGAATAAGTGAGACGCATGGTGATCTTTCAACTCAAATTCGATTGGAAGCGTACATTGATCAATACAAACGATCACATGAAGATCGCTAACCAATTAAAATTTTTTTTTATGACACATTTATGGCACAAACACATACAGATAAACAGGAGACGTGATATCAACGCTCTAGATCAGTTGCAACTCTATGATTTGATGATCGTTTTGCTCAGCGCGTCCGTGTGTTGCCGCAGTGAGCGCTTCACTCCGTCCATCGAACGCTTCGGCGTGCGTTAATCAAGATGAAGTATCAACGTTGACAATATTGCAATAATTGGCGTTTGACCGATTGTGCAACAATGTGTGGTTGTTGTGTCCATTTCGCAGCTCACTGATTGATCGTAATGAATGCTAAGAGTGTTAGCAAAAAGTCAGCAAAGCACTCGTACATGTGTTCTTTAAAATATGTCAGTAAATGTGTGGGGTTTGCGTTTTCAGCGACTTGTGTCCAGTGTCCGTTGTCCACAAATTAATGTCATTTTATATTAATCGAAACGATTTCCGGGCATTTGCACGCATTGCCAGCGCGCTGAACAACCCCGAGGTGCACAAAAAAAGCAGCCACCACGCATAGATTCTCAATCTGCAGGCTTGCGACTGCGCTAGAGCCTCAGCTGGCGCACTAAAGAGTAGCCATTTGCGCCGCTTGAGCCTGCCTCAATTCCTCATTCTTCCTGGTGTGTGTTTTTATTATATTTATATAAGAGTGTGTATGTGTGTTCGGTTTTGCTTGAGCGGCGCTTAATATTTATGTTTATTGCAGTTGTCAACATTTATTTAAATTTATTATGACATGTCGTTCTTCATTTTAGCCCGCCCGATTGGTCGCCGCAATGAAGTCTCAATGGCTCATTGGTGCCGCTCATCAATGACATTTATCAAGTGTGTTCGGTCATTATTTACTGTGTAAATATGTGTTTGAATTATGAATAAGTGACTTCGGATATGTTTAGTGTTGATTGCTGTGGAGATATTGATCGTAAGTTTGTGCAAATTATTTTAAATTATTAAGCGTTCGTTAGTTTTAATTTACTCTGAAGCAGAGGGAATTAAATTTAAATATCTATGACATATCTAACGGGCTTATTTGAGTGGGATGTTAGTTATATATAGTATATTATAGATTGGAGGCTGTTTTGCCCTCCTCCGAGGTAATTTTAATTTTCACAGGCTTCTCTTGGAGCCAACTTTACTCCATTAAGGGAGTTCTGCTTTGGCCGAAACAAATAGTAGTCCGGTGGTGCAAGGACAGGGCTATATGGTGGATGCATCAAAACTTCCCAGCCAAGCCCTCCAAGTTTTTGCCGAGTGAACAAAGAAATGTGTGGTCTAGCGATGGAATGGAAGACGAGCCCTTTCTGTCGATCAGTTCTTGGCGTTTTTTCGATTGCTTGCTTCAATCTGATCTGTTGTTGCAAGTAAAGCGTAGAACCGATTTGATCCACTTTTCGTCTTCTGTTAACATTCCTTTCAGTAATGGTTCGATTTCATTTCGTTTCAGCAAATAATCGCAGATGTTAATTCGGTCTCAAATTTAATCGCAGACAATTCATGTGGTACCCAAACATCGAGCTTCTTTTTGTAGCCAGGCTTTTTTAAATGGTTCAAAACTATTTGATGATGAATGTTAAGTTCCTCAGCAATATCATGGCTGTTTATGTGACGGTCCTGGTCAATATTTTCCATAACTTCATTGAGTTTTTCAGCGATAGGTCGACCAGAGCGAGGTGACGTCATCTGAAAGCGGTTTTTGTCATGAAGTTCGTGGTGCGGTCGACATATTTAGATACCGGAAAAGTTAGGCTCATTCAATTAATTGTTCAGATAGTTTCCAATTTTGTGTCAGTCAGGATATTAAGTCTGTGTTTCGTCAAAAGTAGTGCTAATAATATTTCGTAAACTAATTTTCCAAGCCAACACATGTACTTCACTCAATTAAATTTAGTCACAAATATCACAAAAGTGAGTCATGTCGAGTAAAATTTTTATTCCAGCTAAGCCTCAATGAATAAAAGAATTCACTTCGTTCTGGCATTAATCATTTGACAGCCAAAAGTCAGCACCAATTGCGTCTGGCTGCTTTGCGTCTGCAGCTCAGTCTGTTGCTACACATGTTATAGCTGTTGTTGTTGTTATTTCTTAGAATTGCTAAAGCAGCAGCAGGATTTCAAATGTCAAAAATCATAAAAGCTCCGGCTCGTTTTCATACCGTTTGACTTTGGCAAAATATTGCGGAATTAATGGGGCACGGACGGGAGGATCCTACTAAATACTTTGGCGCAGACGAACAATATACGAACTTTTATACGCCTTTGCATTGATTCAGCAAGTGAATTTGCCTTTGAAATATACAATTTGAACTCGCTTAGATTTTATTTTGCTTTACTTCGCTATATATTGGCAAATATGCATTTATGTATTTATTTATATAACAAAAGGTTGCGTCTGTGCGGAAAAAAAAAGGAGTGTTCAAATATTTCGTATACACCGGCGCGCGATGGAGCTTCAGCCAGCAGTCAGCAGCAGCAAATATCGAAAGGATTATAATTTATGTCTTTCGGTTGCGAAATGACGTTGCCGCCCGTGAAGAGCGCATTTGCTAGACCCTTACTTCCCCACCTTCAATTGTGTTTGCGTGTGTTTGTATAATATTTGCTGCAAATCGATTTGGTTTGTCGCTTTTATGCGCTCTTGTTAGCCACATTTTTATTTCGAGTTTTCAAAATTTTGATTTGTGTTTTGTGTGGCGCATAAAATCGCAAATTTTGTCGGCATTTTTTCTTGCTTTTTGCTGTGTTTTTCGTTTTTGCATCTTAGCAACCTAACCTGTCGCCGCTGGCCTTCAAAACTGTAAATTATAGAGGCAGAGTAACAGCTGGAGATAAATCTTTGCTCTTATTGTAAGTAATTGCTTTTATTTTAGTTTGAGCTGTAGTCTCTGGTATTATCTGCTTGACTTTTCGTTTTTTGTTGTTTACAGCCAGCAATTTTGCATAGTTCCCTCCTATATTGCCATTGTGTGTGAGCCCATTTTGAGTCAAACGCCATAAATAACTTTGCAGCGAAATTTCGCTTTCGTTTAGTGCCACATGAGTCATAAAATAGTTTGTGAACTGAATATTTTTGCGATATTTTTGTTTTTTGTCTGGCTTAAACAAGTGGTGAAATATTATTTGCTTTCAATGCCATACTCTGATTTGATGCCGGTTGGTAATGTTTTCTGAAACGCCTTTTCAAATTTGCGTGTAACTTTGAATATATTCACCGGAACGACATGAAATATTCTGCGCGTAATCTTAAATCTATGTACATTAAGACAATCAAATAAAAAAACAACTTTTTGAAAAGTCTAACTGTATACAATCCCTACCAGAGGCGTCGCTGTTACAAAATTTGACATAATTATAGGCACGAGAAACATATTTTCCACTAACAATAGAAATTGTAATGCCTGCTTTGAAGAATAACACTTTTAAAGCTAAAAATTTAAACAATTTTATGATTTTCCATACTGTTCAAATTCCAATGACCCAGTTTAGCGGCTGCGCAGCTTCATGCGTCCAAAATCCAGTGCATGGGAAACTCATTTACTATGTAAACAGCAACAAAAACACCAATAACAAATTATTATCATCATACGGCTTTATTAATTTTTAATAATATTGTTAAAGTACATAACAATTCGAAACTTGCCAACAGCAACAACAACAGCACTTTAATAAACAATAAATAACAAATTTAATTATGAGCACTTAATTTGAAAATTTACCTCACCAACAGACGCAGCGCAGCGCAGTGTTGTCAAATATTTGCCAATGAAATTCACTATGCTATGTAAATTAGAAATATTACACAGAATTGTGCACTGACGGAAATAAAATTATAACTAAGCCACGAGCAAACACACACACATACAACATACACTGTTGCTAATACTTATAACTGTATTAGTATATACAAATACACACACACTCATACGCATAAATTAAGAGCGCGAATTGAAAAGTACATAAACGCAATGGAAATCCAGAACAAATCGCTGCGCAGCGACAGTGACAGTCGCCAACACACCGGTGAGACAAGCCGGCGTACAAGCGGGCGGTAATACGTCCAAAAGCAGAGCTGCATTGCAGTGGTGCACGTAAATGAGCATAAACAAATGGAAAAGTTGATGACTCTATCGGCCAAGTGGGAATTGATTGAATCGAAGTCAAGCGTTTGTGTGTGTGAATGTGTGCGTAAGTCGGTTAGTTGCTTGTAGTTATAATTTGTTAATAAAAATGCTCAAAAGCACATGTAGACACAAATTTACAAGCATACTGGCCTGCCCAGCGAAGCGCAATAGTCAACTGCCACCTTCTTACACTCATATACTCAATATACTTATCTATGTGTGCGTGTGTGTGTTTGTGCGCACACTACTTGTCGCTAACGATTTCCACAAATATTGAATTTGGTTGTACGCTTGATTGAAAAACAAATTTTTCTCTGCCCATTGTGGCATGCTACACTTGATAATTATGCCACGCCGCTATTTGTAGTTTGTACGTGCCACAAGCGTTGTTGCGACAGATTTTTTATGTAAACAGTAGTTATTTGGAGCAATCACCGGTGCCACTACTTTAGCATAGTTATACGGTTTTCCTTCGCTACTCTTTATTATTTATTTTGTTGGTGAATGAGGGCATTGCCCGCTCTTGTTGGGTAAGTGCTAATTTCCTAACTAATTTTGTTTTCAAATAAAGCTTAATTTAGTTGGGATTTGAAAACATATTATACAAATTTTGGGGACTAACAGGAAATAGTAGAGTTAGGCAAAGTTAGGCAAACCTTGCAATGATTTTAAGTGGTGTAGGGAGGTAAATGATAATTGGAAGCACAAGCGTTTAGGAATATTAAGACGTCGCGTCTGGGAATCCAAACATGATAGAAGAAGAAGAATCAAAAAATTAAAACATAGAAAACAGTAATTATAACACACTACAAAAAGACTTTTTCGACTAACCAATATATCGGTTATTTAAACCTCAGCATAAAAAGATGTTATTATTTTAATAATCGGACTGAAATTTGAAAGAGGTATATGGAATGAAGGATCAACTATCTTCAGATTAGTTACGGACAGATTGCTTAAATCGAAGTCAATCATCCAAACTTTTGTTTTTGTTTTGAGGCAATACGAAACTGCCTCATTTGCTACAAAGCACAGGATCTCAAATCAAATTCTAGTGAAAGTCTGGCAACGAAGTCACTAGTTTTTGGGCGAAACTATTCCCCTCTCTTAGTTTCGTAAAACAATACACAAATATTGTTGGAGACATTCGAGGTTTGCATTGCTTGTCTAGAGAGTTGAGACCAACACTTCTGAGTTTCATTATTTTGAAATGCAAATTGGCAGTTGAATGCCATTTCCCTTTGCTGAGGGCAATTCCCATAACTTTTCAATTCTCTTACCCATGCTATTCTAACCAATTCACTTTTCTGGTTTGTCTCAATGCATGTATTTAAGCTTTATGGAAAACTGATTTTGGCTATTTATAATACGAGTATTTCTTCTCTGTGATGAGCTTTTATTTCATCAAAAGACTTCAAAACCTCCAGAAACCAGCTCGTTTCGGGCAGCAGTGATGGTTATTAGCGTTTAACTGACTAAATTTTGACCCTACAAGCTCGACGATTTTATCAAAATAATTTTATTTTTTAAGGCGATTCCAAATAAGGAATGATTCCAGATCTTCTAACCAACTTAAGCTTGTTAAAATTTCTGGGTGTGTGGTGGCATAAAGGAGCTGAATACTTATTTAGAGTCAGAGGCTTACGGATTCAAAAACACAAGCTTACGAGTAGTGCAAAGCCTTCATAGACGGTCGTGAGATCACTGAAGACATGCCTCGTTCTGCACGACCTTCGACCTTTTCAGCTGATGAGAATATTAAGAAAGTGAAGGATATGGTACTTGAAAATCATCAGAAAAGTGTTAGAGAGATGGCCTTCTGACAATTAGATATCTTTGAATTGCCTTTAAGATTGCATTCGCAATCTGAGCTGAGTTCACTGTGCCCATAGTTCATTCTCATGAAGTACCAAACATGTTTTCAAAGCTTTCTTGAATATTCACCAAAGACGGTGTTATAGTCAAGTACGGCACTAAATGATATTAAACGTACTTTTTTTTAAATTTCTTGTTTAAGAAAATGAAGAAATTCTAAATTCACTAATCCACATTTTCACTTTATGCATTTGCTACGCATAACTGGTCCATTGAGACGCTGTAATTGTGTGGCACCTAACCGATAGCGGGTCGATATTTCAAACAGCGCTAAGCGAACACGAACAGCAATTCAATCATGGAGCTAATATATTTCTATGCACACTTATGTACTTCTATGTATGCAATGGTGAACAGGTATGCCACAGGTGAGTTGGCCATTGTTGTTGCTGCTGTTGTGTTTTCGCTCCATTGTTGCCACCGTCAAATTGTGGCGTGCCGACTGACCTGTTTGCTACGCCTTACTTTTTACGATTTTTATTAGCGCTGAGATTTTAGCTACACATAGAAAACTGTGTTACGGTTGTTGTTGGCGTGGTTGATGTTGCTGAGTTCAATTCCATGTTGGACTTGCAGACAAGCTGTAATTCACACATGTATGTATATGCGTGTATGCAAATCTTATATGCTTAGCTAAATAAATATGTATGTAAGTGTGTTTGTGTACACATATACATACCTACACACGTAGTCATAGGTGTTGACCGATCGTTTCACACGCGTCGCTACAAAGTGTGGCACGCCGCGTACTGTGCCTCAATAACTTGTTGGCTGCTGTAAGCTGAGCTAAATTCAAGAAAAATTGAGCCAGTCTCGGTCATCGTCATACAGACACACATACATACATACATATATTTTTATAGAGTGTATTTTGAAATTTGTTTGCTAGCACAAAAACGCGTTGTAATAGAGGCAATGGAAAACGGTTCAAACGAAATTAGTGCGAGGTGAGATGCCAGTGGAGTAGTGGGTAGCCAGAAGCACACACATATATGTATATTGCCTGCTTTTCTTTTTGCTTTTCTCACCTTTAAACTGGTTTTTGTTGCAAAGCAACATATGCATATCAGCTCAGCTGTGTATATATATGTGTGTGTGTACTGTTTCCTCACCTATTTACCTTTTTACTATGAGTTATTACTGCCGTGATCTTGTGCGTTTCTTTTGGCGCTTGCCCATTTGCCACACAGTCGAATTGCTTTCGTGCCACGCACAAATGTATGTATGTGTGTATGTGCATAGGTGTTATATATTGTTTCCAAAATTCACCAGCTGCGTTTTCTGCGCCTTTATTTTGATCTACCGTCTCTTATGCTTTTCTATTTGCTGTTGTATTGCATTCTCAGCTTAGTTATAGCCAAAAACACTCTGACCCATTCGCAGCCTTACATGAGATCGGCTACTAAATATCGTATATGTATTCATGCTAACATGTGTGTATGCATATGCTGCTCGTAAATCTCTTTTGTAGTTAAATACTGCTGACCCAGTTCAAATTGCTTTGATTTATATGAATTGTATATAGTTTCTAATTCGCTTTTCAAAGCGCGCTTAAAAGCAGCACTTTTTGTTATATTTGTACATATACATATTATGTACATATAGACGTAAATCCATGTGTATATGTTATACTGGAATTAATCGCTTAGAATTACGGTAGTGCATGCTTTGGATATTTTTTTGTTACAAAAGCTTATTATGTTACTTATTTATGCTCAAGTTTCTTATATTCTTTCATTTTTATGGAATTCAGAGATTCAGTTTTTCAAAGAAGTATTTTTTTTATGGCGTAATTTCTTTTGTATGAGGAGAGCAGGGAAATTAGAACTATTTTAATGAAATATCTGCATACTCTTGTACATAAATATGTGGCATGCTTCTAAAAGGCATCAGTAAAGATATGCGAAAGCAAGCGTATCATTGTTGTACTACACGAACTGATACAGCCTAGTCTCCGTAAACTTCAAGAACTCCATTGGTGGCTTGCGTGGCATTCTTCCCTTTTTTATACAAGAATTTCAAAACGCAGTAAAGGCCATCTCATTTTTGTGCAGCTGTCAGTTTTTTTCAACTTCCCGAATTTAATTTTTTTTTGTTAAATGAAGCTTAAAATCTCACCTTTTGTTATATGGTATGACTCAATATGATTGGTAGCACTGGAGATAAACGACTGCAACGACGCCTATTGACAAAATACGAAAACACTTTTGCTAAGTATATTCTTTTTTATCTCTAGTACATATTTTTAGAACAAAATTTCTCACCATAGATTTTCAAGTACGAGTATTCTACTTTTTTAATTTGTTCAACGATACCTGTGCTTAATGGCAATGGCACGGTCATTGATTTCAAATCCGAGTTGTCATTCAGTATTCAATAGCTAAACTGCCAATAGCATTTTAACTAAGCTTTCGAGCATATCTTAAACATTTTTTTAGAATTTATAGATGGCTTTTCTGGTGAACACTTATATGCCCTCCAACAATTGCTCGCATTTCCAGAATTAACACAATCCAGGACTACCTTATGTTTTACAAACGTTTTTTATATTTTTTTCAGGATCATCGATTACAAAGTAACTCTTTTTGCAGGTTTGATACTACCAGAAAGCTTTCAATACTAACAAACAAATTTTCTGTTAAGGAATTTGGAGCTTACAGATGTTATGTTGCGGCCAATTATATAGCTGACTTCAGCACATAATCTTTTATATATGAGTTATGAATGGAGTATAGCCCTTAATATGCGAACCTTTGAGGAATCTGTGTAACTCGCCAGCTCGATCTAAGCTTAATGTGACCAAGTCTAACCTAGTGTTAATAAGTTCGAAGCACTATTTTCAGAATTTGATACACAAATATTTAGTTATTGAATCACTTCATTATCACAGCAAGCCTTGAAATTCTGCGGCATTTTAATAGCAGAGAAAAAACACATATCAATAGTCGAATGGCGCTTTGTGGCTCCACTTCGGCTGTGAAGCGATATGTATATGTGTATAAGTATATGCTTAAAAGCATTAATTGATGTATGTAAAACCAATTACATGCTTACAAGTGTAACTAATGACTATATATATACTTTATTTAAGGAAAAAATCTCTTCAAAACTTAAGTGCTCGTTTTCTTAGTTGCTTTTTAAGCCTTCGGCACTGCTTAATACCGCTAATGGGCCTCAAATTATGCGTGAAGTACATATGTTGATAATCATATACAGGGTGTGCAAGATTTCTTACACAGGGTTATGAAAAATATGTTTAATAAATGTTCTTTATTTACATTTATGTGTGAGTATTTTTGATTTTTATGTTTTTAGCAGAAAATTTAGTGTCATAATGGCATTCTAAGAGGTTTTGATTAAGCTTGAACAATAGCTTCTCAATTTCTGTATGCATATTTACATTTTACATGAATTCTTATGGATTTGAAAATATGTTTTAGAGTATGAAAACTTCTGAAAACTCTTAAGACTTAAGCCATATTATCATTAGAAAATTTTCATCTAACATTTGCTTTATCAGCTGTACTTGAAGACATCAGCGTTTACCAGCGCACCCTGTATGTATTTACATTCCAACTGTATGTATTTACATTCCAACTTATTAGATTACGCGAAGATATATCATCTTTTGTTACTTTAACCTCACATTATTTTACAATTAACTTCTTAATTCCTTTAGATTACTCAATCCAACTACAGCCATTTTTAATGTTTTCATATCATCAGTGTCAATGTAAGAGAGCTTATGTCCAATTTATACTCAATATAGATTTTAGTTACTTTATAAATATCCATAGTCTAGAAATAAGCTCCATAGCTGGCGTTAATAAATTTTTCAAAAAAATCTAACCTCAAAATATTACTAACATGAATGTTTCAATACAATCAAGACTTTGCTGCCATCAATGTTTCTATCCTTAAAATATTATTACCACGAATATTTCAATGAAATCTAACCTCGAAATATCTCTAACATTACTATTTGGAACTCAGATTAAGCATATATCTAATGAGCTATAGTAAATAGACAAGAGAAAAATCGAACTCGTTTCTGCGTGAATATTCTACTTTTCTAAACAACGCATCTTATAATTAGGTAAAAAATAAGTTTTTCTTTCTTTCAATATCACAAGTATTTTTTCTATAAAACATTCGAAAACGTAAAAATTTTCCACATATTTACTTCTGCTGCGGTGTTACGCTTCCGCTCATAATTTTGTATTACAGGTTTTTTATGCTCCACCATTGTCTAGTTTTTTTCTAATTATTGTTTTTTTTTTGTTTTTGCCTTTTGCTTTTCGATTTTGCGGTTTAATCTTGAAAAATTACAACATACTAAGCTGCTATAGTCACTGCATAGTATTTTATATGAAGCTGTAAGTACAACAACATGGCACGTACTGCTATTTTTAACGCTCGCGTTGCCAAGTTCAAGGTGTTGCTGCGTTTATAATCAGCTCAATGTTTGTTTCTTTTCTTTTCTTTTTCGATTTCGGTATGTTTAGCTCATTGTGGATAATTTGTGGTTTGAAAATTTGATTTTCGTGCAACTAATTGAGTTGCCTCATTGCTGTGTGTTTAGAATAAGACGCTTTTGTTTATATTTATGCTGGCACCTCAGCCGTCACTTTTACGAGTATGTGGGTTAAGCAACACAAAAAAAGTACTATATATAAATATGTATATGTGAGCATGTGTTTTTAAAAAATAAAATGTGGTTTCTTTTGTTTGCCTGATACCATGACCTGTTTAAGCTATCTACAGTAAAGACCACTATTTTTTTTTTTTAAGTGGAAGCATAGTTTTCAAAGCTCTAAATAGAATGTTGTTCGAAGATACTATATGAGATCTAAACGCATGAAAAGCTAATTTATGAACCTTGAGTGTAGCACTTGAAAACTAGTTTTTTCACTCAACTTCGTGGCTTTTACTTCGCATCAATTTCGTTTTTGAAAGAAATATATCAAATGTAGGCCTTTGCCTACTCGTTTGCCATCCGACTGAGAGATGGTGTAGCCCAAATCCGTTTGCTTGATATAACAGTAACAACGCATTTACTTACACTATGTTTTACATTTTTCGTAAAACTTTTTACAATTTTTTTACAGTTAATTTAGGGACTATTACAGATTTTCTTCACAAAAGACATTTTAAATTTTCAACATAGAATTGTTTGCCCCTTCATATAGCCATAGACAATCAAAGTGAGACAGTCACCAGTTTT
Source organism: Bactrocera dorsalis (assembly GCF_023373825.1). Taxonomy (NCBI): domain Eukaryota; kingdom Metazoa; phylum Arthropoda; class Insecta; order Diptera; family Tephritidae; genus Bactrocera; species Bactrocera dorsalis. The sequence goes on along the minus strand of NC_064305.1, from coordinate 4,147,076 downwards.
TGGAAACACCACAGATGAAATAGTTAGAAAATCATTAATGGTTTTCCAAAAAGCAGCAACTGGCGTACTATTCAAGCAAAGTGTGAACATACATTGTAAGAAAATTGTGTTCAAACTTTCATTTCACTTCAAATCGCTGTTTGCAACAACTGTAAAAGCTGCGAAACTTCTGTAGCAACCCCAAACAGCTTCAGTAACTGACCAATAGGTTACTTAGTGAATCCAGCATCTCGGCTCTATGCGATGACAATTACATTCAACGGGCTTCATCGGTGTCACCTTGTCCTTCAAACACTCCGAGAAACTTGGATAAGGTGTGCATTTTCTGGGTCCACAATCTACACGCTTAAGATGGCAGTCTGGTGGTTCGCGCGCGGGCTTACAACCGGGCCAAATGAGCTTTGGACAACGTTTCGACAGATGATTGCGACACAATAGTGTTAAACGGCATGTCTTCATATCGTCACACACCGGTATGGCGCGTCGTGGCTTCCGACGTTTTGGTGGCTTATATTTAGTTTGCTGGTGACAACATATTGCTCTTGGCGCCACACGGAACGTTGTACATTCGGCCCATGTGCGTTGATATTTCTTATTCAAATTATCGCCCGGCATATAGTAGAGATCGTCGAAACGCGGATGCGCCCACTTGCAGAGCTCGGTACAACACTTTTCCACATCCAAAGACCATGTGCGCTGCGGTCTACAAGATTTCAAAGACAGCATTTTCACACCACAAATGGGATACGGCTTCGCGCAGTGTGAGCGATAATATATAGCTTTCGTATTCCGTTTGCGGTATGGTTCTCTTTGTGGCGGACATTTCGACTCTTTGGCCTGCACCTTATTCGATTCCCCGCGGACAATGTCGAAGAAGGTATTTGTTATATCGTTGGCTATATTTTTAGTCCGAACTGTTGCTATAACACATTTGGCTAGTCTTTTCAGAAACGACATCACGCTGAAACGATTTGCAGTTTAGCAGCATTCGCAATTCTTGGTGGGCTTGAAGACAATTTTTTCCGAATTCACGTGGAAAATTTTTGCAAAATACACTTCGCATATGAAAATTTTGTTATTTTTCGTTCCGTTATTTTTATTGAATGTAAATAAAAGCAATACTTTCATGTGAAGTCTGATGCTCGACATTCTAATTGGAATGTTTGTTAAATAAATGACATATAAATACACCTCAAAAATATATGAGGAACAGGGTGTTTATCTGTATTTATTCTCAAATTCTTCAGTGTTAGAAAAAAAGATTTTATTAAGTTAGTCCAAATTGTTTGCTCATGCAGCGCTTTTGCACCTGGACATTTTTTACTCCAGCCGAAATAATACATAATATCACACTTAGTATTCGCTTTAGGATCGGTCTTTTCTTGATTTGCTCTCATATTTTAGGTTATCCTATACTTCAGTTTGGTCTAAAATTTCTTGATAACTCTTCCTTTCGGCTGTTGTTGTTTTAACGGTTATCTAATCCTCGTTAGGATGGTAAGGATTAAGTTGTCGCCGACGTCTTCTAACGGGAGGCCCAAGAAACGTGCTGTTTCGACGGGGTTGTCTTGCTACAATATCCAGAACGAAGCTGCGCTAAGATCACTCACGTTTCTGGTTTCATGTTTGCAAAGGGTGGTGATTTCGCTTCAAGAATGCCGTTCACTGGAAGAGAGTCGGTGAAGGTGTTGTTCAATGTCGTCGACGTAATTGAGGAAAGATCTCTTTCTGTTCCCAGGAGGCCGTTCCGCTCCAAGCAGGTGGCTGCAGGGGTGATTTCAGAAAAAACATCCTAGCAGAAACTGCCTGTAGAGGAGTTCGTTATGCTCCTTAACTGCGAGCATAAGCGCCTCACTATGTAGGTACTCAGTGGAAGACATTAGGAGGCATCCTGTCGTCCAAATATGGTCGAGAGAAATGTTGAAATTTACGTTGAAGGTGCTTCGAAACACGTCTATGACTATGTGATATTTCCAAGTAACTGCTTCCTGTTTTTTGGAAAAAGTGAACATGTCGGAAGCATATTACTATAACAACACAGACCAGTAAATAATGAGAGGTACTCAAACATTTGTTTGCCAGTTGTCTTCCAAGAAATCAGAAAAAACGAACCACCGAAGACGGATCACACTTCACCACGACAATGCGACACACACATATCGACTGAAACAACTGAGAACATCTATTTGATGCGTCATTGACCGTAAAGTCCCGACTTGGCACCGAATGTCTTCTTTTTATTCCCGTATGAAAAAAGTAAGGTAAGAGGTCAACGTGTTTCGAGACCTAAAGAGAGCGTATTTTAGAGAAAGCTCAATTGTTGAAGGAAAAGTGCTTCGAGAATTGGTTCAAAGGCATGAAAAAGATTTTCGATTTTCGATGATAAATACTAGTTTATGTTTCCCAATCATGAAATATAACAGACAACACTCGTATATTAACACGCTGTTAGTAATATACATATTTAGAAATATACTACAATATACAACACTGAGCTGGGTTACTGGTCATAAGTCGAGCTTTATAAAAAACCCAACCTAATTCCATTTTATTGACACTTCAATAAAAAGGCTTCATAAGTCTCGAGAATCAGTAAAAAATATACAACTTTGTTAACTTCAGTGGCTTATGAATACAAACTTTTATTCATGTTTTTATAACCTGTCTAAGATGTATCCATTTCAGCTCAAAAATTCCTCATAAAACTTTCTTGAGTGTCATTGTACTTTGTATGAAAATCTTTCAAATATGTAGTTATGTATGCACATTTCCCGCTTTAACTACTCAAATAAAATCACCTTTGTTAATTGTCAGTTATGAAAACCAACTCGCTACAAATGCTTAATGCATTTATATATAAGTATCTAAGCAAAAGCATAAAATCCAAGCTATTCAGACAGGCTGGCGATTCAATCTCCAGACACAGATGCCATCTGCATTCAAGAGAGTAAAAAATTTATAGAAAAATATGTATTTTATAGCCATGATAGCTGTACATCGGGACATCTCCCATCAAAATCTACAGTTATGGAATTTACATACACACAAGCATTTATGCAAACAAAGCAGTGGCATTCAGTAGTGTCTGCATAACTGCCTAATTTATATGCAGTTATGAAGCGTTCATAATTCTCTTTGCTACACTCGTCGCACGCGCAGCACAGCCAACTCAAAAGACTTCTTCTCCTTCGTGTAAGAAATACACGCCCTGCTCATTTGCATAGATTACATAGAATACATTTGACAGGCCGTTGGTGAGACGTCAAATCGTCAACCATGCAACGGTCACCAAAGGCAACGCTGTTATATAGCCATTGTTGTTGTTGTTTTTAGTGTATTCTTTGTCGTGGCATTGACTGGTGTCAGGTATGTGGCGCATTTGGCTACTTGCGGCCTTCCTCGTCTCACTGTCAATCGTTAGCGCTCGCTTCGTCGACGAACTTCCACGATTTTGATGATCGTTGGCCAGCGGAAATGTTGAATAAATTCGTTTTTATTTGCCTGTTGTTAGTTATTTGTTGTATGTTGTTGCATGTACTTGATGATTTTGATGTTGTTGATGATTGGTGTGATGTCTATGTTTGGTTGTTAAAAATTCCCCTTGTCCTACACTGCTTCTAAATAGTGTTCGTATATAATTAAGTTTTATTTCTTTTAATTTGTTGTGTTGTTGTATTTTTTAACTGTAGTTATGTAGATTTTGTTGATATATTTATTTGTTTTGGTAGACAATCTTGATGGCGTTGGTCAATTTGTGTGATTGACAACAATGAACAAGTAAAGCAGCGAGTTAGCGTTAAGAAAAGTATTTCTGGTTATACTTACATATGTATTTATATACATATGTATATCTTCTATCTAAATATCTAAGGCCAGCTGGCGTCTTCGTTTAACTAATTTATACTTTTTACTCTCTAATTCGGTTTACACTTAGGTTGCCCTCTTTAACTACGACCTTTTTTTCTCCAGATCTTTCACATTTCTTCTTGTTTCTGCCTTCAGCTGACATTTTAAAATTAGTAGTTATTTAATTGTTCGTGACATTTGCGTAAAATAGATGAATAGATACTAACGGTGTAAATATTTTCGTAAAAACCTTTTCTGGGTTCATCGAATGTTTACTAATCCCACAATTAATGTCATAATGCTGCTTAGATTTTTGTCTAAATTGTTATAAATGTAGGGACATGCTTATAAATTTCAAACTTTAATTTTGCTTCTCTTTCGCTCGATTGCCGGTTTTATCCAATATCAAACCAAAGAAAACTGACCGAAAATTTGGTTCTATTTTAATAAAAACTCTATTTTTCATTTTCTTTCGACTTGATGGAGTCCATAGACCACAATTTTGTATTCAACCCTTTCACAGATTAGGTTAGGTTGGGTAGGTTAGATAGCTGCTCAAAGATAGCACGCGGACTGGATATGTAGGGATATGTAGCCCTTTGTGAAGTCATAGAAAAGAAGAACTCCTGTGTTCGAACTTATAAAGTAGGAAAACGCTTAGTACCAATACAAATTTGCACAGACGTTTAATTTTCGCTCCCGCCAGTTCGAAGGGTTGACTGAAGATATGCGCTTCCAAGTGTTTAAGTATTAACCTCCCAAACGTGGGACGGTCAAGAAGGAAGTGTTGGGTTATTTGCACCTCATATTTTTCCATACAGCTTCTGCAGATGGCGTCTGGTAAGATTCCCAACTCACTGTATGGACGCCAATGGGCCAATAGGCTGTTAAAAGCCAACTACTAGGGATATGCTAGCTTTACTGAGGGAAAAGAGATCTATTGAACACGAAGGAGTAAATTGGCGGAGGCCGCCTTCGCATGTTGGATGTTTATTTGGAGAAATATCATCCTTCAGACTCTCTTCCATAAGGGATAGTTCAGCGCCCATGTCGTGCTCGACCCTTACCTCCTCAAACAGTTGTTCGAAGCTGAGGACGGAGTCGCCCCCAGTACTTGCCACATCCGAGAGACTCAGGTCGTTTGATTATCTCCACCTTCCGTAACCATCGTATCTTAAGCGCCAGCAGCTTAAGCGCCATACGCTTTGGCATCTTTCGGAGAGAACCGACGAACTCAGCATTTAGCAGAATTAGCGCTTGCCTATATAGTTCCTTGGTTCTTTCCAGCCTTATTAACCTCCAGTCGAGCGTGGGTAGTTAGGGGTTCTGCGGTCAGTATCTGAGGATTTTCTCAATGTCACTCGGTAAGGAAGATTCAGCTGACAGCCAGACGTAAGCCCTAGGAAAGTGGAAGGTCCGCTTTATCCACGGACTCCAACCTGGCTTTCCTCTATACTTCCTCTACCCGAGAGACTACCTCTTTATATAGGCATCGGCACATCTGATGACCTTATGAAGCCCATGGAGTTCGGCACTCTCACTTTTTCTTTCACAAACTCTCGTGAAAACACTAGACTAGAGAGACCATCGGTAGTAGTGTTCGAATTACTCTTCCACTGCTTTATATAGTTTTAAAATAGTTATTGTCATAAAATAATATGTAATTACTTAAATTTTTTATCGAAACACCCTCTTAATAATATCCTTATATGTACGCACCGATAGTTATTCACTAAATCTTACACCAAAACCTCATTCGGTGGAGTATCTTTTCTTTCTTTTTCAAAAAAGGCCAGACAAATAAATGATTTCATTGTTATGGGCCAAACAAAGTCATTCCTTAGTCAATTTTTAAATAGTGGGAGCCAAAATATGCCATTCATAACCACAACTACAAAACAATGGCGGAGTGACCAATAAAAGATCGGAACTGGTAGAGATCAAAGTGAAACCGCACATTACAAGCCGCACGAAAAAGAAGAAATGTTTAGCCACAGTCAAGCAGACCGACCGAACAGCAGCCGCTGAAAATGGCTAATAAAGAAATAGAACAATACTTCATAACTATGCCGCAATCAATTATAGGCATTTATATTGACTACCTGTAATTTAGCTTAGCCACGATTACATTGACAAAAATATCAAAGCAACAGCGCAAGCAGAGCCCGAAACAGAGTCGTAGGCATAGCCACAGCCATAGCCGCAAGAGAAAAAGAAACTAAAAGTATAGCGTGGAGATGAAAGTGGTCTCAGGAGCAGCGTTGTATGGCTAAATGACTGTGCCGCAGAACAGAAGAATAGAACGGAAGCGACGGAAGACCTTTGGGCAATAGCTAAATAATGTACTACAACAATAATAAAATAGGTAAGCGATGCTACGCTGTGGCATGTGGAATTGTTTTCGCTGGGCGTTACAACAGCAGCAGCAACAACAACAATAAGGAGATATATATCCCTTCAACTCTAAAAATGGCAAAACAATGAGTACGACGATGCTCGAGTCACATACCTTACAAGATCGCTACTCCAACGAGGCGGGTATTTAGCGACACTGCAAAGAAAAAAGAGAGCAAGCAAGGGCCCGCCGATACCTGTATTTATTGTATAATGCGGCATGCAACCGTGTAAAGAAGATTTCGTTGAAATTAAAAACATATCATCAGGTGGCATGACAATTAAAAAATAAATAAAAACGATCAGCACAATAAGTAGTGCACCGAGAATAATAAGACAAAAACAAAGTCAGCAAAATTGAACATTGCTGCCGGCAGCCGCAAGCGTACCGACAGCGCAAGATCTGAAAAGTAAGCCGCAGCCACAACACACACACACAAACGGCTAACCAAACGACGAGTCGACCATAAGACCGATCGTCGCAGTGATCTTCTGCACAACGGCGATAAAAATCAAATATTCGTTGTTGCCGCCACGTACAGGTTGCAATAGATGTGAACAACGGCGAATACCATATCTGGTTGTCCATGTTAAGTCAGAGAGTGTAGAGAGTGTGCGCGGCAGGAGCGGCGTTAAGCGTTGAAGGCTACTTAAATTGTTACAACGATTGCTGATTGTCGATCACTGATCGTCTTGTCGTAGTTCAAGCGCAAGAAACATTAAAGTAAGTACATACATACATATATATATTTATTTGAGTTAGTGGCGTGTGAGCGTATGCGTCGCTGCTTTTGTTGTAAATAGCTTAAAACACCATTATGCGCTCGTAATCGCACGATGCGGCACACGATCTTTGATCTTGACCGCGTGTGATCGAAATTAGAGCATTTTACATTGCTCTTACCGACATTTTAGTGGGAAAATCGAATTTCTGCTACATGTTGCTGTAGGTTATATGCCCGCTAGGCAGTCGAAATAAATGAAATAATCACCGCGAGTGAATGTTAGTTATTTAAATGAAATGGGAAAAAAGGAAGTTAGCGCTCGCTAGCTAGCTGGGTTAATTGTGTGGGAAAATGGGCAGCCCTATTAGCAATTTGTTATACTTTCAAGTCACAGCGATGCTCATGTGTATTACATTTTTGATACATGCTCGATATTTTACATTCCATACATTTGCCTTTATTTTGAAAAGAAAAATTTTGCCGCAGGTGGTAGCCAAAGAAAAAGGAAAGTTTTTAGCTTTAAGCTTTATTTCAGGAAAATTTTTTAAAAAATTTTTATTTTAAAGACGCAATCGTATATGCAATTACAAAGAAGTCATAGTTTCCTATACTTATTTTATGAAGTTTATGAAGAAAGGCCCAGAATCAGGTGAACTTCGAGGATATTATGAAGAGACTTGGTGTTTTATTGCTTGGTATAGCGGTCTTCAGAGACCACATTTCAAATACATACTTATGGAAGAGGTACTGGAAGAGGTACCCATTAAACCTATAAGGGATATGTGTCTAGTACTTCAATTACAAGACCATCATTTACATATAGATGAAATTCTGTTAAGCCGCTGCTCCATATATATTTAGAGAAAATCTCCGCTCATCACTTAAGCTTAAAGTTCCGAATTGTGTTTACTGCTACAAACAACAATACATCAATCATGCACTCAATCAATGTCAATTTGCTCTCAAGATACTAAATAAACTGACATTTTGACACAAATTTTGAGTGAAAAATTCTCGGACACAAATTCAAAGGATACCATTGCCAAATATACACACATACACAAAAAGGACAAAGTGCGAGTTGGCAGTAATAGTAGCCATCATCGTAGCGGTGGTCGGGGTAACAGCAAAGCAAACTCATTAAATTTCCATCAAATACAAATATTTTCAGCATCTTAGACGAAAAATGGCAATGAAAAGGAAAGCGCAAAAATAACAAATAAATAAAATTATAGGCGGACATACATATACCATGTATATGTGGAGCAAAATATTAGACATGGCATTTGGCTGCAGCGAAAATCAATAAAATTCAATATTTATATTTATTGATAAGAGTTCAGGCGTTGGAATGACCAACAAGCACAGAAAAATAAAACTGATAATGGCAAAAATTGGCAGAAATAAAATGGCAACGGCGTGAAAGTGTGACGCATGTCCTTGATTGTATGTGTGCATGGGTGTGTGTTTGAACGTTTCGAGTGGCGGCTGGAGCTAGTAAAGCAGGCAGCGTGGCAAAGGGCTAGCAAGCAAAAAGTGGCCGAGGCCAAAGTTGAAGCGTGTATATGTCAATCTTCTTTTATTATTATTATTTTTCCCTTTTTTGTCGCAGCAGAAAAATATTCATGCGAAATTGTATTGGCATGGCCGTAGCGAGTATATAACAGTAAAGAAGAAATGGAGCACAGCGTAAGGAAGTCAGTAGCAATGACAGCTGTAAGGCAGCGCAAAATATTTATCGAACGCGCAGGAAAATGGCGCTTACGTGAATTACACTGTGTGTGTGTTTATAAGAAATCAGCAGGCTTGAATGGACGTACGCTTGACGGCGCTGCGCTATCGAAGTGGTAGAATAAGATATGAGCGGTGTACAAAAATCGACTACAGAAGGGGTAAAACGCCAAGCAAATGTTTGGTTTGGATCGCTCAACGCCGCCCACCACGCCTCTACAAGTAGCGGCCACAAACAGAAATGAGAAGCATGAAGGAATTCTTTGTGTTGCACGATGAGTGTTTGGCCTTTACATAGTCCACAAGTATGTTTATGTGTACAATAATACAAATGAAAATAATAAAAGTACAAATTGAATGGAAAACAAAACACTTTTGCACAAAATAATCATAAAATTGAAGAAGACTGAAGGTATGACCTAAAAAAAAAGTGAAGCGAAGAAGGCATAAACAAGAAAAATTGGTTAAGTAAAAATGCAACAATAAGAAAAAGGTTGCGCTATACCGAAACCACCCCTTTGCAACCCGCACCCGTGTAAGGAGGGTGTAAAAAATAGCCGCCCATAAACAAATCTAATTCAAATTCAGCGTCAAAAGCGACATTGTGAAGTCAATGAACGCACGCAGACCGTTGGTGTCTACGAAAAAGGGGAGACTCTGCCAGACGAATTGAGATACAACTGCGCCAGCTCAGCGCGGAACAGACTTATACTAAAAGGGAGCTGAGTCAATGGCTGGGTTGGGGTGCCCAAAAGCGCGAGGAGGTGTTTAATGGCATTGCATAATGGCACAGACGTGGGTGGGTGTAACGAATAACCGTTACAAGTTGGTGTGAGAAGCTAGGAAGGTACGTATTTATGTAGCTTATTTCTTGCTGCCGGCAACTTACATATTTTGGGTGTGTAACGGTATTTCGGCTAACAAGTGCATAGGGGTATGCGAAGGCGTTTGTTTCGGTTTAAGGACGAGCATAAAATAATATCAGTGGCAGCAATGCAGTGCTTTAGCTACGATGTACTAAGTAGTGTTGCTGGGCTTAAGGATGGATAGTTTTTTGAAGGCATGTTGCTTAGCGGGTAGGTCAAAAATACGCTGTTTTCTGGTGAAACTCTAAAATTAAAGTCTAATATGATTAAAGCGTTGCTGAACATTCTCTGCCAGGTGGTATCAAGTATGTTGAAACCTAAATTATTTTTGTTATTTAAGGAACTATAGATGCCGCATTCTTCAAAATTTAGTTGATGAGGATTGTCTGCAGATATTATTAAACCTTTTTTAATATCTTCTGGAATATTTTCCTGTTTTCGTTAATATTTTAATGTCAACGAAACATAATTTTCCAAGTTAAATTTCCTTGAAAATCATCTCCAGAGCCTACAACGTAAACATTATCAACTCCCCTCTCCGCAGCAAAGCCCAAAAAATATTAATATGGCACCCGAAAATTTGGCCAAAAATTTCTGCATCACGCTACGTAACTGTTGTGGCTTTAAAGCCAGAAGCCGAAATAAGCAAACAAAGCGTGCACGAAAAAAACACAGAAACCAACAAAACAATACAACACAAGAGTGTAGGCAAACGAGAACAAGACACAGGGGAAAACAAAAACAAAGGCGCGAATGAATGACTGTGTCCTTTCGGAGCTTGCATGGCGAAGTTAGCAGCACCCAAAAACTCGAAAACGCTCACATGCTGCACCATTGAATGTCGGCCGCACGTACATTCACCGCTTATGCCACTATTGCCACAGTACGTGCGTCCAAGCGCCTGCCAAACGAATTATGTATGTAGCTGTATCCTTTAGCATGTTTCTTTGTTCATACCGTGCTTTGCCTCCTGCCAGCACGGCTTGTCCCTGCTCGGTTTCTTTGGCACTGACAGTTTATTTGCTTTGCCGGCAATTGCAGCTTCTTTAGCAGGCTTCGTGCAACTTCCACAGCTTTGTGGGCCTTGACACCATACATACTTACACACACATATATGTATGTGTGTATGTATATATGTGCGCTGCTTTGGCGTTGGCTTGCAGCTTTACGAGTTTATTTAAATAGGCAAGTGAAATTTCTTTTCCGCCCGTTTTTTATACTCCTTCTACATTGCCTCCGTTGTTGGGTCCCGTTTTTGGGCGTCCATACGGAGCGAGCATGCTTTTTCATATATACTCTGGCCGCACAAACCTCTTTGCCTTTCATTTGTGTCCTTTTGTTACAACAATTTGTTTTCCGTTTTACATTTTCGTGTGTGTCCGTGTGTTGGTGTCTTATTGTTGGCAACGTTGCGCTCTATTACAAATACAATAAATAAATACGGAAAAAATATCGTATAAATACAAAAGCGTGTTTGCTGTAAAGGCAAAAACATATGTTCCCATTATTGTGCGCCCAAATTGGTTTTTAGGTGGCAACCGAGCACAATTTAAGTGGTAATCATTTACTCTAAGCAAATACAAATACAAAAACATAGTATACGTTGTTGGTTTTCGCCGATGTCGTGTTTTTTATATAGGCTTTTGAAATGCCTTTTTTTTATTAGGAAGCCTTAAAGGGAAGTTCGAACGATATGACGAATTCATTTCAGGTATATGTACAACAACAATCGCAACCGTACAGGGGAGAGAGAGAGGAGTTTTTAATAACTCACTAAAAAGTGAATATGGTCTTGACACCACTGCCTTCTGAATATACTTTAATGGCAGCCAATGCATTTATATTAATTATATTTATATTTTTAAGGTTTACGTTGGACCCAATAGATAGATAGTAGAGATTGAAGTTTTGCACTGCGACCTACGCTCTATGATGCCCTTTCCTATATCACATATGGTCACCGGTTACCCCTTTATACCCGATTTAACCTTAAACGCTAGGATCGCATTTAGTGCGGCTTGACTGTTGTTAAGTATGGCGATACGCTGCTTGCGATTTTTGCAGCTTATAGCAAAGACATCTGCCTGAAAAATGCTCGGAAAACGTCCCATTGGTATGTATAGTTTGGTATGCGGTCCCGCAATTCCTGCTTCAGTGCCTTTCTGTGTTTTCGAGCCGTAAATAAACCACTGGATAGTGCTGCCTCTCAGCAGTATATCGAGCGTGCAGTCATTCCACTCCACCTTACTGCCGAGAATAACTTTAAAATTCTTTGTAAAGTTAGTTCTCTTTCTAACACCGTCCCTTGGAAGAAGAGGCAGTGATGTGTTTTCCTCTGTGGCCTTCATTTGTTGAGACGACATTATTTTCTCTTTCGCTACCTGTTTAGTCAGTAGATGTAGCGGTGCGAGCTCCAGCATGTCTTCAAGCGTTGCTGTGGGGCAAGTGCTTCGATATTTGAAGGTCCACCGAAGTCATTGTTGCCTTAGATGAACAAGCAACTGTTCCATAAGTGACAATCAGCCTTGCGATCTTGGTATACAACCACCTTATGGTGTCTGGCTTGCAGCCCCAGGATCTGCCGACAAGGCAGTTTTTGGTCAGCGTTAGATCCACATGCCTACTCCACAGCAAGTTCGAGAAAAAGGCCATGCCCACTTGATTGATTCTGCAGTAAACATATTCCTTGCAGTCATTCAATCCAGGCGATCTTGCCTACATGTCATTATTGGTGGACTTAGGCCAACCTAATAAAAATAAGTGAGAAGCACTGAGGTCTACGGAGAGTAGTTCACGGCTTTATTGGCACTTGATTTTGGTGGCAAGAAAAATCCGAAGCAACATATATCTTTGTATACATACCCATAATAACAGGATGCTTAACGAAAATCTTGCCTCACAATTTTTACTATATTAGTTTTAGCTTTCGCTAAACAAAAATTTTAATTTAAAAGGAGCTTAGAATGCGTCGCCAATCCTCCTAAAGAATTTGATGTCGAAATATCAATTTTTTCTCATCATTTCATAGAAAAATCAAAATTGTAATGATATTAACGGATGTAACGGATGTGTATACACTCTGTCATATTTCATTGATTTATATAGTCCACATGAGCATAGCTACAAAATATAAATTGCCAAAAAATATAAACCATAAGCCACGAAAATAACTCCGGAACAATAAATTTGCATGTAATATTCTTTATCAAATTTCAAAGTTCATTGCACTTAACGAAGATTACAATTATAGCTTACGCAAGGCTGTTGGCAGCGAAGCAAAAACAGAACAATGAGGCTTAAGGTGAAGCGCTGAGAAAAAGTGATAGCAAGAACAAACAGAGAAGCTATGCGGCACATTTTTGCTTGGAAAAAACTGGAACGCAGGCAGCCACGCACAGCTGAATAATTCGTTTTCTGTGCATATGTGCATACATTAACAAATATTTTTTTTGGCTGCTTGCTGCCAGTAAGCATTTGAGTTTTGAATTTAGTTTAAGCGTAATATGTATATATGCAACAGTGAGGTATATATACAAATACGTATCGAAAGTAATAGAAAAGTTAAAAAATAGGTTGAAGTTTGATTAGAAATACGAAAATACTTTTTCGACTATCCAATATACCGAAAATAATTTTTTAGTGATAGTTATTGTTGTTGTTTTTATACATATTCTATGATTTTAAATTCTATTAAAACACTAACTTTGTGCTACCTGGGATGCACGTACTCAACCTCCTGCCTTCTATGGAAAATTTGGTTACTCATACGCCGTGGCACACACAATAACGCCTATGATTCGCTACAAAACGCTTCAATTGACAATTATGTTAAACAAAGTTATTAAATTACGCAAATAACGAACAAAATGAAAATTACATAACACCAAGCGAGTGACTTAAGGCGCACACAGAAGCACGCGTACTGAGGATATTGTGAAAGCATGGCGAAGCCTTCGCAGGTACACGTGAATTATGTATGAAGGCGAATACTGAAACAAAGGACACGGCACGGCGTAGCTGCAAGGCAAACACGTTGCAGTAGGCCTCACTGTCATGGCAGCAGCGGCAGTAAATTGCCAAAAGCCAGTAGGAAGAGCTGCTGGCATGGTAGTGCACGACAGTAAGCGACTTACAAGGATGTGCTGGAGCGAGGTGGTCGTACTGCGAAGTATGGGGAATGAAAGCATGCGGATAAGCGTAAATATGAAAGCTTACCCAATAGCGGCATCATTAAATATGCGTTGAGGAATGCGTTACACAATCTAATGCGACAAATCAATAACCTCAGGTGATCAGATTGTAGGCAAGCAGGTAGCAGGGTGTGGGACGTAGCGTGGAACGAAAGATAAGCAAAGAAACAGTGAGGGAGAATGAGAGGAGCGATACATTTTGGTAGCACAATTGTGTGGGGAGCAAAGTGAAGGGAAGAAGTGAAGTAAAGGTGAAGAGGAAGATGAAAGCTAAACAAACTAAGGAGCAGATATGTCAGTGAGTCAAACAGATAAACACTAGCAGGCAAGGCGTTGTTACCAAATAACAAAATAGAAAAAAATACCCGAAAAGTATAAAAAATGGTAAGAGCAGGCTCGAAAAATAATACAAAAATAAAAGAAACAATTGAAAGTAACAAAGGCAAGTTTCATTTACCATAAAATTCGCCATTACACAAGCAAACGGGAAGTACAGCAGTACACAGTGTGCAGCACAAGCGGCAAACCATTCAGGCGCGAAATGACTGAGTAGCAAGAAAAGGAATTATGTGCGGAAGGAACAGAGCGTAAGGCCTTCAAAAAATAGACAGCTTAGCAAACACACTAACAAAGGCCAGCCAACTACGGGAATAGTGTGCAAAGGTCTACTATTTCATGCTAGCAGCGGCGCACGGCGCATATAACCTGACTGGCAGGCTAAAAAGCGCAGAGAGATGGGTAGACAGACAGTCAGGCCATAAGATAGGCAGCTGCAAATTTGACTGTCTACAAAATTTCACTTATTTTCACATTTTTCTCAACTTCACTTTGTTGCTTCTGCACCGCCATTCTTGGTAACTAAAATTTTTTCGTCCAAATTCGTTGTTTTTTGCTGGAAAATCGCGCCGCCAAACAAATAAGTTAAAGTAAATTGCGCTAAAATTCATGGCAGATCGCTTATATTTCGCCCACAGACACAAATTATGCCACTTACTTAAGCGTATACCGCAGCGCAGTGTGCGAACAATGGCGGCCGACAAAGTGTGTACGGGGCGTATGAGTGACGCGTTCGTGAAAGCTGCGGCTCTGCTTGCATGCATGAGCTGACTTTCGTCGTGTATGTATGCATGTATGTGCGTGTTTGTTTGTAGTTAAACGCTATTACATACATTATTAGTGTATGTGCATGCCGCTGTTTGTTTGGCAGCCCATCGCTGGCGGCGTCAATGGCCCGGCACGCCAGCTGTGCCTTATACTGCGTCTATCGCTTGTTTGCCTGTGCAACGCCAAGGCTGACAGTGGCAGTGGCAGTGGCAGTGGCATTAGCGCGCTGCTGTTTCGTGGCAGACGTTCTTAATGTGTTTCACGCCGCCAGGAAAATATAACAAAAATGCGGAAGTTACAAATGAAAATATAATATACGTTTACATATAAATTTATACAGCTGTGTGCTTGTAAGTAAAGTCCTGTCTGCCGTGACGTTGAGTTTGACTATGTACCTACTTTCTTTATTGTGGCATAGCTTAGCTTTTGGGGTGTATATTTTCTTTGCTTTATTATTATCATTATTCTTTAGCACTGAGTGAGAACGTAGGATTTTGGGGGCAAAGAGCTTTGGATATTTAAAAATTAGTCAAAAGATTGAATGCTCAGACTTAGATGACAATGTGCCTGTATGTCAAACAAGTCAATATTACTGCATAGCTCTTCTCTGTCAATTACGATATTTCATTCAATTTTGCTATATATTTGGATTATTATTTATTTCGAAATTTTCTTTAAGCGGGTAGTCAAGTCTAAAAATTTGAGAAACTCGAAAAACATGTTTTTTCTTAAGGGGTTAGGTGGGTTTCAGAAGTACAAAAAAATTTCAAAAAGTTAATATGGTATATCAAAGATACATGCTCGAACAATGTTTTCTGAAATTTTGGTATAAAAATATTGAAAATTCAACGTTGAGACCTCTTTTCCCTGGATGTCTCACAAAAATAATGTCCTCGCCGTTCTGTTCAGATACCCACCTTGGGTAGAAAACACGCCGACGAGAGTCCATTCCGTTTTTCTTCGTTACTACGAAGAGGCATAACTCAATGACTCTTCCTTTATAATAATATGTCTATGTGTCAAAAATAAGTTTAATCAAGTCAATATTATACTTGCCTTAGCACCCATATAACTAATATAAATATATTTGAGCTTCAGGGTGAATTTATATTGCATATAACGGCCAATGTGTCAGTTATCTTAATAAACTTGAAAGAGATTATGTTCTTAATAAAAGTGCATCTTTGCATCATATACCCCTTATACTATAGCTATGAGGCCTTATTTACCTGAAGGAATTTCTCTGGCTTTAACCCTTGCGAGTTGCAAAAGGATGAAATGTTCGGTTATACCTGAACTCATCCCTTCCTTACTTGTTAATTAATTAAAATAATAATTTTGTCAACTCTTCAAATATATTGCCAATAAACAGATGGTAAAAAGGGTAAAACGTGGACAACAAAAGTATGGAACGATTTTTATTAATTGCCAAAAAATGCTCGAAATTCGCTCCTTTAGACTAAAATAGTCACCAAAAACTGCTTAGTGGACAAGAAGCCGGAAGATTTGGAGCATACTTTTGCAGAATATCTAAGTAAATTTCACACAGAGTGTTCCTCTAGCTTCACATACTTTACTTTCTAACAATTTATTAAGCAACATAACATTTATATGCAATTATAATTTAAAGCACTACATGGTAAAATTCCCTAACCACAAACTCATTACGCCAACCGCGAAGAACTCTAGCTTATATACAAGCAGTATAAATGATAGCAGCACCACTCCAAGCGCCAAACACCAACGACTGCTGAGGAAGTAAATGCTTTGTAGGAGCTGCTAGCAGGCGCACAGTAATTTAAGTTGTCATTATATCAGGCCACACATACACTCAGATACACAAGAACGCGTGAAAAAAGCGCCAGCTTCATAATATAATAATTCTGTTCAAATTCCGGCACTCTCAGTGTAAATGAATGTACTATCTTAAAGCAGCAAGTAAATAGAAAATGTAGTCAAATCGCGCAAAATCACGCTTAAAGAGTGCGCCCTAGACGAGTCCTTGAAAAATGCGTTGTGTTTATTTTTCAGCTTTATTGCACGTAAATAAATTTTTCGAATATATTTTTTTACAGTGGCGCACGGGAAGTTAACGTGAAGTCTTTGATTGTTTTTTTACTTTTGCTATTCGCAACTTTTCATGCATTCAAGCCGAAATTTTGTTTTCTTTTATTGCTTCAGTTGCTACACCCCAATGTTGTTGTTGAAGTTTGCTTCATATTTTTCTGTTTCTCCTAACTTTTATTTTCCACTTTTTCTGTTGTATATTTTTTAGATAAACAATGCGACAATTTTTACGCCAAACGCGCTTTCGCCCTCGTTCGCGCCTTGCTGCCTTCCATGCGCCCATACCGACTACCTTAAGTTCACCTTCACCTTCGGCACCTGAGTCGACCCGTCATCGTCGCCGGCACTTAAGCGACTTTTTCCATTGTCGCAGCTGCGGCTTTCGAAAGCCACTTGTTTCTGCACTCCTCCGTGTGTGTGTGTGTGCTTAGTATTCTTTTTCTCGGCAGCTATAGACTTAGCTTACGGCTTGACTTTCGTTGACTTGTGTCTTATGCTTAAGTTTAGATATTTATGGTTTGCATACGTTTGGCTGAGTATTGGAATTTGCCGTACTTTAAGTGTCGCCGCTTATCCGCTGTGTTGTTATTGTTTTTGTTTGTTTTGTATATGAATTTTTTGCTGCTTTCATGCATAAATGCGTAATTTTATGCAGCAGCCAGCACGAAAATGTTGATAAAAGTGCTTGTTACATTATTTGTGGCAAAGTTTAAATGACTTTGTGGCGCCGTCTGATAATTTGATGCGTTGTAAGCAATTTGGTATTTCTTTCGTGGTTAAGTGACGAAAAAATATTTATTGCTGAAAATTTATGCACGCATTCTTTTTTTTCGATGAAAAAGTGATAATAATGAAAGTATTGATCATTCTTGGGAGAAAATTGAATTTATGCGGCAGACGGTGGTTTATTAAGAATTTATGGAAAATTTTCTGCATTTGAAAGTTTTCACGTGAAAATAGCCTAAGGCAGCCTGTGGTGAGTTTAATGTTTGCGATGGAAGCTATGAAATAATTTGTTTTTACTTTAAACTTTTTTTTTTTATATAGGTTCAATATTTAAATCATTGGAAGGCAGAAACGATCAATTTTTCACCGCTTTGTGATGACATTCCTTGAATATTTCCTATTTAATCTATTTTAGGTTATTTAAAAATAACGAAGCCATTCATTGCTGACGTAATTAATTTGAGAATGCCGGCATTTAAAGCGGTAACAGCTGATGAGTTTTGTATCCAAGCACACTTGCTAAGACCCAACTGCCCCAGAGACGACTCTAGACAGTATAGTGGGAAGCAGCCACGACAGTCTTGGGGACTTAAAAACTCCACACAATTTCATCACACAGTCGGAATGCCGAACAATTAGGGTTTAAGCGGCGAAGGTATCTAGCTGGGAATTAGGGTTAGCTTTGTATTAGTGGGGTCTGTATGGGGTCCAAACCCTGGCCACCAGTCCAGAGTTGAATGGAAGCTCAAGTGACCGGGTGATCAGTTGACCGGAGACTTAATTTTGGTACCACGAGGAGCAGGAACCCTTGGAAATGCGGGAAGGAAGTATTTCATATCAAAAATTACTTTATTTATTTATAAAAAAAAACTTAATTGGTGTCTCTGCCTTTCTACCTGCATCTACCACTTTGATGAGCTGTGGCGTTTATATAAAGCAGGGAATATTTACCAATAAAACAATTTTTGAAGCCTGTTATCCCAGTAAATGCTTCTTTTTGTATTTTTTCCAAACACGGGCACATTCGATATATTTTTATTTTATCCATAAACACATCAACATATCTGAATAAATGATCTCCCACGATTTTCACATAGAAAATAAGTTATTAGCACCCACAACTGAACAGTTACGAAGGCTCTACAAAAGAATCGGAAATGAACTTGTACTCGTAAGTAATAAGCCAAGCAACAAGCCAGCGTAATGCCCAACGGCCAGAATTATTGTAGCAACATGGGTGGGCAGCTTACCATAGCTCTATGTACATACATTCATAATTACTTATGTAGCCATGTTAACAACTCTATGAATGCGCTGCCCCCGGAAAACGCATGAAAACGCATGTTATGGATTTTCTAGGGAATTTTGATTTAAAGCTGAATTTTGTCGAAAGATTAGAAGGTGGGCAAAAGTTGTCGGACACAACATTTCACAAAATGTTGGGAAAATAATAAATAATAAGCTGTGCATGTAAACTACACACACAAACACATTTTTACGAGCACAAGTGTGTGTGTGCGTGTGTGGCATATATATGTATATCTGCCAAATACCAGCTAAGCGCTAAAATATAAGTTAAATACCCATTTTTGACATGACAGTTCAGCGGCAGCGCACAAAATTACATAAAGTAATAATAACAACAACAACATGCAGTAAGCAGCCGCTGGCAGTGAGCAGTGAAATGTCAAAAAATTTAATTCTCTACTCGACAATCAGTTTTCCATCATACCCAACTTATGGCGACTACCGAACTTAGCAACAAGCTTAGCGCAACAACAACTAAAGCGAGTTTGGTGGCAGCTAAAAAGTTGTTCCCTGCTTGTAACCGCCGCTTGCCCGCAATGTTGCCCCGTTGACGCGCAAAGCGGCTGACAAACTGACTCGCCACTGCGCTGTCACATCACTACTGTATGTGTGTTTGTTGTTGCTGCTGTTGTTTTGCCTGTGCGTCGCTGTTGTCTGCTTGTTAGCCTTGTCTTGTCAACATCTTCTGGTAATTCATCTTTTCAATTTTAATTTCAACATTTCGCTGCGCCTCCCGCCCGCTGCCCACACAATTCTTTCACTCACAGTTTTTGTTGTTGTGTTGTCTATGCGTCGCGACTTTGGTTTAGACCTGCCACCGCTCCTTCCACAACTATGACTTTTTAACTGATTATATTTCTGCTTCATCTCGGCGCTGACGCTCACTTACAACCCGCTTGCACTCGTTTCCTCCACTTCGCGTTTGTTGGTGGCGCGCCTTTTGTTTCAGCATTTAATATGATTATTTTTGCTTTGTTGTTCCTTTGAGTCACTCTTTCTATATCGTACATATCTATATCTATATTTTGTTATTATTTTTCTGTAGCACTGTTGCACGAACCCACTCGCTGCTTTCCGCACTTTTTTCCGCTGCACAGTCCACATGACTTCACTGCTTATTATTGCTGTTTTTCTCGTTGACGCGCTTAACAGTTAGCGTAGCATGCTGACAGCTGTCATAATTAGTTTTGACATTTCGAGATAATTATATATTAGCTGGAAAGCGAATGCCAGCAAAGCAAGCGTCTAGAGACTTGTAAGTGTAGCACTTTTTGTGGCTTTTTGTAGTTGCATTTTCGATAATTCTCTCCAATACGCGTTGCTTTGCTCTCCGATACTGCAAAGTATCTCACTGTGCTTCTCACTGTCTTCACTTTATCTTTAGCTTAAGTGACAGACAACCTAACCGCGTAAATTCTGGCTTTCCGTCGACGCTAAAGTCTGTGTGGGCGATTTGCTGTTAATCGAAGAGGTGTTAAGTGTAGGGTACACTAATCAGACAAACTGTCGTTTCAGTGAGAACTTGTCAACTGAAATTGAAGTAAGCATACATATGTATGCATACATTTGAGTCTTCTCAGCTGACTAATTACTGTTTGAAGTTGTCTTACACTTTTAATAAGTTAGATTTCGGGTCGTATGGGATAAGGTCCTGAGTACAGATAGAAACTCTCCTGAGGATGCTGCACTGGTTAGATTATGGAAGGTCTTTTAGAACATAAAATAGACCAAAGGTATAATCTAAGAACATAATTGTTTGGAAAAAAGTTCTAGTGATACCAAGAGGCACGTTTTGCCTTATCGGGATTCATGCAATAAGATTATCTTTGAAAGAAGAATCATCAAGCCTTCCTCCTTGAATGTCCCGCTTTTGCCAGAACATCTTGCGTTATATAATGTTGGAAGTTTAGTGTCTCAAATTACGTTTTCCGCAAGAACAAACTGCATACCTGTTTGCCTTTTGAACTAAGTGTATTGATAGCCTACCAGTTTCGAGCAGTCAACATCAGCTTATCCAAGTGAAGAGAATTTTTCATACTTAGTTTGTTTGAGAAATATGTATATTATGATTGAAGAAGCAAAAATATAAAAATTTTACTAAAAAATTTGCCAAAACTCACATAAATACTTATTTCCTTGGAATAAAGTGTTTTAAATTTTATTCACTTGAACTTACTTGCAACAACAGCGAGGCATAAAAGCGCTGACAAAAGGGAAGAACAGTACATTAAATGTGTTGTACTCGTATTTGAGCCCAAAAGCAGTGAAAATAAAATGTCGATGATGAAAATGTGAAGATAACAGGCCAAGGCCGTTTCCGGCCGCGTGCAACCAGTCAACGAACCAAACCAACAATTTTGACATACAAACCAGCGCATCAACATAATGAATTGCCACAGTTGCAAGTACTTAAAAGAGGGTTGCAATGCATTAGCGCAAATATAAATGTATGTATATGTGTAAATGTAAGGGGACATATGCCTTTTTTTATCGAAATTAAAAGGAAAAGCGTTGATGGCACGCCAACGGCTGTGTGTGTATGTATACGTTTTCCTTCTATTTGGCCGCACAAACGTACTCAAATACGCGTGATTGCTTTTGTATGACAAATACAATAAATATTTGTTGTTGTTATTATCTTTTTTTTCCATTTTGCGCCCACATTTATTTGAACAGTTACGACCATTACTGACATTTCATTGACACCGCACAGCACATAGTCAAACACCTGGGAATACCGAATTCGTGGAAATCTCACAAAAGTTCCCCTAAAATTTCCCCTTAATGCGACATAGGCCACAAAGGTGTAACTGTATTGCCAAAAAATCTAGATTATGCAACGCATTAGACCTTAATGAGGCACACTTGTCCGCTATCATTACGCACACTTGCACGACACCGCCGGCTGATCGCCTGGTCGACTGGCTGACATGCCGAATGGGTGACTGGGCTCCTGACACGGTGACAACGACAAGGACTTGCGGTTTGTCAACTAGTTGTCGTTATACGCTGTTGTGACAGCAAGTGAAGTATGGCTTGTTGAATTCGTTCAGCAGTTTTTGTCTGTGTGTTTGTGTGTGTTTGGCTGTGTGCTTCAACTTGGACGCTCATTTAAGCCATTGTTCACGCGTGGTTTCACAGTTAGCAACCCAAGTGTTGTTGTTGTTTATATCAAAAATTGCTGGTGGTTGCAATTGTTGGATTTCATTTTCATTTGCCACAAAACGCTTCATTTATGACACTTTTAAATGTGCGCAATTCATTAAGCGCACAAGTTTTTTAGCGCAACAAAATTTTATTTACACACACAGCGTTACATACTTTTCCACAGCACTGTATTGACTGTGCGTTGTCTATAAGAGACAGTCAACGCTTGTATCTACCCTTCCTCACACTCGCATATTCACTTGTAAAGCCGAAATATATGTACACTGTGTGTGCTTGTGTGGCACATACCTTTGTGTGCGACTGTGTAAAATGCGTTTGCGGCTTTTTTATCGCCAAACTTTTGCCATGCCGCTCAAGTATGCTAGCTAGTTGTATTGTATGTATGGCGCTTTTCGCTTTGACACTTTCAATTACAGTTATACTTTCTTACACAGCAGCTCCTAAACCCGCACAAGCACACGAAAGCTTGCAAGCAAGCATACCTGTATGGGTTACATGCTTGTAACCGTTAAAATGCGACATGAAAGGTGTCACCATTGTTCTATGCGGCTAAGGAAGTGCTTTTGTTTGTCGTCAAAGTTTTCCGATATTTTACACTCCATAATAACAATAAAGGCGACCATTTTTCGGTGGGGTAAATCTTGTCGCATAGACACTCATACAAGGAAACCCAACTTAAATGGGTTCTGTTGCATGTTCTTTGGAAGTGCTGGTGTATTGTTGGCGGAAACGGGCGTTAGCCACTGTGCTTCGTTAATTCCGCACTTTGCTTAATTAATTTCTTTTGTATTTTAGGCAGAATACGGTAGTTAATTTGCTAGTGAATGCACACATTTTGGATTTTATTAGCGAAAACTGCGTTGATATCGCTATGTTTATTGTGTAAGTTGAAGTTTTCATTGCGTAGTTTGCTGTTTTCGTAGTCTGGGTTAATTAAACCGTTGTCTTTGTAAAGAGCAGTTCACTGAGAGAGAAAGGTAGATCCTTCAATTTGGTTTAATATTCGTTATAAGTGGATACTGAGAGTCGAAAATGTAATAATATTAACAGTAACACGAAACCAGAGCTGAGATAGATTTAACTTGCCTTCACCTGATAATACTGAACCAAAAGTTATTACAACCACTTATGAGACCGCAATACCTTTCTTTAAGTAGTGTAACTATATAACAAAAAAAAACATATTATCTTATATAAGATATCAAAGAAATTTATTAATTTTTGATCGAATTTTTGGCAGAAAAAATGTTAATTTAAACAAGCAAAATATTATTGAGCGCCTTGCGATATGCTTCAATTTTCAGCATATCTCCTTACAAATTATCAAAAAATAATATTAGTTTTTGATCGAATTTTGGCATAAAAAACATTATTAAAAAAAAAAAATATTCCTCAGCGCCTTGCGATATGCTTTAATTTTCAGCAAATCTCCTTAATATTGAAGTGCTATCAAATCGCATGTAATTACATAATATTTGTGTAAACCCACACTTCTATGCGCTTAAAATTTCAATCATCAAGATTACAAACCATTGTTAAGACATAAAATTCAATTGAACACACTTTCACAAGAACAACAAAATGCCAAGGAGAGCAAAAAAGCAAGTAAGCACGCTTAGCTAACCACTTAAGCATTCATAAGTACACGTTTATACGCCAAAAGTGGAGAAAAGTTGTAACGGTAAACGATAAGACAATGCCACCAAGTACAGCTGAAAGTGTGCTTACACACACTAACACGCACGTAATGAAAGTACGCAATAAAAGGCGCAATAAAATCACAAAATGGCGCATGTGATAAGGTGAATATGTGAGTGCAACAAAAACATGCAATAAAATAGGCAAGAAAGCGCTCACGTGCACCAGAGTGTGTGTGTGTATGTGTGTGAAAACGTTTTTATGGTTATGACAAGCGGCATGTTGCATGTGGCATGCATGCACGTACGTAAAGTAACGCGTTGTGTATGCAAAACGGTGGCGAATGCAAATGCAAAAGAAACACTGGAATGTTGCATAACTATTTTGTACGAATACATATGCATAAATATACTAACAAAAGTATATATAATTATGTCTTTGTATCTGTGTATCCTTACACCTGCAAATTATATAGGAATAATACAAAGTACTCAGCTTTCCCAGACCGGCTTAGCAGCGGATCCTACGGTTCTACAAGTGACTCCATGGCGCTTAACTCTGCTGCTAACTTGGCGTTTCTCTGCATATCAGCTTGCTTGCCTGTGTTTGTGTGCTTGCGTGTGTGTAGTGGCAAGGATAATAAGTGTATCTGTGCATATTGTTATGATTATTGCAATTTCATAGCTAAGTACTTTGTGTTGTAGTCCAATTTATATGCATAGATGCGTGTATGTGCTGTTACTAGTACGTTTCGAAGCACCCTGTAGAGAAATGTACGATTTTTCTATTACCAAAAGCTTTGTATAGAATTATGCGGCTGAAAAAATCCTGGTTTCTAAGAAAAAGAAATAAGTCGAAAAAAATATTTGCTAGTACCGATTGGAAGTCCAGATAGTAGCTGTTAAAGTTCCTCGGCCTGCCGGTTCACAATCATACTCTGGTAGTTTATTGTTAAATGTGGAAAAAATAGTTACTCTGCAAAAACTGATTAACTAACATTTTTCCACCGATATTGGATAAACAAAACCAAATTTTCATCATCAAATATCGCTTTATTGTTTTTCAAAATATTCCCTATTAAGATCTATACACTTTTGAATGCGTTTAAACCAGTTGTAGAGGCAATATTGCCACTCTGCTTGAGGTATCTCCATGGTCTCCATATTTAGGCATGTTTTCCTTTTGAAAGAACCTCCTTTTCCTCCTTTTCTGATGACCTTGTAGATTATTTTTAACGATCGGGAAAAAAGAAGCCATTCGGTATCAAGTCAGGACTATACAGGTGATGACTCAGGAAATCAATGTTCTGAAACCTCAAAAATGCAGTTGTTTCAATCGATGTGTGAAAGGTCGCATTGTCGCGGTGAGGAGTGATCCATTTTCGACGGTAGGTTATCCTAATTTCTTGAAAGACAACTGGCAAACAAATGGTTGAGTACCACTCACAGTTTATAGTTCTGTGTTGTTCCATTGGTATGTTTGCGACATGTCCAGACTTTTCAAAAAACGGGCAACCATCTGCTCGAAAGGGCTTGAAGTCCATCAAAAGTGTTAAACTTTACGATAAAATTGTGAGTTTGCAGATTGCAACTCTGCATCCCCTGCAATTCGTAAAAAAGTAAGCCGATTCCTTAGCTTTGTTATGAGAAGGTATGATTTATAATAGATTCATAGAACCATCTTTATGATCTCTATGATCTACTAACAATCTGTACCCATATGTCAAAACTTTCTTAAGTACTAACCATTTTCTAGTAATGATCCTCGCATGGAATAGTCTTATTATATGGTTCATTCATATATGCGTACATACATATACGCACACATATAGATATACATATATTTTATATCTGTAAAATACATTGCTATTCTGTTTCGCATTGCATGCCTCACCTATTTTTATTATTATTGCAACATACAAGTACAAAAACTACACAAATATGTATAAAGCCATATTGTTACTGCTCGCCTGTGCGCTTTTTGTTGCACAGCATAGACACACACACACAGAAACATAACATAAATAGCTTATAGCATTACGGTGTTTTTGCTTGTACCTGCTGCTCGTACTTAAGTTAGTGTCATTACGTTTGTTGCATGCAACAATCTAACTATTATTATACTTTGTGTATGCCTTTTAATGAAAGCAAAAAAGTAACAACACAGTCACAGAATATGCAAAAAGCAAAAAATTGTGAGCAAAGCAAATAAATGAAATTAAATAATTACATCGACGCGTAGATGCGCACGAGTGTGTGTGTGTGCGTGGGCAAGTGTAAGTGTCGTTGTGCGTTGTGCTCGAGTAAATGTAAATGCAAATGCAATTAAATTGTCGTTAAAGTTAACTGCAACTTTTACAAAGACCTCTTCCTGCTTTTGTATGCAAAGTAAATGCGTTTAAGTGCATAAGTGAATAATTTTGAATTTATTATGCCTTTTGGTTCGGAAATAAGAACAAGCATAATTAAAAGGGAATTCATGTGCATGTTTTTAGTTATAAGAATATTTACTGTTTTTAGTAAAAGTTATTTACTTTGAAAGCTTTTATTATTGCCATTTGCTTTCGAGAATAATTTTCCTTTCGGAAATAATTTTCTTATGTTTTAGAGAATATTTTTTTATACAAAA
Organism: Bactrocera dorsalis; assembly: GCF_023373825.1. Taxonomy (NCBI): domain Eukaryota; kingdom Metazoa; phylum Arthropoda; class Insecta; order Diptera; family Tephritidae; genus Bactrocera; species Bactrocera dorsalis. The sequence continues at coordinate 4,120,685 of NC_064305.1, read as the reverse complement.
ATTCTGCAATGACTTCTTCGAAGGCTTGAAAATAATATCTTGTGAAGATCTGTCAAAGACTTGTCGTCTAAAATACTGAGAATGGTAATTCAACACTCAACAAAGTCAATTACATTTCAAGTACTTCATCAATAGCATAGAACCAAGGCAGTTGGTCCCCCGATACCTAAAAATGATAGTCAAAGAAGTCTTTTCGCATCTTGTCATTAGATGTCATTGCAGTCGTATATCTCCAGTACAATCAACCACATTGTGTCATACCATATAGTGTTGGAAAGGTGAGATTTTAAGCTTAATTTAACCAAAGAAAAAACCAAAAAATTAGGGCAAGTTTAAAAAAAGTTACAGCTGTTCAAAAATGAGTGAAAATAATGAAAAATTTCGCTATATTTTGATATTTTTGTATATAAAAAGGGAAGAATGCCATGCAAGCCACCAATGTAATTTGTGAAGTTTATGGAGACGCTGCTGTATCAGTTCGTGTAGCACAACAAGGGGTCGCTCGCTTCCGTTTTGGACATTTTGATGTGAAAGATGTATCTCGCTCTCGGCGATGAAATTATAGAAATGATAAGCAGCCATGACATCGCTAAGGAACTTAACATTCATCATCAAACGGTTTTGAACGTATTAAAAAAGTCTGGCTACAAAAAGAAGCTAGATGTTTGGATACCGTATGAATTGTCTGTAAAAAATTTAATGGACCAAAATAGCATCTGCGATTCTTTGCGAAATGAAATCGAACCATTCCTGATGCGAATGGTAACAGGAGACGCAAAGTAGATCAAATACGAAAATAATGTGCAAAACAGATCATGGTCCAAACGTGGTGAAGCTCAACAAATGGTCGCAACTTTTTTGCTACTTACTGGTTTAACTTAAAACTTCGGAAGAGTTTCTCAAATGTAGGCCCATTCAATAAAGATGCAAAATAAATCGATTTTTCGAAATTCTCAACTGAATATAACCCTTAAGGAATCACTAAAATATTTCTACTTGTAAGTCCAACAACTTAGTAGTTCTAGGCTTGTTTTATATTCTACTCGTTATGTTGTAGGTCGTACAACCTACGCTGCCAAAATTTTTTTTACTTTTGGTTTATGAGAAAATATTCATTTTATTTCGGTGATGTTCGCTACTAATTTCTAAATAATAACTAGTTACGTTTTCAAGTAGGCAGTGGATCCGCCCACAATTGCGTACACAGTTCCTAATTAAGTCAGGCAACACGCTTGATATTTGAGAGAAATTAGCAGCAGCAAAAAGCAACAACAGTGCATGTGAATATGGTAAATATGTATACAAGAAAAAAAAAAATTGTACCCACACTTTAGAACGCCGCGCTACACACCTGTCCGCTCAAACCCGCTTATTTGTTTTTGTAAACGCCTTTTTGTTGCGTAATCGCACCTAAGAGAAGTCAGGCAAGGCATATGCGTACACGAATGTGTCGCCATGTGAAGGTATTCGTGTGCGTGTGTGCATGTGCTCGCTGCCATGGGTTGTTAAGAAGATAAATACCAGCCTACACGCTTCACTCACTTCACTGCAGCGAGACACGATCCGCATGCGGAGATAATGTCTACACCCGCAACGCCCGGGTAGGCGACAGCTGGCCAAGCAAGGCAGTAAGTTGGCTGACAGTGATCGCCACCTAGCTTGCCGGTGTGTGCGTTCGCGCCGCCACTCGAGCGCATTCTTATGCAGATGCGCAAGTATTGCGTAAGCGCTTGTAGGCGCATTTAACGAAACTCATTTATTATTGCATAACTCATAGTTAGTGTAGCGGCGGTACATTCTTACCGCGGTACTAACAAATATTATAAATATTTTCAGCGCGTGTGTGTGTTTGTCTGTGTATGTGTATATTCTAGTCCGTAGCGTCAGTTAATTAGCTACTTTCCTGGTGGTTGCTTTTCGCTTAGAAGTAAAGAGGAAATATTTTATGCTGCCATGTTGTTGTTCTAACTCCGTAATGACAACAGAAAAGTAAAATAAAAGAAATAAATTTATGCATGCTGCAGTTAACGCGTAGTTAAATATTTATAATTTTTGTTTATTCCAAATATTGTGATAACTTCATAGAACGCGCACATTTTCCATGGCTCAAGTGAAATATTAGCGGTTGCATTGGCTGTCAGCGCGCATTTTTACTCAATATGCATGAGTATGTGTGCATGGCTAACTTTAAATAAGTTGTAACCAGTTGTAGGAAATGTCCGCGGCAATCAAATTGAATTTATACGCAGCACTCCCCCTTTCCGAGTTTTGTTTTAATTTATTTATTTTTCCGACTGCTGAAAGGTCGCTGAGCACATTGTTGTTAGTAGTTTTTCCGCGCAATCAACATTTGTATCTTTGGCAGCGCAGTTTTTCCTCCAGCACTCTCGTTATTCTACGCACACTTAGCAATTTAGCATAAATCTACATAAATTTCAGTAGCCACGCAACTTAATGAAGTTGTCAGCTGCTTGTCTTAGTTGTTGTTAACTAGCTTTGTTTGCTAAAAGATAAAACTATTTGTAGTTAGTTTCCCTATTCAGTTAGTTAGATATAAGGCATGTTCAAAATGGAAGCAGTTATGAAATTGTTTCTTCTTCTTCTCTATTGGAATAGACACGGTCGTTCTTCCTTTTCGTTGTTTGGCGAAAAAGTCTAAGACTTCGAAGTTATGACTGTCAACAGTGACCAGTCGTGAGTGCGACGAATTCTTTTTTGATGACAGGAGATTTTTCGTCTCGCCCTCTCGTCAATGGACTACAAATTATTCTGTCTTTTTTAAAATTTCTTTGTCGCATTCGCGAGATCAGGAAAAAGGTCCCTTGTATTTCACACCAAGGTTATCCAGATGAGCTGGCGTGAATAGAAATTAAATATCAAAGCATATTTCTAATAGTGTCACAAAGAACTGATCATAACAATCCAAGTGCTCTTTGGGATCAGATTTATTAACTAATCTAATCTAACCAAGAAGCTTTATAACAGCTTCTAAAGCTAAAGAAGGGAAATTTCATACCAATCAAAAATGTTGAGGAGAATTTCCTGTGTTAGGTTAGGTTAGATGGCTGATCAAAGATTGTACGTGGACATTTACATGTAGTCCTTTGTGAGGCCATTAGAAAAGAAGAACTCCTGTCTTGGATCTATAAATTAGTAAAACGCTTAGGAGCCAATACATATTTGCTTAGGCGCTTAATTTCCATTCGCGCCAACTTGCTGGAATATCTGAAGGTATGCGCTCCCAAGTGTTTAAGACTTGCCCTTCCAAACGTGAAACAGTCATGAAGAAAGTGTTGTGTTGTTTCCACCGCATCTTCTTCGATACAGCTTCTGTAGATGGCGTTTGGTAGGATTCCCAATTTTACTGCGTGGACATCAATAGGGCAATGTCTCGTTAAAATCCCCAAAACTAGGGAGGGGTTTTCCTTACTGAGGGCAACGAGATCACTAGATCTCTTGCGATCAAGTTTTTGCCAAAAGAATTTTGCGAAAGCGCAGGTTTCTATGGTGGCCCAGTGCTGGCCAAGCCTTCGCTAAGCCCAGGTATTGAGAAGTAGAAGACATGGTCCCTTTCTACCGATAGCGATTCTAGGGTATTTTTTGTCGCTAGCTCATCAGCTCATCAGCTTTACCTTCGAGTCCGCTCTGGCTTGGTACTCATATCATTCATATCACATAGACATAGATTGATAGCGAGGTCAGGCACTATTTGACCAGCCCTGAACGCACTGTTAATGAGTTTAAGGCTGGTATCTCCGCTCTGCTATCTAAGTGGGTGGTCCTTTCTCTAATGGAGGCTGCTCTCAAGAGTAGTAAATTTAATTTTTATCCTTACTCGGCAACTCACTAGTAACCGAAAATGTCCAACTTTTAAAGCTTTAAAGAAACATAGTAACATTCAAGAACTCTATTTTTTAAAACAAATATTAATGAAAGGAGCTCACTCTAAATCCGTAATAGAAATTCTTGTTACAGTCAGTGCTGGAGTATCAAATAATGGACTCAAGTGAAAAGCGGGTTCATCAGAATCATGCATTCCCATATAGACCCAAATCAGTTTGCTTCGTGACCCGTTAAAGGACTTCCTCCTCCACCACAGCTGCGTAATGGTACACAATGCGGGCATAATAATCTTTAACCGAAAACGACAACATGCAACAGTAAAAGCTATTTACATGTACGCGGAACATAACGAGCAAAAGCACATAAGCCACGCACTCGATAAACAAGCACACCAAGAACAACACGCGCGGTAAAAGGAAGGAGTCGTGCACACCAACCAAAAAAAAAGTCAAATGAAACACGCACAGCGGCGTGTCAATGTAGTAGTTACACGTATGCAAAATATTATATTATGATATAAAAACGTGCCAAAATGCCTGTGTGTATGTTTGTGAATACACACGAACCACTACAAATGTATGTATAAGGTAGTACGTGGAGGAGAGACAGCAGCAGCGTAAACAATATTATCAACAAAAACTCCCGTACAGACTATTATAAATGTAAGCTACACAATTTTATTACAAAAACAGCCATATCATGAGGGTATGTATGTAACATATATCTTTGTTGTAAAGTGGCAAAGTGTACAGGCAAGTTTTGGAAAGAGCTTTGGCAGTGTGCTTTTACTGTGTTCGGTGCTCCAAAGCGGTAGCTGCAGTGAGGTGGATGTGTGCTAAAAAGTGTCGATACGGTTAAACGACCTGATAGGCGAACTTTGTTATTGGTTGCAGAAAAAATTGCAAACTTTATATTTTTTAATATTGGAAAATGTAACTGTAAATGTGGCTAAACAACCAAGCAAGCAAAAATTGTTTGAAAATTTTTTTGAGGTTATGTTGGCAGGGAAGCAAAATGAAATTCATAATAGCTTTAAAAATTAACTGACATGTTTTAGAAGGTCGATAAGGTATATCTTTATTCCAAAGTTCAAAATATTGTCAAACATATTTCTTCCTCGCCTTAAACAAAGCGTAACTGAATATTTATTTAAATCAAAGAATTCCCTGTCTCTTGTGAAGAAATCGTTTCTAAACGAATAATTCTGTATTCAAAGCTTCTCATAGCTTTTGGCACCTCATCGCTAACTGGGTTACACGCCTCATCTCGTTAACTCTCGTTCTGCTTTCACATTTTTTCGGCCATTCAGTTTTGCGACAGTTGTGCTACAATATTATTACTTTATTTTGTTATGACTGTTGTTGTAAGGTTTGCTGTTTTTCTGCCATGACACGTGTATACGCAGCCATACATACATATTTAAATGTTGTAGTTGGCACACTTGTTGTCAACTCGCTGTTGTGAGTGCAATTATTGTTGTTATCACAATTTCAGCAATGCCTGTTTTTTTGCCAGCTCACTGAAATTTCAACTATCGCTTCATTGCGCTTTTACATACATCTGACTCTACGTTTACACACATTTGCACTTATTTGTATTTTCTTCGTGGAGAATACAGCATTGCAGCGTTGTTATGGCGCTACTTTTGGGTATCATTTTTATACAGTAATTTCATATATAACTTATATTCCCCTTGTGTGTGCTCGTAAGTATTTAAATGTCTGTAATATAAACTCGTTACTATATATTAACTCGTTACATTTGTGTTTTAAAAGATGGTAGTTTCCTGTTAATTTCACGTAGAACATTTTTATGGATGACACTTACATGCAGACATACCATATAAGACTGCAGAAAATGTCTAGAGCAGGGTACTAGGGAAGCAATGGAACTTCTATTGTGCACTTGTCGGTCATTGGCAAGATTATCGATAGTGAGACCGCAGAGTCTGTTAAACTTCGCGTCAAGCGCAGGCATTCTAAAGGATGACTACTCCTATTGGATCTAGTAACTGAACTCTATCTGGTACCTCAAAGGACCATGTGTAGCTTATTGGCCTACCATATTAACCAATCCTATATACTCGTATGGCTCCGCTTCGTTGCAACAATATCTTTCTTCCAATTTTCGCTATTCTTATGACTTCATATCATTAATAGAATGATATTTGTTTCCTTTTCTTCCTTTTTTACACAAAGTATTTTTCGGGGTTTCAGAAACCCATCACAAACTATCATTTTCTATACGGAGTGAGGATGTAAAATTCAGTTCAAAGGTGAAAATTTAGAAATAAGATTTTATAGTAAATGGTTGAATCAATGTTAGAAGTCACAGATTTATATGCAGTTGACATTTCCAATGTCCAAAACAGGAATAAGTCAATATTTCAATAAAAAATATTCAATGAAAGGCAGTGTTTGGAAGCAAAATCACATTTTCGAGTCAAATTCGAATCATTTACGATTTATGCCGACATACAGGCAGATCTAAGGTTATGAAATAGATTGTAACGGGTTATTTCTTCAGTACGGTTTGCCATGTCATCGTGAAAAGGTATACGATCCAACAACGAGTCGAAATTATTAAAATTTACTACCGAAATTCGGAGTCAGTGGCCTCAACTTTAAGAGCGTTACTTACAATTTATGATCGTCATAATCATCCTATCAGATAAACAATTGAGCGTCTAGTGAAAACATATAAATCCACAGACACAGTACAAAATGTTCCCGTGCCAGTGAGATAAAGAAGTGCCCGCAGTGTCGAGAATATTGCCGCCGCTAACCATCAATTAAAGAAGACCGAAATCAGACCCTCACATATCGTTCTCAAGCGTTGGGCATCTCTGTGGCATCGTTGGGGCGAATTTTGCGGAAAGATATTGGCCTACATCCTTACAAGATCAAACAGACGCAAGAACTGAAGCCAATTGACTACCAGGTTCGTCGAATGTTCGTGAGTTGGGCTGAGCAATAACTTGAAAATGATTCTTATTTTTATCGAAAAATCATCTTCAGCGATGAGGCTCATTTCTGGCTGAATGGCTTCGTCAGTAAGCAAAATATTCGTTATTCGTCAGGCACTAATCCACACGTACTCCGTGAGGCACCATTGCATTTGGTTGTGCGATTTGTGGTCGTTAGACTGTGAAGCTACGTCAAGTCTATGGTCTATGGCGACAAGCCAGCGACGATTGATGAGCTTCGTACGAATATCGAACGCCCATACATAATGACATCGAACGAACTTTCAATAAACAATAAAGAATCTTATTGATATCCACTGCCAGTGCGGAGGTCTCGGTCATGACATATGAACTATTTTCATATTGAACAGTTCTTAAAAATCTCTTTAATGTGAATTTAATCAGAATAATTCTACTTATCATTTTTAGATAAATATCAACTTCTGTATCTGTAGTGAAATACCAAAAAATTATATAAAATTTGTGAAGCTAATGACATGTTATCGTTTTATAGAATATGTTACTGGGAAAGCAGAAGTAAATCGATGCATGAAACACTCAAAGGTCCGTCCTGTCTACTTCATGCTTCACAAATATACTGTAGCCCAGTGTGCACGTGCTCATGTAGTTCAGATTACGCATTAAATTGGCCGTCTGTACACTTTTTTGGCATCTTCCACAAAATAAGCGAAACTCCACTATATGCAACATGAGTACCCAAGTCTGATGCTTTTAGTGTGTGCCACCTTTTTCTAATACAAATTTGGCCTCTTACTTTCCAGTCTTTGGCTAATCTGAGACCAGAAATTGTTCTTTTTCGTATATTAGTGCGCCCACAAACACTATCCCCGCTGCTGTTGAAAACACACTTGCCTGACGCCTACAAGTATACCTCTAATATATACAAGTGTAGTATATTTGTATAACTCCATCCAAGGCATATACACACGTGCTATGCAAGACTTTTTTACTCATGCAATTTTTATGTGCCTTTGTTGTTGAGTCTGTTGGCGTCTGCTGGCCTTTTAATTTTGCTATTTAACTTGCCTGATTCCTCTCTAACGTGAGTTTTGTTTGTGGATATTTTCGGCCATTCGTACTTTCTGTCAATGTGTGCTTTTAAGTTGCTGTTTAACCTCTCTCCATTGTTACAACTACTTTGGAACCCATACTCCATTCTTGTAGACAGTTATCCTTACTTCGCTTTGTTTGTTGATGCCTCGAATTTTCATTGTTGTTCATATTACATGCATTCTTTGTTTGTATATGTGCGTAAGGGTATTTGCTTTTATACCGTTTTTTGTGCTGCATGAGTGTTGTCAAAAAATTTTAATTGCTGTGGGAAATTCACATATGTATGAGCGCTGGTCTTATCAGACAGCATTAAAGTCCATTTCGACTGGACAATGCCGTCATTTGTTTATCCTCCTTCACTCTGCTTCGTCCTGCTGCGGCAATTGTTCATTGTTTGCGCTTTGCTATTTGTTTACCACTTTTTTTGTAGCTTTTATACTTTTAGTTTACATTTTATTGGCTTTTGTGCGCAAGTCAAAGCAGCGAATTAGTGGGTCCTTTCATGGTTTTTTTGTACTTGTGTACAAAAGTTGGACTGTCGACAGTTGCAATCTGTGACTGTGGGTGTGTTTTGTTGTTGCTGGCTTATAATGCGTTGTAAATTTTGTATGCGTCTAGAATTTCTAAGCAAATGTAGAGATTTTGAGGTCAACTCAAAGAAGATATTGGTGGGGGAAAAATGGAAATATTTGTCAGTATTTTTTATCGAAAAAGCAGCTTGAAAAGCCTATAAAATATTGGAAGGATTTAAATATGATCAAAACTCGTCTCACAGATTTTTATGTTTTTTTTTTCAAAATATTACAAAAATTATACTGAAATTTTAAATGTTTATTAAATTTTATTAAATTATTATAATAAAAAAAAATTAAAAACTTAATAGTAGAGTGAAAACATGTTTAGTTCACTATTTTAAATTTGATTGAAAAAAATTAATTTCACATTTAATTGAAATTTTAAAAATTACTTTGGTTTTAGAATAGTTATTTTATCATAAACTAATAAATGTATTTAGTACAAATAAATACAACCGCATGTTTAAATAAATAAATCAACAAATCGCCGTCATTTGATACCTTTCAGTGATTGACTTTTTGTTTTTCCTTTCCGAAAACTAAATTTCATAGTATTTACCCATGTCGACTTTGTCAATTTGCTGTAACCAAATGTTTGTTTTCCACATACATATATGTATAAGTCACAAAATGTATGTGGTATTTTCCAATATGTTTTTCATTGGCTTAGTGTGTGTTTAATTTTTTTTTTTTAACTAAATAAATATGCTGAAAGCTTTGTCATTAGAAAAATGTCATTTTTGTTGATGGATTTCAGAAACATTTTTGTAATGTTTAGATAAACAATGAAACATATATGTATCTGAAATATATATACATAAATAAATAAGACATCAGATATTATTTAGTAGGAGTAAAGTAAAATTGCTTGCGTGACCTATATATGCATATATGTATATATGATTTAACTATAACAAATAATATTTTTATTGATGTGACATGAAATATTAGCTTTTGTAATGTGTAGGTTTCCAAATCTAGTATTATTTGGATTTTGATAGTTTGTTTAATGCTAAGCTACTCGAATAGCTACATCATTGTATATTATAATTATTCCTATAGTGTGCATTAACCCTAAAACTTCAAATATTTCAATCCCAACCTTATATGGTTGTTTTTATGATTCTTGAAAGATTTAAGAATACTTTTTATAAAAATATATCAGTTTTTTTAGCTGGACGAAGCATCGAAAGGCGGAGTGCCTACACCCATCTCAAGTCTCTTTCACGGGACCGCTGAACAAAGTATTACTACATGAGAGAGAAGAAGATATTTAAGGCGCCTCTATTGTACGGACTGACTGACGCATAATCTTTTTTAAATATCTCAATTCTGTCATAATTGGAGCTGTAATAAGTACAGTCAAATTTTTCACCGTGATACTGCCTCCAAGTGTGGTTTTGAACTTTTTCCTTTAACTTGAAACCCGAGGACAATGATAGAGTACGTGCTCAGGGTCTGCTATACACTCTGTAGAATTTCAAATTAGTATAAGGAACAGCTTATAATAAACTACACTATACGTACACTGGCGGTCATGAAAACCGCACCTCTTTAAAATACTATTACTTCAACGCGCGAAAACCACTTGACTGCTTTATGTGCTTTTCATGACGGCCAGTGTATATTTAAATACTTATAGGAATAAATTAATAAGCATAAGCGCCTTAAAGTAGACCTCGAGGGAATTCTAAGCATTTTGCGTGCATAAAAATAATTGTAAATAGTCAACGTAAATCAAAAAGTAAGTGAAATCTTATAATAGACATCAGTTTGAAATTATAAAGTGAATTTTCTATTGAAAAATAATTAAGTAATAAAAACCGCAAAATTCAAAGATTTTGAAAATATGTTTTTTAATGACACATAAATATTTGAAAACCAAAACACTAAATCAAAGTGTGCTGGTGCTGACTTTGAGTTCGCTGCCAAAATGGTGGGTGGTGTGCCAGAGACGCCCACACAGTTTACGAGCAAGCAACAAAAACAAATGCGTGCTGCTTGGCATATACAACTATATACATATATGTGCACTATGCTACAAATTTGTATTACATGTAAATATATCAGCACACACTTACGCGAATTGCCAACTCTTTCATTCATTTGCTTTGAGTGTGCAAACAAATGGAGCATTTTGTATTTCCGCACATGTGAAATGCGCCGAACGCCACGGATATTTTACGAGCGTTTAAAATGACTTTGGCACGCCCATGTGCATACTTTCGGTATGATGAATATTCATATGAATTGATACAATAAAAAACACACACATATTATTTGGCAAAAGTGAGTGGGGTGAAATATAAATAAAGCAAATGAAAATATTGATATTGAAAAGCTAAGAAAGCGCTAGCTTCAAAGGGCAGAGGTGTGCTATACATATGTATGTAGAAATTTATTAATATATTTTGTTGAAAAAGTCACAAAAAGCCACACGAAAAACTGGTCCACCGCGTCATTGAGCTAAATGTAGTTTTTTATGACTACATAAATCCACACAAATGCCCTCTGCACCAAGCACACGGCGCTATACTATACATGTTTATACATATGTTATTGTGTACTAAAAACCGCAAATATTTGGTAAAAGCAATTTTTCGCTTTCATTTTTGAAAATTCCGACAATTTTTTGACAGCTTGAGAATTTCAGAAATTCACAGCGCATACAACAACATAGCATGGCATGGCGCAGCATAGCATAACGTCATGTAGCAGTTGTCACTTTAAATTGCCCAGGCTTTTTAACTTATTACTTACAGTTGAGTGTGAGTAAATAAATAAAAATAAAATAAAATAAATTATATATGACTTAACAGTAGTGAGAACAAATTTGAGAAACAGATGTTTTACTTTTGAAAATGACTTCATGACAGTGTTTTGGCAGACATTTCAAAACATTTTGAGCACAAAAAACTTTTTATTATTATTTTTTTTATTTTTTTGCAAGAGCAAGAGTGACCAATATATGGCTAGCAATTTTTTTGTATATGACACTATGTTATTGTTACTAATATGCTTTTATTTATTTTTCAAATACAAATAGTTATGTAGTCATGATTTGAAATGCAGTTACATACAAACGTACACACACTTAGGGGTATTTGTAGGCATTTTCGCTCACCAACGCCACCATTAGCGCTTTTCCATACACAACTGAGTATTCCACCATGCTCTAGTACCCTTATTCACCATACATGAACTCTATAGCATTTCTCGCCTAACGTAAATAATTATTTCCGCCAAACATTTAGCTCTCATACGAACAATACTAAAGTAACGTCAAATAAGCTGCAGTCATAATTGTAAAAACAACTCAGTATACATGTGTGTGTGTGTGCCTTAACTATTTAGCCGGAAATGCATTTCGTATTGAATGTGAATGTCAGCAATTTTCCTACTCACAAACTGACAACTCTACTCAAAATTGCTCTTTAATGCCACTTGTAGTGTTAGTGAGTGTGTGCGTAAGTGTGTACGTGTGAGTGTATCGCATATGCTTGTGTGTGGGTGTGCAACGAAACTGTCAGTTGAATGACAAGTGCTTGTCACAATTTGAATGGAAATAATATTTTGTTGAAGATTCGAGACTTAAAAATAGATTTACAAGCAGAAGCGTTGCAGGCACAAGAAGAGCGGATGATTGAGCGCTTAGTTGGAGTTGGAGAGCTGTTCAGACATCATGGAAAATATACGCATACTAATTTATGTCATATATGTATGTATTTATAAATATTTGTAAGTATATGCAAGCACACTTTATTGTAATAAAAACTAATTTTAGAAATTCACTATTTCATACATGGAGAAATATGGTACATACGAGCATAGCATATTCATAAAGGCTATGAAGAGTAATATCTGAGTAAGACCATTAGTACAGAAGCTGCTTAAAGAATTGTTTGATGCCTAGTAACGTTACGATGGAAAATATTTATACTTCGTTAGACAGAATAAGTCTAACGAAGACTCAGAGAATAGCTGGTACTGCAAAATCTGTGTAAGATTGAAAATCGTACGACAAATACTAAGAAACATCTCGAGTGTCGTATGATTATAGTGTTTCGAAAAGTTTAAAAGTCTTCCTTACGAGCAAGAAAAATCACTGATGTTCATAAATATATATTACATATATAGATTTACATTGTTCAATAATAAAGACGCAATACTAAGAATATACTGTCAGCTGTCGATTTGTTTTAGGTTGTCAATACTTTTCTTTCAAATAGCATTGTGTTCATTCCTCTCAGCCAAGCAATAATAATACTAAAAAGCTCGTCAAATAATGCAAATTATATAAATATCCAAAATATTGAAAATTTCCATTAAATACACCAAACATTTCAAACTTCATAATTAAGTCTTCTCACAGTATCTTATCTCGCGTTGTCATGTTATTCTTGCTTTATGCCTGCCACTGCTTTTCGTTCAACACGCATGTTGTTGAGTAATGTTGCCTGCCGTCGCTGATTGCGGGCGTTTTGATTGTAAAACAAATTGCCAACATATTACACTCGAATGAAATACAAAATGCAGCAACAACAAACACACCAAAACGCACACTTGGCTTATGCGGCAAGCAAGCGAGGAAGTTGTGCAAAAAAACCAGCGAATACGTTTAGATATCTTTCGAATAAGCAACGCGAAACGATTTGCAAGCGAAACGCCATTAAGGCAACAGCTAGATGCGCATAAACAACTACAACAACAATAACGCATAAATTGCCAGCAGCAATGGACTGGCGCCTGCACTGTCATTTTCACTATTTCACGCATCGCATGCATTGCCTACAAGGCGCTGGCATATATTTTACATACACAGTTATACGCCAACACACACATGCATACTCACATATTTTCACACATGCGGGTGTGTGTTTGAGTGCAGCCAGCTATATTTCACTTGCTTGCTCTTAGTTTTGTTGATATCTTCATGCCTGTTGCGGCATGTGGCATGCCACATGTGCATACCGCATACGCGTGTGCATCGCTTGCAACGCTAAACACTGATACAGCGCGGTTGTGCGGTTGAACGGCAGTGGCATGGTCGCTCCTCACTACTCCTCACTGCTCCTCACCGCTCTGCACTGCTTTTACCATGTTGCAAGTTGCGCCTTCCTTACTTCATTATCAGCAGACGCTATTTAGACGCATTTGTACGCGCATGCATGGCTGTTGGTATGTTTTTGTCGCAACACCAGTGTTGCGTTGCTAATTTACAAATTCAATGTCACGCATTCGTGAAGTAGCGATAAATTTTTGCTACTGCTGTGGTAGGGCTGTTGTTGTTGCGCTGGTTATTGTTGCCTCTGGTGTTGCTGCTGCTGCCTTAAATGTTTGTTAGCAGTTGCTGCAGTCGTGCTGCCAGCTTAAAGGCGCAGAACCAGTTCGCTACGTTTAAACTGTTCTTCCACATTTGTTGCTGTTGTTGCAATTATGCTCTCCTCTAGCTTTGTTGGGACGCGCACACGCATGAGTAGCAGCCATGTTGTCTACAATAAATTTAACGCATCATTATATGTTGTTGCAACAATGAGTATGCGCGCCGTGGACGACGCCGCAATGTGGTTGGTTACTGTTGTTGTTGTTGTAGTGGCGTGTATGTTGCAATTTGAAGTAATTTGTGTTCTAGCTAAAGTGATGAGTTAAATTTTATTTTGGCAGAGGATTTCTGTAAACAAATCTCCAATGGTTTTGTTTCTATTAAAATATGAGTAGAGGAGCTTTCTTGCTATCAGCCGAGAGGGTTTGATAATAAGGGAATTTGAGCCCCGAATTTTTTAATAAAATCTGGAATTTCAGTTTTCCGTGAAATATTCTAAACATTAATTTTGTTTGTGGATATCCATTTTATTTTCTGGTTGTGGTTTTGTTTTTGTTGTTGTTATTGTAGAGGCAGAAAATATTCCTGAAGTAATTTCAAGGCATGATGCCGAGTTGACAGCCCTTGGCCGGATAAAGATCTGTGTCTATTCCGGTTTCTTGGACCCGCCTGTTATGGGAACGTGTTTTTTTAAGGGAGATTGCTTCAATGGTCCGAACCCGGTATGTATCAAGAAGCTTATATCTATTTTCTATGGAAAAAACTGGTACTTATATTGAAGCGTACTTGAAGACCACCTTTTAGTTCAAAGATATGTTTGGTTTTTGCTCTTTAAGTAATAACACACAACAGATCTGGTGGATAATTCGAAGACTAAAGCTTTCGATATTGGCAGTTTAAGGAATAGGACTTTATTAAAGCTTTGCGATTTTTAAAGGAACCCTAGCTACATATGTAGGAAAATCTCTGTTGGTTTTGCTCGATGGCAGTGTTCAGTTAAAGTATGGGTGAGGGGAATATCTCACAACTGTCTAGAGAGATCGACATCGTTCAAGAATTTGGTTTAAATTTTTTTAGTAAGGGTATTAAGTTTCCCATGATATCCATTGGCATTGGCAAGACCACGCTGTAGACATCTAGCGCCCCCACAGTAGGATACACAGAAGGAGGTATCGAGAATGAGGACGCAGAGTCCTAAAGGATGACTATTCCTCTTTGATTTAGCAACTGTACTCCATCTGATATCGCAAAGAACCCAACTGGTCCTTATGTCATAGTTAACATGGATTTAGGTGTTAGTCTCATAGTTCTTGAAATCAATTCCTATTCGGCTAGAATTAAATACCATTGATTGGTATCAGAAATTTAATAATTTGCTCTGACATGTTTTTTTAATCAAATTCTTGGATTACGAGTCATTTTTGTCCTATTAATAAGAAAAAGTGTTTGGATTAGTTATCCAGAACTCACGTCGGAGCCGTTGAATAGTTCGTAGACTGGAATAGCACTCAGGCTATAGGAGAATACAAACTTGCGTCAACTTAATGAAGTTGAAAGGTAAGAAGATAAGACAAGTTGTGAAAGCAGGAACTATTTTAAAGATTTTCCCGTTTCGACGGAATCCAAGCCAATGAAATTTTGAAAACTTGATCACAGCTTTCGGTAACAGAGAAATGCTTGCTGTGAGCGTGAACTTAACCAGTTGGCTGCCGTTCAAAGACCGCGGTTTAAATTTTGTGACAGTTTACTGGTTTTTATTATTTAGAAAAACGACACACCGATGAGAGAGTCGAGTTGAAAGTACATCGGCTTCGAATATGCGCTTATTCGTGAATTAGAAGGACTAGGTAACACAAGAGGAGATTAAAGGTTATTAAGCTCAAGAGCTGTGAAGCTTAGCCTGATTAAGTAATTTCTTTAGGCAGGATATCAGTCACATAACATACACAACTCTTTGTGTGTATTCTTTTTAAAAAATTAGGTATTTTTTGTTAGTTTGGCAGCCATGTTAGAGCATAATTTTTGGCAAATTTGCAATATATTTTTGTTTCTTTTTGTAAACCAAAATTTTTCGCTTCAAAGAACCTACGTCAGTAGTCAAAGTAACCTCACGAACCTCACTAAAATTCCAAAATAAAAATTAATAATTTTGCAAAGTTATAAAAGTATTTCAATACCACCAAACACACATGCCTAAGCAATCAAGTATTTATTAAATTTGCAGCAAATGCTTTGAGCTCACAAATTAGCAACATTACACCAGAGCGAAATTTCGCCTTACTCACGTACAACAATAACAAACACAAGAGTGGCTTGAGTCTTCCAACGCTTGACATACTTTATGAAGTTTGCTTTAACTTTTGGCAAAATTCATTTAATAAGTTACGCTTTGCAGCACAAATGCCGTATACATTACACATGCACTTGTGTGCGTGTGTGAGTGTAGGCAAATGCAAAATATGTGCAAATAAGTACACATATCAACACAGTTGATCCCTAATATGAATTATTTACATAAATTGGTCTTACACAGCATGCGATGACTAAGTATTAAATTAGATTTAAATTAATTTTGTGCAAAACTCAGAAGACAGCAACGAGACTGGACAGCATTCAGCAATTTATGGCATGAGCAAGACGAGCGAGTTATGAAACAACACGGCTATGAAGGTAATTGTGCGTAAATAAGCATGTGATATACCAGCAGTTGAGTGACTGCTGCTTGCTGTGTGTGTATGTGGGTGTGAATACAGGCAAAACCTCATTTGTATGTGTGTGAGTGTTGGATAAGCGGTCGGAAAATGAGTCTTCATGTATTTGCTACTCTCGTCAATGCCAAGTGTGCGGTTTTCATAGCACACACCGACAAGAAAAAAAATGTGTGTGTGTATGTTTCTACGCTGTTAATATGCCATCGACATCATCATTGACATAGATGGCATACAATTTGAATTATTCAATACAAAAGTGGGCGTAAAAGAGTAAACGGAAATGTTGTGGAATATCTTTAAGTAGACACATTATATAAAACGCGAAGTATGTATGTAGGTATATAACATTTACATAACTGCCTATGTACGTGAGGTGCTTCACTTGTCTGTCAGACATATTCTCAGCTGCTTTGCTTTCTAGCCTTTTGTACAAACTCATTCAACAGAGCGCGTGTCGAAGAAACGCTGCTTGCTCTCGCCGGCTCATAGCAAATGCCTTGCTACACACACACATACATCGATAAACTGCGCGCTTAAATTGCATGTGCTAACACGCACACATATGGGTGTACATAAGGATCCATGTGTCAGTTTGAGGTACCGCACATTCACTTGCGGCCACCCACATCCGCATGCGTCGCCTTTTTTTGTTGTTGCCGCACAGCTGTCGTTGCTGGCGTTGCATACTTTAGATGACATCTTGTGAAATTATGAGAATCTTGGGTATATTAAATCATTTAAAGATGCCATTTGCCAACCCATTTCCGTTTCCTTAACAAGTAGACGTACGAGTTGGAGAGTTATTGCACAGCGGCCCTGTAGGAAATGAAGCAGGTAAGTTGGATTGAATATTTAACGGGTTTCTGAACGAAGTTTTTATATTTAAGCCAAAATGGCACATATTTGTTAATTTAATTATTAGTGTAAATATAAAAAAATTAGTTGAAGTTTGATTAGAAATACGAAAAGACTTTTTCGACTATCCAATAATACAAAAAAATATTTTTTCGACATATTTTTAGCTAATTTTCCAGAGCAAATACCTGGAAATGTTGGATTATAATGGTGTTGCACTACAACGGCATATAATTTTTGACACACTGTGATACAAGAACGCCCTTATTGAGGCACTACACCTATCTAAAGAATGACTCCAAAGAATAGCTCACACTCATCTCAAATGCTTAAATCGTTAACAGGTTGCGCACATAACCTCAAATTTCAATATAATCCGTCATGCGCACAAATACCCAAATTTCCTGCTGGGTATTTTCATAATATACATAAATTTGAGTTGTCGAGTAAGACAGCAGCGCCATGCTGCCATAAAAAGGAGTCAGTGTCACATGTATGATTTTCAAAATGGCTCAGACACAGTTGCCGAACAGCCATAAATATTTTGCTGAATATATCACTTCAGCCATACACATACATACATATGTCCCTTTCACATATGCGAGTATAATACTAACCTATAAGAATATATTTCACTAACAAGTTGAGGACTAATGTCTGCATTTCTGTGATCCTTTGAGCAACCTGGTGGCCATACAGCGCTACAAGCACATTTATTTCCAAAGCAGTTTGATGAATGCGTGTGTGCTTTTTACTAAAATGCATGACAAAAATTTTCATTTCAAATCTTTAAAAACGTACACAAGTATACTTATATATATATGTGTGTGTATGAGTGCGCGTGCTGCGCTACATATGTAAGCATTGTAAATACATCCGTCACAGCTGGCATACATTCAGGCGCTTTCGCCCTTACCAACCATCTTTATGGCAGTTTTGCGCTGCGAAATCGCTTACTCGGCATACATACATAAGTGTGTCCATTCCTAAAATTATTTATACAAACGTCAGCACATATAAAGTTGTGTCGAATACTGCACAGAAATGTCACGTACCACATTAGGAGCAATTCGAAAAATAAGTTGCAAGCTGCAGCTTTATATTTTGTATGCTTTAAGTGTGTATTATATATATATTTTTTTTTTAACAAATACTGTCTGCGCATACACATAGAGATGCTTTATACAATTTATGCAGTTTTATGTCTGCCACAGAGCGAGCATATCTGTAGATATGCACATGGTTTTCATATATTTACAAAAAATTTTATTTATCCATCATCTCTTTACACATATGTATACTGACCTTAAAAGCGTTTTAGGTATGCTTTTTTATATTTGTGAATATGTAGATATGTTTATTTATATGTATTCATTATAATTGTGTACTTAGTGGCATGTAAGTTTAGGCACACAAATTGCTGCCGCTTTGTACAAAATTTTAAATTCAATTACGCTATATAAAATTCTACTCGGTTTTACGACAGCGTTGGCATTTCAAACGTGTTTAGTACTGAAAATGAATTGACGTTTAAAATTTGCAACAACAAAGATATAATATATATTTACATATACCTTTATTTTTATAAAATATATAGCTTTTTTATATTTTGGTGTGTATATTAGGGTGTTCTTAACTAAAGAAACTTAAGATTATTAGGTGAAGACGTTAAGTATATATTTTATACGTCTATACATAAACTTAGTGGATCTAATATCAGGATAAATCTGTCATGGGTTCCAACATATAATGACATCCCTGTTTTTGAACGGGTGATAGCACAATGAGTCGGCGCATCTATCGTTAGACGGCCGCTCTATCTATCTTGCAACCATATAAAGCCTTTTATATGGCTTTGTGGATTCTGTCAGTCTGTCGCCTTAAGAGAAGCAAAAATAGCCACTAATATTAAACAATGATTATTTTGAATATACATATAACAACAATCAGTTAACCATAAGGGTTCTGAAAATATAATAATACTAATTTAAGGACTACCTTATTATGCATAGATACTAGCATATGCATAAAAATTTATTAAATTTCCTAAACATTTTATTTAAATTGAGTTCAGTGCTGAATTCTGAGTATTTTTATTAAATTACTATCCCTTTCGTTGGAAATAAATATGACAGCATACACACATATAAATTAAATGTTAGTTGATATTATGAAATAGAATTTAAAGTTTTGACTTGGTTGTCATTTAAGCTTTCTACGTAAAATGAATTAAGTAAAGGCACAAAGGCAGGCACATCAGACATTTCAGAGATAAAACAGTATATTTTTACAAAAATATTCTAACTTTTCTCATAAACATACATATTTGCCGATATATACGGTATAAAGTCAACTGAAGTTCAAACGTTTTTTTATTATTTGAGATATATTTTTACAGCAATATTCTAATTTTCCCCTCAATCTGCTTATTTATACTTTGTACTTTTTTGCGAATGCATTGGAATTTGATAGATATTTCTGATTTTAGAAGGGTTTTCTCGAGTAAAAAAAGGCTTTTTTCAAACATTTTTTTCTTATATAAAAATGAAAAATTTTATTATAATTTTTTATTATTACAAACATTTTCTGAAATTTAAAAAAAAAAATATCTTTAACTCGGTCATTGTGACGCCATTTCCGGTGATCCCTCTGGAAAAAGATACGCCCCCGTTGGCAAGATAACTCCTTACAGGATGATCATTGAAAAAATACGTGTTTAAGTATAAACCTTAGCTTAGAACTTGGGCAAAGAAAAAAAACCGAAATTTTAATTTTTTGGCAGAAATTTTTACAAAAAAATGAAAAATTTACAACATTTTTTTCAAATAGCTGTTTTTTAAAAATTCCTTCTTCAAATTTCTTTAGAATTGTTTCTCAGAGACCTGTGTAAAATCATGAAGATCGGGTAAGTAGTTCTAGAAAAATCTTGCAACCCGGCTTCAAAAGCACAATTTCAAGAATACTGCGTTTGAAGATTTAGTCCAGCTAGTCTCGAGCGCACAAGTTCCCAAGGCTGTATCTCCGAAACTATTACTCTAATCAACTTGAAAATTTAGGACAATATTCTAAAGGTGCTTTAGAATTTAATAAGATAATAAAAAAAATCCAATTTTTAAAACCAGTAAACCCATTTAACCCCTTAGTATTGATAGTGGTATGTCAATTGATATAAATCATTTGGATTGGATTGTACCATATAAACAAACATATTTAGTATTTTGGTATAATAGCCACGTATTACATGAGGACCCATATAATTCCAGGCGACATATGTATGTCCACAAACAGTCAACCTAAGTTGCCATCCGGTTAGCAGTCTTAAACTGACTTGTTGCTCAGAGTACGCGGAGATTAAGTAAAAGAAAATTACATACCCGTTAATCCTAAAGGTTCACTTGCTTAAGTTCGGGAACAAGTGTTCTCTCAATATATCCATCGATTCATGCGACGTATGGGAAGTCTTGTTGAAACCAAATATCGCCGAAATCCCGAGCATCAAATAGTCAGATGACTATCTCTCACCGGCACCACTTTTGATGAAATAAAGACCAAAGATTCACCGGCCCACAGCTCTTGAAACTCCTGAGATTGTTCTTCTTCTTAAATGCGGCAATTTTGTTTTGTTTCGTTTTCATTCCAATTGAGCCAAAAAGGTGCCTTATCGCTGAACAAAATTTGGCTCGACTTTTTTGGAGCCCATAGACTGAACCGATGCCGCTTTTTCAATTTAAGATCTCGACGTAAAATGCGCCAAGTCCTTCCATAGTCCGAGTTACTGCGTGCTGCACCTAGTCTATCAAGCGTGATCTGCCAAAAAAGGCTATTGAAAAAAGTATCCCTACTTGGATCACCCTTTACAAGCCATATAGAAAATTCTCTGCTTGAAAAACTTCATTAAAGTGAAAGTATATCTTAACTAGAGTGAAAGTTCTTACGCGCTTCTTACTTTCAAGTTATCGTACTATGATCAAATAACGCCATATATTAATTCTGAGTCTATATTAATTTTTAACTGGACAGCAAGCAAGAAGGTAGAGCGGTGCTTACATACACACAAGAGCCACTTTTATTTGAAATTAGTTTTTGATTTTCTTAATTTACATACATAAAAGCCTAGAGATGATCATATATTTTATTTAGGGCTCGCTTAGTGGCACCACCTGTTTTCACACCTCAATAAAACTGTCACTTAAGCGTACACTTTAGGCGCTTGGACGCTGGCGCCCCATTAAATTAGAATATTAAATAAAGTGCAACGAAGTAAAAAATTATACAAAAATACGCATAAAATGCGAGACAAGTCAATGTTTGATTTAAATGTACGCACAAGCGCACAGACACACACACAAACAAATTTATACAAACATACTTGCGCCTACATGAATATTTAAGCACGTGTTGGCGCGGCAAACAAAAGGTGCCATCAATTAAAAAGACAACACGGCTCACAAAGAAAACAAAAAAAAAAGACAACAAAAACAAACAGTCGCATAAAAACAAGAATAACAGTAACAGCGGGGCATTGCTAACGGTGTCGCAGTAAAATGTCAGTGACAGCTTCGTATTGACCCCGAACGGGTGGACACATGACCACCCGATGAGAGGGAGTTACGCTAATGCACATTCATTAAATGCGTGTGAGGCTGTAGCGCCACCAGCAGGTTTACATGTTTATGTGTGTGTTTGTGTGCGCGTATGTGTGCACCTGTGCACCGCTCTTTTTGTTTCGGCCGCGTTGAGCGATCCAAATATTAAAATTTTATTTATTTAGCAGCTAGGTAAGTGACAATGAAACAACAACTCCAACAACAAAAAACAGCAACTCTCACTAATACTACGCGGCGGCATCACATGTAGCTGCAATGAGTTATGCAAACAAGAAGCAGCAGGAAATCATCGAATTGAGACGCCATCAGCGGCTGCAGCCACATCAGCGTGCCACAAAGCGGCGTGAGCGGTCGCGCGGCCCACCAAATTGATTTCGTACGAAAATTACGAGTTTACATAGATATAAATTAATAAAGTTCACAATTGAGCGCAGGTGAAATGACACTTCTCCAGCTGTGTGTGTTGAAATTCAATTAATGAAGCGTTGACGTATGCAACAACAAAGTGCAATGCATGTGTATGTGTGATTGTTTGTATGTAAATAATATGAGTGACATTGTTTGGCCTGGAAAATGAACAAAATATGCTTTCGATTTTACTCGTACTCAGCGGCAGCAATCACCCTAGTGTATATATGTGAAAGCGTTGTTTGTGTGCTTATTCTGCTTTGGCGCGTGCTTTTTATTGCTATTGATTTCAATCTCGCTTCATATTTATATTTATTGTAATTTTATTTAATATTTTTTTTATTTTTGTAAAAAATAAATTGTACATGTGGCACGCACTGACTCGTTGCTGCCTCCATCCAGCCTGTGCTGCATTGATTGTGTGCCCTCTCCACTGTCACATCACATTCCCATTTCTATATGCCACACCACATACTCTCATCTCATTTTTATACACTCCTATATACTTTTCGTCAACAAAAAGGCACAAAAAGGAAAATATTTGATTTAAATTTATTTCAAAACGATTATGACACGTTCACTACAGCAGAGACGTGCAACTGGCAACAAAGTCTGCTGCACTTCACATTTATTCATTTTTTCATTATTCATTTAATTTTCACTTGTACGTCTGTGTGTGTGTGCATTTTGTGGTATTGAAAACTGAAATTGCCTTTTGCACTTGTTGTCGCCATTTATTACAAACCAAATTGATTTTGCCTGATTTTTTTATATTTTTAACTGCAACTCAACATTTTCTATTTAGCTATTATGCAGTGCTCTCAAATTAAAAGCGCATCTGCTACTGGAAACTAATTCTATATTTATTTTATTAAAAAAATCTATTAATTTCCAATTTACATAAGCTGAAGTGTTGAAAATATATTTTGCGAATTTATGAAAAGCTGATACTTCTGAATTTTTTACGCAGATAAGTGCCGCGGTTAAGTGTAAAACTTATTTAGTTTAATTATTAAATAGCAAAAATTCGTAATAATATTAGCCAAATTCGAAAAAATGTTAACGATATTATTGGATGAAATTTTAAAAGGTCATTTTACACAATTTCAATTTGATTTGATTACAAATAGGCAAACGGGAGCAAGCCGTTGCAGCTTCATATTCGATATTCTACATATTTGCTGAAATCACGGGCGTCAGTCTGATATGAGTTGTCAAAGAGACTTGCAAATCGAAAAAAGATTTTTTGAGCAACTTTACTTAATAAAATATATAAAAAATTAACATTTACAAAATTTAATGTAATTCAATAATCTGTGATTAATTTATAATAGTTTAAAAAAGCATCTGCATTCCCTTGATTCCATAGATGAACTGCAGGAGATCAGCAGAAAATATGTGTCTGTCGGTGATGAAGCTTTCGCTGCTTAAAACTGTTAACCAAAGACCTAAAAGTTTATTAATACTTGTAGATGAAAGCAGTTTATGTACGTAAAATTAAATAAAATGTCGATTTTTGCCAAAATTAAGTATAAGGGCTGAAATCACCGCTTTCCAAGAAGTGCGATGGACGGGACAAAGACTGAGACGACTAGGTGCTTGTGGCATATACTACAGTGACATATAAAGGAGCACAAATTCGGTGTGGGAATCGTGGAGCGAGAGAGGCTCAAGAAGTTCTGGCATTCACCTCTGTGAATATCTAACCGTCTCGACGGAAGAGAAGCAACGGCGATATTAAATACCAGGGTGGGCAAAGAAGGTATCTTTGGCACAGCGATCGGTAAATTCAACCTCTGTGATGAAGCATTCCCAAATGGGTTGAGACTGGGATCGAAAAATTTAAGCTGCCTGGCTGTCTCCGGATGCAAAAGCCACCAACCAAATCGATTATGTTGTGATTCAGTATCCGTCGGTGGAAGCAGAGGAAGAAAGTTGGTTCTAGAGCAAGCAAAAATGTACCGTTATTAGGAAAGCACTCTCCCTCAATTTCATAAAGATAACTCACATATTTGCCATTATATGCTGTGCAAAGTCACTTGGAAGCTCGCAAATCGTTGTATTAAGTATATTGGACCTACAGAACCTACAAGGATGTTATTATCAAAAAAACATTTTTCCAAATTTTAATAATATACTCGTATCTAACAGATTGTCTGGAATTTTCGACAAAAAGTTGGCCATACGCACTGGGGTTCTGTATGTGGGAACTGTGAACGTAATTCGAACTTGACAATTTTTATACTCGAGATGGTATACCTCAAAAGCACTAAGCTTTGATTCTGAGTGCCTTATTGCCTCTAGCGTGCTTTAAGTTCTTAATTTATCGTTCTTTTAATAATTTCTAACAAAACCGTTATATGGAGAGTGGGCGGGGTTATAATCCGATTTCGTAAATTTTAACACTGCCGGAAAGGATTCCTTTGGGATTTATCTTAAGTGAATGTGGTTGTTTTTTAGTGGTTTAGGAGACATGTGCATTAAGCCTCTTAGAGGTTCTCTAAATCCAATTTTGAGGATTTTATTTTATAGTTCCATTACTTGGTCAAATATTTTACAGTTAATTTTAAGTCAAGTGCAATCACCCACCACAAAAATGTAGCATGCCACATGCCATACAGCGCATAGGTGCATGCATACGTTGCAAAGTACCTACAACATGCCGCATGCAATGTTGTATGCCACACATGTTATGCGAGTAGTGCAACAGCTAGAAAAGTTTTTCTGTTTCGTTAATCTATTTTACCAGTTTTTTGTGTTGTTGTTTAAATGAATATTATACTGCCGCTATACTGCCGCTGTTGGCTTTGTTGTTATTGTTTTGTTGTTTGCAGAGATTTTGTTTTACACATGCCAACTCTTTGTAGACAGTCGCATGGCGCATGAGATGCGCAAACAACGCGACACAGCTGGCAAAGCACGCAGGCGAGCAAAAACACACAGACAGACAGGCGGACAGACGGACAGGCTGGCATACAAACAGACAGAGGCTAATGGCTAAGGTCGCACATGTGACAAGCGCTTCCATTTACATCACCCACATCCTGCGTGCCGCGCGTGTTTGCGTCCACTGTTGCACGATATATTTGCAATACATTTTAGTTTCGTCGGCGCACAAAGCGCCCTCGCGCTCATTAAGCCCCGTTACAAGCTCTTAGGTGTACACAGTAAAAAAATCAATCGTTACACATTTTCGTTGTTGACTCTATTCCGTTATTGTTGTTGTTGCTACAATATTTATCCTACATAGTGCACTCGAACCACCCATTCATTTGTTCGGCCGCCAATCACTCTGCATTCAATCAGTTGGACCGCCGCGCGCAGCGGGGAGGGCTGCGGGTGAGCGGCGACGTAAATGAATGAGCGCCGTGGCAGTTCGGGTGACACAGAAATGCAACCTAAACCGCAAGTCCATGTAAATATTTTCCAGTCAACTGTCAATGTTGACAGCACAGTGTTTTGAGTTCAATACATTTGTTTGTTTTTTAGCTCTACAAACACTGCCATATACGTGCAATATGCATGTGTATTTGTTCGAAAATTGTTTTTAGCATTGATTTCCAGTTGTACAGTTTTTTAGCACAAATTTTTTCTTGTGAAAACAATTGCAGAGTGCACTTTCCATGGGGAACGCAAAAACTATTTAATTAAAAGCATTTGTTTGACACTAAATGGAGAGCAAATACAATTAAATTAGCTATGTGTTGACGAAGTGATTGGTTTGGGAAAAAAATTAGAACAGAGTTTGGTAATACTGTTGTAGGTTTTAATGGAGTTTGTACAAAAAATGAAGCTTCGAAGTACTTTTTTTATGAAGGACTGATGTTTTTTTTCCTACCCAATACAACCTAGGCACTGATTACTTCAAAGACCCAACTCGAAGTGAAAATATAAGTTAAGTTCATGGCTAAAATGTGGAACTGCCGTTTAGGTTAGGTGAGCTGAAACTGATTTGGCTAGAAACATCATCTTCTTATCCATATATCTCTAATTCCAAACCTCTTTCCTTCTTCTCATCACCTCTGACATTATATTAAGGTTGCAAGCGTTAGTGGGAGTTCAGCGTAAGATTTCCTGCATCTAGCGTCTAGAATAAGTCAGAACACTGACCAAGGTATCAGCCTTTAAAACTTTCGACATGGTCTCTTTGTTATTATAGCTGTCTAACCGCAATGACAGCGGCTTGGGGTGCTACTGGAGGAGACAACTTTGCATCAGTATCAATCAAAGTATCAGTTCTTTTGATAATCGCAAGCAACTAAAAAACTGATTAGTTGGTAAAGAAGGGCCCCTCAGCATCGATGTCATTGGAGAGAGAATGGATCCGCTGCATATTTTTATTGGACAGCTGGTTCTGATGGGAGCTCTTGAGTGCTGGGCAACTATCGACGCCTAGGGTGTAGCAAGAGCCTTCTGGCCGAAAGTAAATCGCAAGAGAATCAGTGAGCTCTTCGCCTTAAGCAGACTTAAACTTTGCCTTAATGTGTGAGTTATAACTGGAATGTGTTCTATTGGCGTCCGGACGGTGAGGTTAAAAATCTTACTGGATGCGAGTAACTGAAGCTGCCTTAAAGAAGACTAGGAAATATCTCAACAATTGTTCTTCAATGTCAGGCATTTGTGAGATCCAAGTTAAAACGCTATGCATTTTAGACATCCAGCTTACCTGTGGATAATAGAAATTAAGCGCCTAAGCAGATTTGCAATGGATACAAGGCACGTTGTTGACACTAATTACTGGAGTTATTTTTCTTGTTTCACAAAGTACGGATCTTAATCAGTTGAAACGCGATTCTCTTTTGGAATCATTATGCACCATAACCTAAGCTATCCTACAGTTGTTCACATACAGCGGCATGAAATCAAATTAAGGTAGCTTTATGTAAATTCAGGTACTTTTGAAGCATTATCTTGTATAGTGATCTTTGAAGTAAATATCGTCAGTCTCAAAGGTAGATAGTTGGAGTTTAAGACATGACTCGAACGTTGGTTGAATCTGACTACTTGTAAATATTAACAAGAAAGCAAACTTACGGTCAATGAAATTCTTGTGATTCATAATCCTTTATATGCCATTATATAAAAGTTGAGAATAACACGCGATTATTCATCGTCTCTTGCGTTCCACAGGAATCATACAAAAACAATGACGTAGTGATTCTGACGAAAAAATTTCAATGAAATAAATACAATCACAGTGCATCTGGAAGATATAAAAGTCTTTAACACAAATATGATTGAAATGGCAGAAAAAGGCCAAAAGTCAAAACACAAATAAACAAATCTGCCTTCCCAGAACAATAATGCAGCATTTGAAAGAGAATGCTGGATGTGAATGTGCGGACACTTAACAAAAAGAAAAGTAAAAGAGTAGCAAATAATAGCGGTGCAATAAATTTTATTTCAAATGCAAATGCCAATGCTAAGAGAATGACTAAAAAGGGTTAAGAAAAGAGTTGTATAAGAAAAAAGTCAGAAATCTGTACTAAAACACAAATGTCGAAACGTATACAAAAGGTGAGAAACCAGTGCAAATTAAATATTTTTTATATGGAACGGAAACAGATTCAAAAGTTTGTGTTTCTGTAGAAATTGAGAGCGGAATTCCATCGACAGATAAAGTTGCAAATATCTGGAACAAGATAAATATGTAGGTATTTATTAGTAAAAAAAACAAAACGCATGTGATGAAGATAATGATTTAGTAAACTGCAAGAAACCTTTTCTATTTCAAAAATTGGAAATTTTAAAATGAAATTTACTCCTCAAAGCGATCTTCAAGTTAAAGTAAAAACTATTCCGTAGCGTTCTTGAGCTTTCATGAGCTTTTAAGGAGCTTTTCTAAGCTTCCGAATAAGCTTTTACTGATTACTAACTTAATAAGTGGTTATATTCTGTTTCCTTGAGCATTCATGAGCTTTCAAATAAGTTTTAATGAGCTTTTAATGCATAACACTTGCACTTTTTAAGTGTTTAAACACAACATATGTTATAGTAAAGCCAACAAATGTTCTGCATGTACTGTTATACGGTGTATGGGTCAGTGATAAATAGAGAAAAAGATTATCGAAAAGATTATCTTCTTTTACACATGAACTCTATTTCATTCGGGTTGAAAATTGAGTTTCTACGACATTAAGGATTTTGAAAACGAGCGAATGAAAGCTTTCACGATGCTCTTCTTAACGCTTTTAAAATTCAACTCACAAATACATAGAAATATAATATTTAAAGAGTATATTCATAAATCAATAATACCACATACACATTTGTTACAGCAAAACAATTTGTCTCCATAAATCCAGCGAATCTGCACTCATTCGTCGCCTTCCCATTGCCCATTCATCGGATAACGCCATCTGTTTAACTGCATACACATATTTGCTATTCAAACGTATCTTTGCATTGCCGCAACGAGTTAATTAGATTGCCATTCGCTTACCACTTCCAGGAACTACATGCCACCAGCAACAACAAACAACGAGAAGCGCGCATCAAACAAGCCAATTAAAAGAATCCACACATATTTCGCTTCGCATGCGCGCCTAAATGATATGTGAAGATCAAAATCGCCACAAAAATATCATTCGCAGCACTTTCAAATAAAAGTCGAAAAAATAAATATTCAAATTAATTTTTAGTTCCCTTTTTCAGCTCGGCAATAAAGACATCAACAACAAGCAGCTGAGAGCGCGTAGTTCGGGCGGCAAGCATCATTCAAAAGCGCTCTGTTGGCGCGGTACATCTTAGTTCTTACCATAACGGATCAGAGTTTTGCGAGGGACGGCACACACTTGCCGGCAATGCTCAAACAGAACACTCAGCGCAATTTTCAGCATCTCCCTCGTTGTTTTTGTTGTGTAATGATGAAAGTGATGAAGGAAATTATTTCATGCTAGTTTGATCGCGCATAGCCTCTGCGGCGGCCGCTCCCCTGCCGCTACTTTGAACGCATGATCTTCACGCATTGCCACTAAAAATAACTCAAAATTAGCAACGAACTGAAACTAATGGAAATTTCTTCATTTAATATATCCAAGAGTATTTGCGTATGTGACGCGCCCATTTGTCGGTATATTTTTTTTTTGTGGTCACAAGGACGGAAATAATTTATTGTAATGAAGTGTGGAAACAAGTGGAGGAACTGTGATAAAAGTATTAAGTCAAATATATCGAGGGAATCTTCGTCTCTAAGTGAATGTGGTTGTGACTAGTATAGTATGGCTTTCCTGTTTTCGTTTCGAGTTGGCGCCAATTCGAAAAGACCATTGCGAGAAAGACTTTTCCTTTTTGTATTTACAAATTTTTTAACTTAGATATAATTTCTTCCATAGTAAAGAATGGATCAAAAGGAATTTCGCGTGTTGATAAAATGTTATTTTTTGAGGCTAAAAAATACAGTCGATGCAAAAACTTGGCTTGAGGACGAGAGCCTTCAATGATTGTATGATAAGTTTAGGCGTGGTGAAATGAGCACCGAAGATGTGAGTGCAGTGGACAAAGACGAATTGATGATTCGGTACAAAATATTTCCATATCCAAGTATAATAAACATGGGTGCGTCAGTTCACTCCGAAGACCAATCGACAGTCATCTGAGTGGAGGGCATACAATGAACCGGCTCCAAAGCGTGGAAAAATCCAATAGTCAGCTGGCAAAGTTATGGCGTCTGTATTTTGAGATTCACATGGCCGAAAGACGGGCGCCTTTGAAGAAAAATAAAGTATATAGACAAATCAGAGCAAATTATGGCAAAGAAAACCTTTCAGATTTGACCCTGCGACTATATCCTGTTCTCCGATCTCGTTTTGTAGAAATTTTCGTTAAATGAAGAGATGATGACGACCCTGAAGCCTACACGGTTTGTCCGGAAAGTAATAGGACTGATTTTCTTCCGTCGCGATTGTTCTTTGGAGCGTGCGCGCACCGACTGGTTTCAGTAGAGGGCGTCCTAGCTAACGAACGAGCCACTGGTCAGTTGTCTCCAAGCACATTTTCGCGCGCCGTGTTTCTGTAAGTGGTTCAAGCCGCAAATGCAGTGTTCGTTAGAGTAGAGGTCCGCGATTAAATTCTGTGTGAAACTCGGTAAATCTGCGACAGAGACGTTTGATATAATCAAGCAAGATTTTCGAGATGTTGCTTTAGCAAGAAGTCGATGGCGCCAGGTCTTTTTGGAGGACCGGGAAGAGATCGCTGATGAAGACGGAAGAATGAGAAAATCCAAAGTGAAAATAATTTTCATTGTCTTTTTTGACATCACAGGCATAGTCTACCATGAGTTTGCTCCTCCTGGACAAACTGTCAACGCGAAGTTTTATGTGGTATTCCTCAAGATACTCAAACGAAGGGTCAATAGGGTCCGACAAGACATCGCAGCCGATTAGAAGTTGCACTACGACAACGCCTCGGCTCACACCGCCTTTCTTGTGAACAGCTATCAAACCAAGGCCGGCTTCCAAATGATTTCACAGCCACCCTACAGCCCAAATGTGGCCCCCCGGACTTTTTTTGTTTCCTTGCCTGAATGGGCCGATGAAAGGCAAACATTTTGAGACGAAAGAGGGGCAGCATGCACTCGGCTCTCAAGGCTATTTCGGAGAATGACTTCCGTGACGCATTTAATACTTGGAAATCGCGCTGCAACGATAGCACTCAGTCCTATTACTTTCCGTACAAACCCTGTATATGCGTCCATTTTAACAATCTTAAGGTCCAAGTTCATATCGTGTTTGAAGCTTTAGCACCAGTTAAGCGTAGTAGCCAATTGTCTACCATAGATGCATAAAAAGTAAATATTACACAGGACAATAGCTACTCGAAACTGTGCCCGAATCAAATGACGTAAAGCCTGCTGTCGTTGAAGTCAACGAGTAGTCGTTAAGTAGGTTTGTGGGTAACAACACATTCCTCGACATACACACACATACGTAGTCGTTTAAATATGCACTTCCGCAGAGCGTAAATTCTACAACATTTTAGTCAGAGCTTAACAAAATAGGTTGGCCATTGTGTATAAATGGTAAAAACGGTACTTTGAGACGCCACAAAAATGCAATAAACTTTTGTGCAAAACAGCAAAGTAGAATTTAACGAAAGCGAACAATAAAGAAGGAAAGTAGACAAGCAAACGCTGCAACACCAAGACGACACAATGCAAGGCGGCATGCAACACAAGCTAAGAAAAAATCGCACACAACCGTGAGTAGGTGTGTGTGTGTTTGCATAAGTGGAGCAAGCCAGACGGACATAAAAGGCAACAGCGTCAAGCAAACTGCGATTGAGCTGAAGTGACTTTTATAAGGATATGCGAGGCGTTGTAAAAATGGCCGCACAAAAGGAGCCATGCCACCGCCGACACACATATGGCGCGCTCCTGAAGTTCCGCATTGCCGGTGGACTGTAAAATAAAAGCAATATAGCGAGGGTGGCGGGAAAAAAGCGAAATGAAATTTGAAGTAGAATAAACAAAAGTGGAAATATAAAAAAAAAAATCAATTTCCACCAAAGTAAAATGGAAAGAAAAAAGCTATAAAATAAAAATAATTCGAACAAAGGCACAAAACAGCAGTTATGGGCTAAAGCAGAGATTTGTACATGTGTACGTGTGTGTGAGTGGTGTATGATGGCGCAGGGCAAGCTGCAGCGAGCGCTGTTTGTTGGCCATTATAGCCGGCGCCTGGGCCATTTTAATGGCTCAAGTGAATGCGCCATATTGGCCAAATGTTATCATTCCGGTAGAACGTTATATGCAAACGCGGTTAGGCCAGCAGTCAGGCAGCGAGCCAGCAAACCCCACTACACGCGCAAAGGCACACTCACACCAAATAGCTGTAACAATAGCAGGCAGCAAACATAACGGCTACATCAAATGGCAATAGCAATAGCAATACCGTAGCGGCAATAACAAATATTGTGGCATGCAACACGTACCTACACATACATACACATGTACTTATGTTGCACTTAACAAACACAGCGTTGTAACTGTTTGTGTACGGTTGAAATAAACATTTGATAGCTTGCTGGCTGAAAATGTTTTGAGAAAATTTCCTCTAAGGAATCAAACCGCAAAACAATTGCTCTGACTGGCCATTTCAGGGCGAAGGATAACTGTAACACAGCGGTCTAATGCACATAAAGCGAAACGGGAGGAGCAAGCAGGCGAGTATATGCTTAAATCAGCTTTAGCTGGTATTAAAGCTGCTTGTGTTGATTTGCGTCGTTGGAGACAACTTCATTTGTTGTTGGTGTGCGCGTTCAAGCACGAAGCGTTTGTGGCGCTTGTGGCACTTTTGGTCAACTTTTTGTCTTTTATTGGCGTTGTAATTGTTTTATGGCTCACTACAGGCCTGTAAGAAAACAATTAGACTTACAGGTCGTTTACCTTTAATGGCGGCGTCCGCATATGCCAAAGCGATTTGCTTCTAAAAGACTTTTAAGACAATTACTTTGTTGTGGAGGTGTGTTTGAGAACGAGGAAGCAAAGTTGGTAAAGTTGAATGCTAAATTTGTTCCTGTTTCGTATTGTTTTTGTTCTTAGTAATAGCTGATTCTTAATGTGTTTAGATATCGATCCGATAGCTTTAATAGAAATCCAAGAAAGCTTTAATAGAATACAGAGCTTTTACAATTGCTCTTTTCCGCACGGAGAAGGTTATACGTTTTCAAAAGTTCAGAGTCGCATCCCATCACCCAAGTGAGAAATAGAAGTATTTCAAAGAACTGTTGCTATATTGTGTAGTCCAAAAAGTCTTTTCGTATTTCTAATTAAATTTTGACTTATTTTTTTATATTTATAATGAACTTTAATGAACCAAATATGTACCATTTTGTCGACCACTTTGTGCCATTTTTTCGCTAGAGACATTATACCATCAGTGTAAAACTTCGTTGGTTTCTCGGCGAAAAACTGCCACCAGTAATTTTCACAGACTTTGCTTGAAGCCAACTTTACTCCATTGAGGGAGTTCTGCATTGACCGAAACAAATGGTAGTCCGATGGTGCAAGGTCAGGGCTATATAGTGAATACATCAAAACTTCTCAGCCAAGCTCTCCCAGTTTTTGCCGAGTCATCAAAGATGTGTGTGGTCTAGCATTGTCCTGATAGAAGACGAAGCCCTTCCTATTGATCAGTACTGGTAATTTTTTTCGATTTCTTGCTTCAATCTCATCAATTGCTGGTAGTAAAATGTATAACTAATCGTTCGACCAGCCTTGAGCAGGTAATAGTAGATGACCCCTTTCCAATCCCACTAAACACAAAGCATAACCCTTCGAGACGTCAATCCTAGCTTTGCAACCATTTGTAGAGCTTCACCATGCTTGGACCAAGATCTTTTCCGCATATTGTTGTGGTATTTGGTCCACGCGTCGTCTTCTGTTACCATTCGCTTCAGAAATAGTTCGATTCCCTTTCGTTTCAGCAAAGAATCGCAGATGTTAATTCGATTCAAAAAATTTTTCAAAGACAGTTCATGTGGTACCCAAACATCGAGCTTTTTTTTTGTAGCCAGCCTTTTTTAAACGATTCAAAACCATTAGATGATGAATGTTAAGTTCCTTGGAGATGTCACGGCTGCTTATGTGATGGTCCTGGTCAATCTTTTCCACAAATTCTTCGACTTTTTCAACAAGAGGTCGAGCAAAGCGAGGTGCATATTTCACATTGAAATTTCGAGAACAGAAGCTTTGGACTTATTCTAACTCAAAGTAGAATTAAAATAAAATTTTCAGCTAAAAGTGGTTACTTCAATGCAGATTTGTATGGAGTATAATACTTTTAGCCAAACTCATAATAATTTCATTACGACCACGCTGACTTTAAACTCATTATCCTCAAAAAAAAAAAAAATATCTAATTTAGTTCTAATATCTTTTGAGAGCGTAACTTTCCATTTCAATTAAAATAGTCAGCCCGCAATGACCGCCAGCTCATTCATTACTTTAATACTGCAACGTACAACTGCCTCACAACGCTGCCAATTCTCCGCCGGATTTCAAAGCGCCACAGCCATGCCTCTTGTGTTGTGTTGCAACAACTGTGCTGGCCAGCAAATTAGGTAAATAAACGCAATTAAATATAAATGTTGCTGCAAACTGCATTGCAACGAAGTTAATGCACTTAAAACCAGCGTCGCCGAGTGCAAAGCAAATATGACCAGCGATGAATTCATATGCAAACATACAGCCGACATTGCTATTCGCATACCGACATACAACGAAATATAAAGCGCCACATGGACTCACCTTTCAACGCCACATTGGAAATGCCAGCATAATTGCCGTTAGTTTAGTTTCGCGCAAAAGCGTGAAAGTAAACAATTGCTCGGTTTGGGGCAGCGGCTAGCAGTGCCAACTGGAGGAGGGTGGTGGTGGCGCGCCAGTGTTACGCTTTTAAAGCAGCAAAATAAAAGCAACAATGGCAATAATAGCACATAAAATAAAATAAGTGCAGCGTGGAAAAAGCTGCAGCTATACAAATACGGCGAGTAACGGGCATAGCATTGAGGCGACCTTCTAGTTTATGAATAATTTTACTTGCTTTAACAAACAAAAGGAAAAGCATATAATGTATGGCAGAGTGAGTGTGTGATATCCATGTGGATACGAGTGTGGCCTGATGCGCATTTGAATTTTAAGTCCAGAAAGAAAATGATTCTGTAGATATTGGAAAGCCAGCTATGACGATCCCTAATGGACAACTGTTTACCTTGGAAGTAAGGAAGAAATAATCTTGGTAAAATGAGTCCCAAAAATAGTCTGTGTGTGGATGCAGAGCTTCGAACAGTAAATGCAGGATATATGCAAGTGGGTATGTACAGCACATGGAGCAAAGGGATATTTTATGGGTTTGAAAGAATATAGATTTATTCAGATTAAACTATCGCAAAAGCAAAGCAACAAATTACACATAGTATATGGTCGAAGCCGGTAAATGACCTTTATTATGTGGGATGAAAATGAAATCGAGACGTGTTTGGGCAGGCAGTGAAGTAGGCTAAGTTCATGACTACTGTCGGGTTGGCCGTACAATTTTTCTGTAAGACTTCAGTGCCGGGAATTGCCAAATTTTAGAGTTTCTGTTATAAAATCTCTCAACAGGAGATCTCAGTAGTATTAGGTGTACAACTAAGTTCCCGCTGTTTGTCAATACTTAGCTCTAGCAGTTAGTGCTGATCGTTGTGATATATCCTAGTCATTTGAATTGATTTCCTAGGCATTTCAAGAAGAACTGCGTTTGCATATTAGTGAGTTTGTTTATGTCCAATTTTTCGCAAATAATCATCATTTGCGGAAAGTGTTGATTTTTTTCATTAAGTCGAAGAAATCGGCGGATGAAGGAGGCGGTAACTACAAAAAGTTTACGTGGATACTGATCGAAGTGAAAAAATGTACCGTGATTGGTATTGTCGTTTCACAGACGTTGATTTCGACTGATATTAATGACCTTCAACGTGAAGGAAGGCCAAAAACCTTTGAATATGGTGAATTGGAGAAGTTGCTCACTAAGGATCCGTATCAAATTCAAGAAAATCTCACTACAGCACTGACAGTTTAAGTCATTTCAAAGCGAATACATGCGCTGGGACTGATTTAGAAATAATAAATGTTGGTTCCTCATGACCTCAATATTTGTCGCGGTACGATAAAGTGGTACTGCTGCATGACAACGCTGGGTCTTACGTTGCCAAATCCATTAATACCTCCCTGAAAAACTTAAATTAGAAGTCCTACCCCACTCACTGTATTCTCAAGATATTGCACCGCCCGATCATTATTTGTTCCATTCGATTCCTCACGGTCCGGCTCAGAAGAAGTTCCACTCACCAGACGAAATCGAAAAATGGCCAGATTTTTGGATGGCAACACAATACGAACTAGTTCATTGTTCGGGTATTCGAGCTTTGCCAGAAAGATGTGAAAAAGTTGTGATTAGCGATGGGCAATACTTCGAATAATTAATTTGTAGCCCTTTCCTCACAATAAAATAGCATTTTCCTTATAAAAACCAGTGAGATCTTAGTGCCGCTCCTAATAATTTTTAGGTTTATAGAAGCACTTCTTAGCTTAAGAAAGTTTCTTCTTCTTTAGTGTGGAGCCATGTGTAGTTAACGCAAGTGAGGAAAGTTCTCTGAGCTCCATTCACTTGGGAGTGCCCAGAAACGATTCTTTTACATATGGCTCAAGCAGCTCACAACTTCCGGTCCTAGACCAAGTACCTTCTGGGTAGCCAAAAAACATCCCTTTGAGGGCGAGCCAAAGTGAAAAATGGAATCATCGCTTCCCATGCTTGTGCGATGGGTTTGGGACACGCTACGTAAAAAACATCTTCAATGAAAAGGACACAACAGCCTCGTTTGAGAGACTCCTCTTGTCATGACTACCACTTAAGAGAGTTTTCCAATCATAATTATTTTTAATAGTAAAAATTGTGGGTTGATGGATCTAAGGATGACCTATAGCATAAATTTGTGTCATTTCTATTTTATTCAGTTTTCAGTTATGTATTTTAGTCTATTCAGTCACTGATTTATTCAACTACCTTCGTATAAATTATTAAAAATAAACGCAAAGCTCGACGAAGGAGTATGGAAGTGACAATAGAGCGCAAAAGCGATTCACCAGCACTCGCTCGATATAAACATACATATATCCACATACAAATTAGTGCACATATACATATATTAGTGCATACATAAATAAATAAATGCATGAAAGCATTATTTTCTGCATTACCATATTGCCGACGGCCTCAGCACTGTGTCACAACCGCCACCAACAGCGCTTTGCCGGAACTTAGCGCGCGGTGGGCGTGGCGAGAGAAATAAAACAATTTTCTATTCGCAAAGCAAAGCCGGTGAAATTATATCAAATTAAGTAATTGCATAATTGCTTCACTACCTTTCCGCTAGTTTTTATAGCCGAACACACACATACACAGCTGCATGGAAATTCGCCCAAACACAGAGACAAATAAGCATGCATTAGCGCAAATGCAAAGCTAGCACAACAACAGCAACTTTGCATAAAAGCAGCGCATAACTGCCTTGCTAAACATACACACACACTAATAAAGTGGCAGCATAAAAATGCAGTTGCGGAGGTAAGTGGCTATGGGCCAGCGTGTTGGTGGGCTTTGGCAGCGCAAAGATCTTCAACACATTAACATTGCATTCGCATTGCGGCCACCTGCCAGCTGGCGAATTTAGTTTACCTGTACCTGCTTTAGTGATTGTTGTAATTATTATTGTTGTTGTTGTTGCAAGGTGCCATTGCTCTACAGTTTCAACTTTGCTGTCATTATGAAGGATACTGTTGCGGCAGGACCTTTGCTACTTGCCACTCATTTATGTATGCATGTATGTATGTATGTGTGTAAGTAATAGTGCTTTAGAAGGCTGGTGTTGCCACTTTGCCCGATATTTGTATGTAAATGTGGCACAGTTGCAATTATTTTTAGTTACATATTAGTATATGTGTGTGTGCATTTGCGTTTGTGCGGTAGTCCTTTTATATGAGTGTATTATGCACATAAACCCGCCACAATTACCACTACACAAAAGAGTATTACAGTAGTGTTAGTGCCTGGTATTTTAGTAATAGTGCCGCGCGTATACAATTTGCATATAGCAATGCATTTCCTCGTAAAAGTTCATGGTTATCGGTGTTGCAGTGTTGGTGCCAGTAATACTAACTAGTTGGGTAATAGTATTGTGGCAAGTTTCAGTGTCTTTAATATTGCATGCTGTTGCAAATTATGTTGATAGTTAGCAAAACAAAAGAATCCTTCGAAGGCCATGCAACAAACTACAGAGAGATTCACCCAATTACACGGATTAGAAGCTTCGATATCATGTTCTCGTATGTCGTATGCTTATCATTTGTTCGAAAGCTCTGCTAACAGATTTTCAGATAGTTATGGAATATTCGTTGCGCAGTAAGCTCGTTATTGAGGAATTCAGAAGTCATGATAGATGAGGAATGGTGCCGAGTAGACAGTCCCTGGCCGGATAAAACCAGGTGCACTCCGATTACTCAGACTAGACTTCATAAGAAAAGTTAACTGACAATTTTTCTCCGTTGCTATGCAAATTCTCTTCAATTAAGGCTTGATTTGAGTTTACGTTGTTAGCAAGGAAAATAGGCTCCCAATTAGTTAGTTTTTGGGTTTGCGAAGGGCTGAGCTTTTGCTATCAGAATTCATACACTAAGTGCTTAGTTTTTGGAATTTGGTATCAAGAAAAATTAGTAGAAAAGTATAATCCCCTCAGAAAACTCTGAGTTTATCTTTCGAAATGAGTTAGGTTAGGGTAAGTTATAGGATAGATCCAAAGTCGATGGATCCCACTGGCTTTTGGAATTTGGTATATAGAAAATTTATTAGAAAAGTGTAATCCCTTAGAAATATTAATGTCAAGCACAGTTACTTTTCTAAGATCTCAAATGTGAGTCTACCGAAATATTTCAATATCAGTCTGGGAAAAGCTGTGGGAAGATGACTCCATCTCGCCTTCATACAGTTTGGCAAAAAATCCAGACAACCCCTTTAATATTTCACTCCTGACACCATCCTTCTACGAAATTGACAATTCGGTAAAGCCAACACCATGCGACACGACACCGAAGATTATTAACATCCCCGCACTCATTCCTGCTTTTGACAACAATCCAGTTTAGATGCAGATGACCCACATAAAATAAGCGCATAACCGTAAAGCGCATGAAAAACGCAAAGAAAAACTTAAAATGTAAATGAAAAGAAAAACTGCTTTAGCACTACTTATTATTATTACTTTTTGCAAAAGAAGGCGAACAAGACAACAATGCCAACAACAGCAGAACACAGCTGAGTGGGCCGAAGGAGCTGAGTGTCAAGCAGCCGACAGCAAGGTCTGACGAAAGTGCAATAAATGCTTGACGCTTGACTTGCAACACACACGTTCACATGTGTGTATGTGCTTATATGCGGTGTGGATGCGATGTAAGTGCATAACACTATGAGTGTGCTTCTAAGAGCAACATGGTGCAAGTTCATATATGTATATGTATGCATGTGGCAAGCGTGAGAATTATGTTTGGAGGTAAATTGTTGTGCTTACACTTCACCTGCAACATATGTGGCACATTCAAAAATACATACACAGCTACATAGTTAAGCGCTTCTCAAGCGCAAGGTGGGTAAGGATACAAGTAAGCATATGCAATTTAGTATTTACCAACTTAAGTCCTGACAGCAACAACAACATTTTAAAGTCGCCGCATAAGGAATTTACATTAAAAATAAGAATATGGTAAACGTCAAAAGTCGTTGTAATACAAAGGAAAATAAACAAAATAAATAAAAGACCTTGGCTACGTGTGAAACTCAAGGAACTTCACATATGATAGGGTGGTGCCAAAAATATTAATAAAAAAATTTTGCTTAATTTTTCGCTAAATTCAAGACTGTAGCATTTAGATACCCAAATGTGCTCCATTAGAAATTAGAAAAGTCTGGATAGAGGAAAAAACTTCAGATTATGTTAAGTATTTAATAATTTCTATTACTTTGTAACACACCCTAACTGCCTCCAATCGGAATTCAACTCTTCATATCTCATATTGGCTTATCGTGGTTTAGACTCTTGCTCTAACCTTCATAATATATGATTAAAGGCATTGTTTTCGTTAATTTAAGGATCACCCTAAAATAAGTATTCAGAAGTTGGACTGAGACGGTTTTGACATAAAGCTTTACACTCCATACTTTAAATATTTGACATTTTTTTAGAGTAGCTAAGACCTAAACCCTAAGCTTTTCGAAAACTGACTACAGAAATTCGATTTCTAATAATTTAAGGACCACCTTAAAATAGGATATTGAAAAGTTCGTCTAAATACATTTTAACATAAAGCTTTACTCTCTCTATTTATATTTTTTATAGTAGTTAAGACCTATACCTGAACTAGGACCACCCTAATAAGGTATAAATAAGGTATATGTATTGAAAAGATCGTCTAAAAACCTTTTGACACCAAGCTTTACACTTATAAAATCTGCTTAAAAAAATTTATTTTATTATTATTAAGGGTCACCTTAATAAATTTGTAGTTGAGATTTTCTTTTCCCTTGTTTGTCTGTGAGAAAGGTGTGAAAGGGTTTGAACTGAGGTGAGCACACAATAAATTAAATATACATACATTAATACCTACATGTGGCACACATAAATAAATCTCTAGATTTTATAACCGAGTATGTACTTACGTATATTAGGCCTCGCGCTGGGCGCACGAGCGCCAAGCATGAATGGCGGAAGAAAATCCTTGCGCAAAATCAACACGGAACAACAGAGTGTGAAATAAAATTAGTAAAAAGCCGAAGAAATGTGTGAAAAGTAGCAGAATAAAAGTAAACAAGCTAAGCAGCAATAACAATAACAAGAGCTGTTGTGAATTAACACACACATACACAACCAAAACAACAGCAAGAGCGAGCTGACGAGGGAAGTACTAAAGGTTTCAAAGGGTTCACGAGTTGCGCAAAGGAAGTTGCAAGCTGGCTAACCAACATCTCGACGCGCTGCCACTGCTGCTGTTGACCTCGCCGCAGCAAAGCTGAGCAGCTGCTCTAGCAGTGCTTGTAGGTGAGTGCGGCTTTTGGCTTTAGCACACTCTAAACTTAACTAACGTTTGCATGTGTGCGTGCCCCTTGGTCTGTGATAGCGTGTGTGTGTGCGTGCTGGGAGTCAACTCAATTCCACAAGCTGTGTGTTCATGTATTGGTTTCAACCGTGCAACCAACACCGTTACACATAAGTGCCATGTAAGCTGACATTGTAAATGCTTATATCTGCCAGTCGATGTGTGTGTGTGTATGTGCGCGTGTATTTGTAATTGTGTATTTACCTGAGTATATGACACGTTGACATGCAAGGACTTTATGTGATTTATAGCGTTTTATTGTTGGCAATTTTCAACTCTCGAGTTAATGTCTTGCCATATTTTACAGTTTTAGTGGCATTTGCTCAAGTGTAACCAGTATGTGAAGCGTAAGGACACTAAAACAGAAACACAAGCGGTGTGTGTAGTAAAATTACGCTAACGTTTACCTTAACCCTTTGCGCCAATATTTATGTTTCTTCCTTCAACATTAATCCTGACACATATACTGGCACATATGTTTATTTATGTGTTGGTATTTTTTTACGCATTTTAAGTTAGATGGCCTTAAAGAACTTCAGTGGAACGAGTGTTAGAAATAATAAAGATTGTAATGCCTTCTAGTCTTGATAATTGAAAATATACCCAGATCATTCTGTGAGACTTCTGGTAAGAGTTCAAGGGCCCCCTGAGCTTGAGGGCCCCGGGGCAGTGCCCTGATTAGCCCCTAGATAGCTACGCCAATGACGGAGACGATGTTACATCAGTTCATGTAGCACAACAATGGTTCGCTCGCTTTTGTTCTAAAATTTCCGATGCGAAAGATGTGCCTCGCTTTGGTCGACATATCGTTGAAAAGGTCGATGAAATTATGGAAAAGATTGACCAGGTCCTTAACATAAGCAGCCATGACATCGCTAAGGAACTCAACATTCATATACGAACGGTTTTGAACCATTTAAAAAAGGCTGGCTACAAAAAAAATCCCACAAAGCAGGATTGATGTCTCGATCGGAAAGGCGCCATCCACTATGAGCTGCTCCAGCCTGATCAAACGATTGATTTTACATTTTACTGTAAACACCTGATGAGATTGAAGCAAGAAATCGAAAAAAAACGCCCAGAACTGATCAACGGAAAGGGTTTCGTCTTCCGCCAGGACATCACTATACCACACACATCTTTGATGACTCAGTAAAAACTGAGAGAGCTTGGCTGGGAAGTTTTGATGGATCCACCACATAGCCCTGATCTTGCGCCATTGAACTACCATTTGTTTCTGTCAATGCAAAACTCTCTTAATGGAGTAAAATTGGCTTCAAGAGAAGGCTGTGAAAATTTCGTATCGTAGTTTTTCGTCGAGAAACTAGATAAGTTTTATACCGATGGAATAATATCTCTAGGGAAGAAATGGCCAAAAGTGGTTGACCAATATGGTACATATTTGGTTCATTAAAGTTCACTATACATAATAGATGAAGTTTGATTAGAAATACGAAAAGACTTTTTCAACCACCCTAATAGCGCTATATTCGGAAGAGCTGTGTTACTCTCTTTAATTGCCGTCAATCCCTTAGACAGTGTGAGCAATTCATGCAACCGAAGTTTATGGAATTAACGGGGGTTTGTGATTGATACTTTGAAGCTACCAAACCTATAGAAATTCCATAAATATTACAGCCTAAGAGAGAGAAATAGAGAGAGAGACAGAAAGCTTA
Organism: Bactrocera dorsalis; assembly: GCF_023373825.1. Classification (NCBI taxonomy): domain Eukaryota; kingdom Metazoa; phylum Arthropoda; class Insecta; order Diptera; family Tephritidae; genus Bactrocera; species Bactrocera dorsalis. Next base: position 4,077,966 of record NC_064305.1, on the reverse strand, counting down.
TTTATCTAAGTAAATTGCGTTAAGTAAACTTAGAATTATTAATTACTTCATACTGTATTTCACAACGCAGTCACTTTGTTAATTAGTCTGCGGCGCTAACAGTCTAAAACGAAAGGATTAGCCACAGCTGTTAGGATTTAAAGCCTGCTGAATTATGCGCATATTAATTGACATGCATTAGTGTGTCCACCACAATCACAGAAAGTCACATAGGCACCTAAATAGTTGAGTGTGTCTTTGCAACTATATGCCCAGACAATTGACCTTTGCCTTCAACAACTGTGTTGCCAACATAATTCACTCTTAACTTCAAGGACACTGCACACCGCAATCGGCTGAGGCTAACAAATATGTAAAGTCAGCCGGTGAGACTCTCTGCAATCACACCAGTGCACTCATATTATAATTTATTTGCGCCGCCATGGCTGCAGGCAAAATTTCACTGGCTTTAAAAATTGTGAAAAATATTAATTAACCCACAAGCGGACGTTCACTTGCAACTCCACCCAACTTAACTCAATTCGCAGCGGCCGAGTGTAATTTATTTGTGTATATGTGGCAGCTAGAGGAGGCTGCTTCATATGCACTAGCACTAGAAATCGTAAATTACTTTTTATTACCCTTGAAAACAACAAGCAGCAACGGTCGGCCAGCCAGCCGCTAGCCCCAAGTCGACGGTGTTGCATTGCAAAGTGCAAGGTTGGTTGTAGACGAAAACTTGAACTTCACACCAACACATGCAAACTGTGTATTGTGCATGGGTACACGAAATATTTGCAGTCTCTTTGCAGTTGCCGGTTTTTGGGTGTGTTCTCCTTTTGATTTACTTTTATTCTTGTTAAGTTGCCTATTTGTCTTTGGTCTTTGGAGCACTGCGGTTGGTCTCGAGCCACTATCACTACTTAACTTAACACTTAAAGCTGTAAGTAAGTGCATAATGTCGCAGCGAGTTTCTCGGTTTCTACGTTATTTGTCGTTGGTCGCATACTTCCGAGCAAATGGTGTTCATAAAACACTGCTTAGTTGGCTATAGAAACAGGTGGAGTCTTATATTTCAGTAAAGTGATTTGTGCATAATTGATAATTTAATGATATTTTAGAGGATTTCACCATTAATTTTTTTTCATAAATTTATAAGTTCAGATGAAAAATTGTTTCCTTATTTTCGTTTAGCTTGCGGCTGCGGCAAATATTGTTATAAAGCAGGCCGATTTTTAAAGCTATTTCTCCAGAAGACGCCCCGTTATTGTAGCTGCAAGTCCGTTTAAATTCTATCTGGACTTAGTTGTAGGTTCTTTGTTCTCTTTTTAAAATATTGGGGCCATATCTGCTTTAATATCTTGCAACTTGTTATTGTTGTTCCATCTGCTTTGAATTATTTGTTCAAAACTTACATAAAGCTATCTTTTGGTCACTTCCAGCGGGCATAATATTGACTCCGTCTCGGGTTTGTCTAAAAGCTTGGCCTACTCGTATGCCTTTTCGTTGCCGAAAATGTTCCTCTGACCGGCAACCCAAATTATAGACTAGTGGAGTTGACCTGTCAGTAGCTTAAAGCCTTCCTGCAGTTGTGGACTACGCTGGAATTTATCAGTGGTGTCGAGAAGGTTAGCAATGCTGCCTGACAGTGCGTGTATATGGTTTATTTCGGCATCTTGCCATAGTTATTCAACTGCGCTTCTCAGGCTTTTATTCTAATTGGTACCACCGCTTGGAGGATGCTAGTTTGGTAGGTGGATAGAAAGACAGATGTCAAGATTGTTGAAATATAACCGTGCCGCTACTTCGCAGTCTATTTAGACTCGTCGGTATAGGTATAGGTATTTACTTTACCTCTTTTCCATTCACCTCTAGAGTAAATACTGAAATGTAATCTTTGAAGAGTGTTTTTTAGTTTCATTTCGTTGTGGATGCATTTCGCAAATTGGTCCCTACATAAAATAAATAAGAAATAGAAAGCTTGTTGTATCGAATAGTTGGACATTCAGATTTACTTAACTGGTATGGTATCGGTTTTATAACCGATAGAGAATTATCGTCCCCGCAGCAGAAATTTAGAGATATTTTTTCAAAATGAGTTGAGCTAAAAGGACGCAGTAAAGAGCCATCGGGCTTAGTGAATATACATTTTTTAAGCCACTATGGAACTAGTCTCTACAAAGAGTTTTGAATTAAAAATAAACGAAAAAATAATGTCCAGCAAAATATTTTATTCATAATTTTCACTGATGTCATATTTCTCTAGGGTTAGATAATACGTCCTTATTATGTAATATTTCTACAGAACGTTTTTTTTTTAATTCTGAAAGAAATCAAACAAAAAGTTTATCAGTTTTAATGAACTGCAACTTTACTGTTATGAGCCCAAATAACCAGAAGTAATAAACAACGAAAAACAGTACTTAAAAAGGTGATACCTGAACTTCATTTCAAATTTAAATACTCTCAAATGTTCCTTTGTTCCTTTGAACTTATCAGTCAATTATTACAAAATTTTATTGCGAATAATAAAAGCGAAAGTTAGCACCTACCGTTATAAGTTAAATACACAATGATAACCGCTCATGTGAAAGAAATTTAATTGATTTTCTAACACACATATTCGACGAGGCGCCAAGGGGCGAAGAGCAGAAACCTAATACGCTTAAGCGCGCAACTGTGTCACATTGAATCCACGCAGATTTAAATAAATTGGTGTATAAACAAATTCATAAATACAAAAAAAAAAAATGAAATAGGCGCAATGTTGAGTCGACTGCTGGCAAAAATTAGCACATAACTCGCACTAAAATGCTGAAATATGAGCGCATAAACATTTCCACTTCACTTGCGCCACAAAGCACACGCACACACACATACGAATATGCATATTATTCCCAAATGGGGCCATTACCTTCATTAATCGTTTGTCACTTAGAGATAACATTGGCTCTCACCCCACACAAGCACCTCGAGCATAACCTCTCTCACCACCTTTACCGACACAGGCATTATATACATACATACAGACTTATATATGTGTGTATTACCTTGAATCCCAACGGAGGTGGCGTTGGCGTAGGAGAACCTTGCCGAAATTTATGGTGAATGCGCGAAACAGGTGAAGCGAACGAGAGATCGTATCTCATCATCACGTCCAATGACACACATCACATCAGCACACTTCACTTTACACCTAACACCATGCTTGTTCTTGTTTTTGTTTTCGCCCTACCTCGCGCCAACGAGCCAAAACAATAACAATAGTCAACACACACTCAGTCACACACATCGTGAAAGACATTCGTTGTGATTTTGTTAGAAGAAATGCAATACGAAAGAGCTTTCAACGGCAATAAAAAACGATGACACCATCATAAATTCTAACATACAGAGAATTTTATGATGTGTAAAAATATGAGAGGGCAATGTGAGCATATCTGTGACACACAACCATGTATAGCTATGCATGTGTGCGTGTGAGGCGTTGTGTAGTGATACGTAAAACAAAAGATTGCGAGCGAGGAATAAAAGCAAAAGTTGAAATCAACCTTCAGTGAAAGATAAAAATCTGCATGAAAAATTTAGAAAAAAAGTTTCAGAAAAATACCTTGGAATTGTGTGACGCAGCACCTACAAGCACACATACAACTACACAAATATTTGTGTTTGTAAGTGCCTAAAATGGCATACAGTTAGGCGCCTAAGATGAGCAAGTCAGCAAGCAAGTTAACTGTTGACGATGATGAACCGCCTAACTGCCTAACTAACGGTGCAAGTGACATTCGAAACTTTGTTATCCCTTTTATTGCGCTTTTACAGCTTCTGAGCTGACAAAAAAGTCACCGGAGTGAAGGTACTAAATGTATATGCATGTATAGGTGTTATCTTCGACTTATACATATATGTCCTTAAGTGTTGCTACCTGCTGTACTTTCACCTGAATGCCCTGCGATAGCAATTTTTTGGCACTTACTGAATTTTTTATTGTTTTAGATAAAAGTTGGTCGCCTTTTCGTGATAACTGTTAAATGGAACGTGAAAATATAGATAAATAAGTGGAATGTGATATAAATGTGAGAATTGAGATGGTAAGAGATTTGTAGAAGAAAAATTTTAGAATATTGGTAAGTTTTAGTTGAAAGGAGTATCTATATAACTATATATTATACCACCTTGACTTGCCAAAAACCGAAACAAATCTGAACTCTCTTTAACAAAATGAAGCCTACAGCCATCAGATCGAAAATTTCGTCCATGTCTTTTATGCTATTAGTTCTATGATATATCGATTTAGTCAAAAAATGTTTTGTTTTCCAAATGGATCTAAATGTTTTAGCCGAGTTTCTTACCATTTTTATGGTATAGGCAGCCAAGTTTCGTACCATGTTCATGGTTTTGGTATTGGCTTTATTAGACAAAGAAAGGTTTCTGAGATATATCCAGCAGTTAACTGAATTTTACTGCCTAACCTATTTACGGCTTCTCCCCAAAAAAAAAAATTACATGAGAACCTTATTAATTCTAGGCATAAATATGTATGGAAATGGTAACCGTGTTCAAAAATGGCAAATAAACTATATTTAATCTTAGACTCTGGGCTATGTAAAAAACTTTAGACCCTCGGAAGTCAATATTATTTTCTCTTTTCGTTAAATTTAATTGACATTATTCTTGCTTCATCCATAGTCGTACAAAAGCTCATATTCCTTCCACCTGAAATGAAATCTCCATACAAAAAGCTTTTTGAAAAGTAATATTTGTATAGGCTGAAGCCCTCCCCAAACTCTCTTCAAACACAAAATGAAACATTTATCTAAAAACACAAATAAATATTTAATACACATAAGTAAATCTGTGTCTGTGTGCGTTTGCTTTTGAGAAATGAAAATATTTTACATAACAATTTGTCTGAGTTCAACACGGCAGAGATTTAGCTTAGAAGCACGTACAAAGCTTTTAAACACTTAAAGACAGCTGACGACAAGGCAGTTGAAATAACATGCGAGATTTTGTTATTTTTAACTTTCTTAGCAAAATTTATTGCCATATTCATATATTTGCGTTCTGCCGGTGCAAGTTTCTTGGTAAAACTGCTTTAAGTAAAAGAGTCGAAAGACAAAAATGAGGGTTGGAAGTGAATTTGTAGATTTATCAGTGCTTTGTTTATGTAAAAAATTGATTAAAAGTCTGTGAAAACTTATAAATTTTACTGTTGAACTTATTTATTATATGAAAGTAGAGTTTTGCTACTAAACCGAAGACTTGCTTCGTACTTGAAAGCTTTAATAGACTTTTTATTAATTTCAAAATGGGAGAATTTCGCAACTTCGCTCATTTCAGAACTTTCCTATACGAACGCTATGAAGCATTAGAATATAAATTTGGCTTATGTGAATTGAGATGTGTAGAAACTTATAGCAAAAAGCTCGATAGACCTCAAGAACAAAAAATTAAATATGGAAGGATTAGGTTAGAGCAATAAAAAATTTATATGAACTTTAGAAACATCTCTGAGGGCTCTAATCAGTGATGATTGATAGGTAGGAAAAGGTTAAAAATTTTCTTCGTAGAAACCAAGTTCGCAATAATTTTGGTATACTTATATTACTCGGAGCAGTGCTATGCTAAATAGAGAAGTCAGGATGCGAAGTGCAAATCTTTGAAAGATAATATAAAGATTCTTTAATAAAAGTAAATGAAAGAATCATAAAAAGCCTTATGGTGAAAATCCTGTGTTTGCTTCAAGTATAGTTCTAGGAGTCATCACTTCTTAAAACGAATGTCAAATATTTCTTACTCGAAACAAAATGCGCCAGTCACAATATGCCTTATCGTTTGTATTAAAATTTCCTCAGCCCATACCAACTACAGGTCTCCTATCCAGCAACTAATCAATTGCCGCTTAAATTTTCATTGAATTGAGTGTTGCAACAGCTTGCCTAAGCATTGAACTGCATACAAAACCGCTACCACTACAACTACAAAACCCACACACATACATTTATCAACGAAAACGTCAAACGAAAGTGAGCAGATTGAAAAAAGGAAAATCGGCAGCAGACAGCTAAACAAAACATGCAACATTTGCCGCAACACTGCGTGATGGCAGTGTAGGGGAGTGACGGGGGAGATATACTGGAAAACCCGTCACCTTCACTCTATTTCCTTGCTATTGATACTAACTGTTGTATTTGTAGAGTCGTCGTTCTGTCCGCATGCCTTCCGCAGCAGCGTCTGCTTACCAATCAATTCAGTGGTGGCAGCGGAGCGGATATTGTACGGGCGTCAGCTGGCATCGACACAAACACATGCATACATACACAGACATAATTGTCTGCACACAAAAATACAAAATTCAATATTTGCATTTGGTTTTTGCAATTTAATTTTGTTTTGACGCCCGAGTCAACGAGCAACGTTGTTGCCAGCATCTCAGCGCGCCAAGTGCCAGCTGTGGCTTTGAGTGCCACATCGATGATGATGACGACGATGAGGATGGCGCTGGCGTTGGATGTCGGAAGGTATCAGAAACACAAGCACGAAATAATTGAAAAATAATTAGAAATCGTCTATGATGGATGAGTTTCATTAAATTTTTCAAAAACGTCTGCAAGCTATGCACACACACACACACCCACGGTCAAAAACGCTTTTATGTATATGTGTGTGTGCATGTGGCTGCAACATGATTGCTGTCAGACTAGTTGCTGTCTTTCCATTTGCGCAAACCACTCACTCGCTCAGCATTTCAGCTGCGCTTTTCTGAAGTGAATTAATTCTTTTTCGACCATTTCTCCGCTCAACGGTATCTATGTACATGTAGTCTTCGCCGGCCACTTGCCACTTACCCCGCAGCGTTACATTAACATAAGTGTCAGTGTGTGATAATAGTAACGGTTTAAGTTTGCTTGCAACACTTCGTGCCATGACTTATTTATTCATGTATTATCTCCGATTCTTCATTGGCTTACGACATAAAGACGAATGTGAAAAATATAAGCCGTAATAATTCTGCGTATGACTTTGTATAAAGTTTGAAGTCAACCCGAGTTCGACAGATGAAAACTGTCATCTCGACAACTCTATCAAAACTTCAATGCAAAAGAACCCATTAGTTGACCTTGCCAAGGGCTCAGTAAGGGTTTGTCCGGAAAGTAATTGGACTGATTTTCTTCCGCCGCGACTGTAGTTCGGAGCGTGTGCGCACCGACTGGATTCAGTAGAGGGCGTTCCTTGCTAATGAACCAGCGGCTGGTCAGTTGTCTACGAGCACCTGGAGAGTCGGGACAATCATTTTCGCGCGACGTGAAAAAATACGCTATAGAGGTTCTCCTTAGCGTTGTGAGTCTTGTCAGACCCTAAGGGAGAAATTTATAATTAAATTTATGCTAAATATTGCCAATAACACAAATTAAACGAAGCTCTCGAGCGACCAAATAAAAAGTGATTGGTTTAGAAATATTTCGTCTAATCAAAAATGAATTAATTCTCAGCTCATTCCCAGCATAATTTACGGTGGGCACAGTACGCCACCAACAAATCGACGGATAACAAAATGTAAGAGGGATGGCAAAACGAATGTTAGTGGTAACTGTTGTTTACTTCAAAAATGAGCCGCCCTTTGCAGCTACTTGCCGTAGTATTGGTTTATTTGACGCCTGACACGTGCATGGACGATATCGATAATACCAATATTAAATGGACACTAAGCAGGCTGGACGCAGACGTTAACGACGAAAGCTGAAGAAGACGATGAGAGGGCAGTTGAAAATTAAGTAAGCGGGAAAAGAAGATGAAAGTGTAGGAAAAATGTTGGTTGGTTGGGGTTTTGAGTGTAGCAAAGTTTCTGCGTTGGCGTTCGGTAACAGCTTTGGTGGTTAAAATTTCTGTGGCGATAAAGCTGCAGACCTTCTGCGTGAGAGTGCAGGACAGTATGCCGGCTGTTCAAATGCAGATGGAGCAGAAAATTTTTGAGTGGCAGCTGCTTATGCTTAAATGGGGTGGTGCGGACACAAATTGATAAGAGGTTTGGAGTATTTGAGACTATTTTTAAATATATACATTTTTTAATATTGACACAGGCAATTATCGCAGGGAATATTTACTGAGGACCATGTGGACCACTATTAATACAAAAATTATGAAAGAAAGTTCGTGGGTATTGTAGAGTAGCGATGGATTATCTTATAAAGTAGCTCTAGGCTACAGTCAGACTTTGCGCTGAAGAAGAGCATTCGCTAATGAATTTTTGTTCCCTGACTGCTGACGAGGTTTGTTCAGTCAGAAAATACAAACTTGAATGTATCATTTGGAACTTTTTTTCTCTAAGAAAACTGGTGTAAATTTAAAGCTTGCTTATATGCTTAAACTATTGATTTCTCACTTCCAATTCCAGATGGCGCTAATAAGCTGAACGAAGACGTAAGTTGGCCTTGCAAATGTTTTTCATTAACAGGCTTACAACTAGATATGTGTTTATATAATATAAGTGTAAGTATACTGATGAATAGTACCGTAAATCGAAGGCAATAAATAAGAGTGTTTTCTGAAGTAAAAGAAGTGATGGAAGAAAAGGGATGGGCGAGTGATAAAGGCAGACTCACTAATCTTTTGCAAGTAAGCTGAAACGTTGGAGGGATATGTATAAAGGCAGGTATTAATAGAAATAAGAGGCAAAAAGGAAAATGAGTTAAGTAAAAAAGAAAGTGGGTTATGCAGAGAGCGAGAGAAGCGAGAAGAAAAATAGTTTTCCAAGTGCAAAGTGCAAGAATAAGGTTGAGTGCAGAGAGGAGTATAACTAACAAATAATCTTGGAGCTGGGATAGACAAAAGCAAATCCTTTTTAATTGCCAGCAACACAAAGGGGATTTGAGCATAAAAATAAAGTAAAGAATGGAAACAGCCTGTTTAAGAGAGAGGATGGGGAATACGAGCTTTAAATAAGAAAAGATTATATGGGTAAATAAGTGTGGCTGTGATGAGGTCAGAATTGACGGTTGGCTATAAGTATTGCTATGAAGAGACGTGCCGGGATCAGGTAGTAGTAGCAAGACAAGTGAAAGAAGTATTTGCTACAAAAGGAGTGAGAATTGTAGTCATAAACAGGCGCAAGGTAAGTACAGCTAGCTCAAATTAATTGTGGCACGTGTGGCAAGTGCGATATGCTGGATTGCAATGAATGTCAGCGTGAATGCGGTTGCAGTGGCAGACAGCAACACTGCCGGCTTTGCAATGAGGCAAACTTGGTTGTCGAGTTCACACTGACACTACCCTTGGCCCACTGACTGGCCGACTGCACCCTCCCCTTTAATAGATGCGAGTGGCAGCGTAGCTTGTTTGCTGCTGATGACGACAAATTGCAAATTGTAACAAGGTATTGCAAGGTAAATAAAAGCAAAAACGCTTAACAGCCTAAGGACATGCACACACGTATGAGTTTAGGGCAGCATCACTGCGTCAGCAATAACGCTTAAGTGTGGCATGAGTGCGTTGGCGTCATGACGAATGTACCGTTTGACTAAAAGACATGCAGCAACTGACGTAAGCTGAGCGACAGTCGCACAGTTTTAGTGGCTCTCCACGACTTGTGACTACGAGCACTCGTCATGAAGTTATCGCCACGCTGCCTTCACTGCCCGCAAAAATGCCTCATGTCAGAGCTTTTGCTGGCAGCAAAATGTTCTCGATGATTAGATGAAATGCTTACACACTTAGTTACCGGCTATACGCAGTAGTTATAGCCCTGTCTACAGTATGTCTGATGCTAACACGGCGAGCTATGTAGCAATGGACAAAAACAACCAACTTCCATTAGACGACAACTGTCAAAGGGAATAAGGTAGTTGCAGCAAATAACAGAGAGGCAATGCGACTAGTGAGCATTGCCTAATTGACGACAGACGCGATGACAGAGGCAAACGCAGCAATAGATAGACTCTGCTTACCTGCGTGGAGAAGCCATCCGCACGTGTCTCAAGTACCCACCTGTCCGCCGTGCCTTGCTCCACCTTCACCGAACTGATTGCTTATTTGACCAATATGCATTTCTGCCACATTTTCTTGCCACGAACACAACTCCCGCCTACCACATCACGCCAATTCGCATACAGATACACTCTCATAAGCATCCATCCACATTGCATCAGCAATTGCAAACTTTTTTGCGTGTTGCAAGTCCTTTTTGAAATGCTGCCGTGGCGTGGTTTAGTATCAAACCCCTTCATAGCTGCTGAGGGTCTCAGTGCACTTTACTCCAAGCCTGCTCGGCTTTGCCCATGAGGTTTGATTGGGTAAATAGCATTAGTTACAGTTCAATCTTGTCTTTGACTGGGAAGGGATGCGGCTTGGCAAAATTGCACGTTCAACTCTCAGTTTGAGTGATGAGCTTTGGAATACGCCTGTGTGTATTGCTAATTGCTTTATAGCTTTGGATAGGTAATAAAGTGAAAAATACGTTCGTTTTGCGTAGTGTCGTGAAGCATTGAGAGGTGGATTTGGAACTGGGTTTAGGGGAAATCAAGATGTAGTATTATATGGTATTCATCTATTGGGTTTCATAGCTCGCCTCTTTCACTTATGAAGGCCCAGTTACCATGATACGTTAAACTGGCCCGTTAAAGGACTTGACAGAAGTTTTTCGACTACTTTCAACTAAAGGATCTTAAAAATACTTGCAAATCAGAAAATAACATACTTTTAGTTTAAACAAGCTCTGGATCTCAAATCCCTTGGTTGCTAATATAAAATGCTGGGATAAACCAGGTATTCAATTTTCATTGCAAAGTTTATTGAAAAGTCTCCATCAAGGAAAGAGAAAGCCTAGTTATACTTAACTGAGTTTACTAAGTCTACAAAAATTAGTAAAAATGTCTACTAAATAAATTAGATTTCTCTGAATGTATCATGTTTGCTCAGAATCCACAAAAAACTCGAGTTAGAGACACTTCGTGTTATGGACGGAAATTTGTATAGAATTTGACTTCTATTGCCAATTCAAGAGTGCGAGTTATGGAGAACTTCGAGTAGTAGAAGTTCGAGTTATGAAAGTTCAACTGTATGTTGTCCTGCCCAAAAAGTGCTAATTAAAGCCCTAACAGTTTATACAACAAAAATCAATATGCTTTCCGCCGCTATCTCGAAATCCTGAAACCAGTCTCTATTGGACAAAACTATTTAAAAATTAGCGAAAAAATAGTGTTTATCTGTGGCCCGTCCTCCATCAGTGGATTAAAAGTGGACACAGTAGGTGGGCAATATTGGACCTCCTAGCGTGTTTTCAAGATGAAAAGGGTTCATACACAAACTGACAGCAATTCGAAAGGCACCGATTCTAAATTCTAACTAGCTGTCTATATGATGCTTGCGTAAACCGAGCAAGAGTATGGTTCGAATATACAGAATATAATTTAAATGCATATGAGATACCAATCCCACGAAACACCGGTATGTGTGCCATATGACAGTGAAGTGAGACACTGCCTCTGGTTAACTGAAAGAAATGTAAACGATATTTAATTGAATTATAAATTGATTATTTATGTAATGTAATGGTGACCAAATTGCTTTACAGTGACGGCTAAGCGAGGAAAAAATTAATCAAATGTAATACATATAAGACGCTAATCAAAGATCAGCGCTGATCGTTAGCCAAGAACTCACGCACAATCGCCGCTATGAATGCAGTGGGAAAGTTGAAGAAGCCAAACTAGAAACCTGACGAAACATTGGGTTTTCAGATATTCTCAGCGCAGAGCAGGTAACACTGTGAGTATACATATATCATAGCCAGTGCACGCCGAATGAATTGGCCTGCGGCCACCTACACCAAGCAAGCGCTCGTCTATTGTGCGCGTGAAGGTGCGTGAGGAACGCGTGCGCAAGCGCTTAGGGCTGAAAAGCATATATAATTATATGCGTACATATTTATAAATATTCATATGAACGCCTCGCAACGTTGACGTTTGATAGACAGTGCGTGCATCGAGCTGCGTGAGACGCCAACTACAAATAATCATTTCACGTTCAACATTCCTCATCAATCTACGCGGACCGCGTTCAGGCATGGCAATTCAACAGTAAACAGTTGCTTTCTTTTATTGAAATCGTAGATGAAATGTAACAAACAAAATACAATAATAATAAATGATGAATTTCGGTAAAGGCTACCACGCATGCGTGCAAGTCAGTTGGCATGACTGCTGCGTGTTGTTGTTATTACTTGTTACTAGAGCTGCCTGCCCAAATAACTGCCTGCGATATCATTTAAATGAAAGTGTTATTAAAAATTTATTTTTATACTTATGTAAGTCTATACATATAGAAAAATAGCGGTATATAAAGGTTTTTTTTATAATTTGAAGGCGAAATTTGTATAAGCATTTGCATTAGAAATTACTTGCTGGTATTAGAAACATTTTAAAATAGGCAAACACGCAGCTAGAAATGAACTCTCTACTGAATATTGAATTTGAGATGAACGAATGGACGAATTGACGTTCCCCCAATGATAATTACATTTATTAGCATTTCTACGAAGGTGCTGGCCAAGTCAAATTAAACTTATATAATACACATATGTATATATATATATATTTCATTAGCACTCACAGAAAATTAAAGAGGTAACTACTATAGCCCTTACTTATCATTTTCTCTCTACTCACAATGTCGAGAGTCAACTGAGGCTTGTTAGCTACTGAGTGACTGATCACTTCAGGGCGACTATGTGACCTTTATCTGTTCTTTGTAGCCACCAACTTATGTTTTCTTCAACTGCTTTCTTTATGTAATTTGGCGCTATATGAACACCATTTGCATGTCCGTCGTGCGTAGGCCGTCTTCCCGGCATTAAAATCAACTCAGTGTTACTCTACTACAATCAGTTTGCTTACTACTACATTTTTTGGATGCGTCAGTCAGCATTTTAAATTCATTTCTTTCTCCTTCTGCTCTTTTTGCCCTTTCGCTGACTCTTTGTTTCGTATTTATAGTCATTTGATTGATTGATTAATGTTTGTTCGGGTGGGCAGTGTCTGTCTGGTCCAGGCGTAGCATTTTTATGTCTCTGCGTTGTGCCACAGCTGTTGTTGGGGTGTCATATGTTGGCGTGTTTGGTGAATTGTAAATGAAATTTCTTTTTCTAATGCAAATTACTTACACAAAATAAAAACAAAAAAAAATCATAAGATACAAACTACCATAGGGACTTTATGTATATATAAAATATGGATGTATGTACAACTATATATGTGTAAATGTATTTGTTTTAATCCTTCCAAGACAAAATTGTATTGCTTCGTTACTAAGATTTTAGTTGCTGTATTTCACAAGATGTGCTATCAGAGCAGTACCTGAAATGTTGCCTACATTTTGGCGCAATGATATAAACACATTTTGAAGAAGTACTTAAAGCTAAAACAGCCACAAATATTTTTTTTCCTATTCTTACAATATTTTCTGTACCAATAATTGACAAGACAATACAATGGTAGAAGAGTTCTTAAAGGAACTAAGGCAGATTTTTATGGAATATGTACCATGGTAGAGAAAAATTTAAAAATGTGCTGTTTTCTTGAATCTTTCTCCATAATGATTTTGTGTTCCAGTCCTTAGATTGAACCAATTACTTTATTACAAACTGAGCGGTTTTTATTGGGCAAAGTACTGGATTACTAAAGACCTTAACTTAGATTAAGTTAAAAAAATATGTTGATTTATAATAAAACCACAAAAAACCCCACTTGGATTGTTAGAGATGCTTGTCTGCTGTGATCTCCCAAAATTCCAAGTATGGATCAAAAAGATAGTTATATATGCACAGATCGCCCTCATCCATTATTTATTGAGTTGGCTAATATCTACTCCAGCCGATTCACCGGGTTCGTCAAAAGTATGACAACCAAGATGCTGCAGACTTTGTTTGACGAAAGCTAATATGCACAGAACGTTATATATGCACAGATCGCCCAGATCCATTATTTATGGAGGTGGCTAATATCTATTCCAGCCAATTTACCGGGTTCGTATGACAACCAAGATGCTGCAGACTTTGTTTGACGAAAGCTGGACAGTAAAGGAAAAGTGTATAGATGTTTCTACCTAATCTTCCTCCCTGCAACTTTGACAAGTGGCGTCCTACAAAGACTTTAGCCTCACTTCGGGAGTGCCAATGGGACAGTGCCCAGTTAGGATGAACCTTGTTAAGGTCTTGTGATTCCATGGACATTTTGAGTTCTACTCTAGGCTAGAACTTTCGCAACCACACAAGTTTTGATCGCTGGACCAACAGTAGCTGAGCTCGCGCAAGATTCATAGACCCAGGGCCCAAGTGTATAACAACAGGGGGACATCTACTTATTCCCATTCTAGCAAAATTTAGATAAGAGTTCCCTTTCAAGCTAACTCATCAGCTTTACAGTTCCCGACGATTCGGCTATGGCTAGGCACCCAGGCAAACAGAATATAGAAGTAGCTTGATAACACAGCTGGTGACGTGATTCCTTGATTAGCTTTGAGCTCACTGTCAGCGACAACTGCAAAGACAACTTAATGATGACGGTAGGGGAACATACACTGAGGCCTGTCAGATTTCCAACCTTGGCATTAATCCACGAGTCATTTCTGTAGAGTGTAACCCTTACATACTAAAGTATTAGAAAACAGCGGCTAAAGACTGCATTTATTGTTTCTTCGGTTCAAAATTGGTTAACTTCCTTAACTCATTTCATTTGCGCCAAAATTACTCGGTATATTTTAATTACGATCATTTGTCATACTAAAACTAAACTGCCAATGCGAATTCGAAGAAAATTACGCGCTGCGAGATAAAAACTTTTTAATACTGTATTTCGTGGATGGTAATGAGTTGTTGGGCAACAACGTGCAAAAAGTAGAAGAAAAGTCCGAAATTATGTGTTAATAAACAAAACTACTCACCCACAAATGGAATTCGATTTGGAAATGGCATCAAAGACAGAAAGTACTGCTTATGACAACGCCAAATGAGAAGCATACATTTGGGGGCGCTGCGCAAACTACCAACTGCTAGTCATTACAACAGCATCCCGTGATGCCACTGGGCCCGGTGGAGGAGTGGGGGCGTTAGTGCGTTTACTTGTCGGCAATGCATATACATTAATGGTGACCACAGTGCTTTACAAACAGTTAACTACAACAACAGCTACTGGCATTTCGCAAACACACAATCTACGCAACCGACCACAAAATTACCGATGAGTTGGCAAAAACCGCCAAACAGGGGTAAAAAATTAGTAATGGCAAGCCAAGTGAGTTTCAGTGGCAACAACAACAGCAAGCACTATAAGCAGTTAGCAGCAAGTAGTGAGCGAAATCAACGAAATATGCTTACAGTTTTTGGCGTAGAAAATGTGCGAACAAACCCCGTAAGAGGAAAGTCAGCGGTGTGTGCCTGTCAGCTTTTTGACTTTACTGACTGGCCGTTTGCTTGGCTGGCTCGTATGCTTGGGTGCCCGGTTGCTTATCGCTTTGTTGCATACAACATGAAACGGCCAGCGAAATTGTCCACTGGCGCCGCACAAAGCACAAATGACAACACCAACAACAACACTGCCAACAATGACAATGCTGTCGCTGTGCGCGTTGGCGTCTGCTGGCGCTTACATCCTGACTTCGCAGCCTGGCATCCTGTCGCAGCATATCGCAATCGCAATTTCGCAATTTTCGTAGTTCGCAGTTTTGTACGCTAAAGTTCAGGCATTCGTATGTGTGCTTGTACAATTTTAAAGGACTATCATCATAAACAACAACAACAAAAATGCAAACAAAAATCCCTTATATTGTCATAAGCTTTTTAAACTGCAATATTTTGTAATGGCGCTCGCCGTCACACCGCCGCCAAATGTGTCCTCGCAGAAGTTGGCGCCGCATTGAACTTGCACCCACCGGCCTGAGTTGGGGCCTCCTCGTTTGGCTTGCTTGCAGTGTACTTTTCGATTTCCGGTTGGTGTAATATTCAAGTGATTTTCAAATAAATGGTGTGCCATGGCACACACACCCAACCGCTCAGGCAGATAGCATTGCCGAGCTGGCAGTAGGAGGTCATGAAATTAAGTGGGCGTTGGTCGTTGCGGAAGTGCTGCCACCTTGGCATGCTAGCTGGCTGGCCGGCTGCTTTCGGTGAACACGTTTGTGCTGACAACGCTGCCGGCCGTTTGGAGCCGATTTTATGACGGCGACACTCATAGTTTTTCCAACAGCCTGCACTATTGCAGCGGTAGCGGAAAAGGAACAGGTAGTCTACTTTTGCGCCAAGCCAAAGTTAGCAAGCAATCGCTTTGTTAAGCGCGCCGTAGTGGTTAAGCCCCCTCGCTGCTTCTCTACTTCCATTACAGCGTCGTTCAATGTGCTTCGGTCTGTGGCGCTATCATGTGTTTATTTGCGTTTGTCATTGCTGCCATCAGCTGACACTTGTGCCCGCTCTGTGTGTTGTAAGCAGGACGTTGGACAGCAATGAGTTGCTGCGTGGCAAGCGGCGGCCCATCACTTTTGAATGTTCACTGATGCGCATCGAATTTCTTAATGGCACAATTTCTTTGCTGACTTTGGCGGCCAGTAAGTAGATGGCGCACTGACGCGTTACACATTAACTCAGCAATAACCCACAGGGCGTGAAATATTAGTGAAAACTCGCAGTTGCGCCGGGATCCTAAGGCAACCACGTTTCTTATCTTGAGAGACTTTGAACAATCATTAACCTATGTATTTCCAGAGAAACAAGGAACGCTCTAAATTATTTTCAGTTAGCTAAAGTTTAGTCTCCGATATATGTATTAGCGATAAGTAATTCCTAGTATACTCTTTGTCTGTCATTAGGTAACACACACTGTCCCATTACAGGTTCCGAGGCAAATTACGTAAACCTCTAAATTACGCCTTTTGAACCCTATCCTCGATAACTTCATTACTCTAAAGTCACACCAAGCTTGCCTTAAACGATCAGCTGAAGCTTTATTTATAAAAATTGTCCTTTGAATGAGAATGCTTCTGATACCTTACGTCTTGACAATCCAGCGCGATTTCCAAGCATTGAAGGCGTCACGGAAGGCATTCTTCGGGAAAGCCTTGAGAGCCGAGGTTCATGCTGCTTGCATCCCCTCTCTCGTCTCAAAATGCTTACCTTTCATCGGCCTTTTCAGGCAAAGAACCCTCAAAAACTTCTGGGGGGCCATATTTTGGATGCCTTGATTAGGTAGCTGTTCACACGAAAGGCGATGTGCGCCGAGACGTTGTCGGGATGCAACTTCCAATCAGTACCTTGAGGACTTCCACGTAAAACTTGGCGTTGACGGTTTGTTCAGGAGGAAAAAATTCATGTTAGACGATGTCTTTGATGTCAAAAATGATGTTTGTTGAAATCGCAGGCCTCCCAGCACGGTCTTCAACAGCGACCACTTCTCGGTCCTCCGAAAAGACTTGGTGCCACCGAAACCCACTTCTTCTTGCTAAAGCTACAACTGGATAAGTCTGCTTGATCATGTCAAACGCATCTGTGGCAGATTTATCGAGTTTCACACAGAATTTAATTGCGTACCTCTGCTCTAACGAACGCTGAATTTTCTTTCTTCTGACTCTTCAGGTGCTCGGAGACAACTGACCAGCCGCTCGTTCCTTAGCTAAGAACGCCCTCTACCGAAACCAGTCGGTGCGCACACGCTCCGAAGTACAGTCGAGGTAGAAGAAAACCAGTCCTATTACTTTCCAGACAAAACCTATATGCTATAGTGACCCGATATCGCCGGTTCCGAAAAATGAATAGCTTCTTGGGTACAAAAAGATATGTTCGAAATTTCAGACCAGTATATAAAAATCTTCTTGTATATATGACGAACGGATAGACGGATGTCTAATTAATGTCGAAGATGCCAGTATATGATCGATTGATTGTACGAAAATGCATTCTAAATAGAAGAGCTGTAGAAGGAGATATTTAAAAAAAGCATCCCAGCATCTTTGAAGGATAATCAGCGCAAACTTTGGTTCACTGGGTAACTTCTCTCGTCATAGTGTGTTTTTATGGAATCTCCAACTATTTGGAAACTATTAAACTATGCTGTTCGATAGCGCACGGAGACAAACAATACTTTCTGATTATTATTTTAGTGCTTTTAATTCACATTTTTTATTTCTCTGCACTTATTTCTCGACTTCCTTTCGCTATCAGCTCATTCATCGTTTTTACCGTCGACTGATTTTTTTTCTTGCTTCAGCACTTCTACAATTTCAGTGCATTAAGCACTTTTGCGTACTTTAGCATACATTTTATTCTTCATTTCAGTTTTTTTTAGTTTTTTTGCTCCATTCATTGCTTCGGTTATACTCTTTCTGCAGCGTCTTCTCGTATTCTCCTATTTTTTAGCTGCATCCAACTATCGCTTTGTCGAGGGCCATTAGTACAGCAATAAACAATTTTTATTTGAACTATTAGTTGCAAGGTGATAAGATGGCAACAGTCAGTCGTCTCGGATTTCATTGCAGGCAGACATCCGATTGCTGGCGGATACTGCATTTTTGCTGCTGAAAATTGTAAATTATGTCGCTTAATGATGATGAGAAGTATTTGGAGGTACATATGCGGGGATAAAGAAACTGGTGAATGAATTGTAGCGACGAAGCGTAGTTTAGTGAAGGAGATAAAAAACATTAAGGCTTTTAATTCATGAATTCATTTAAATACGCGATTTATGAAAATCTGAATTGTATTAAAAAAACTATAAAATTTGAGCCAAATAAAAAATACAAAAATTCTACTCCTTATTGCCACAAGCATATTCTATTCCAGAAAGACGCGCTAACTCCATTGGGGGCAGCGTGATTTCATATACATATGCGTGTGTAAGACACCATGCATACCCCCACGCACTGCCCACCATCTACATACAATTCAATTGAATATTTTTGCTCCTTTTATCAGCAGCTAATGTAAGGAGATTATCCTTAAACAAAACAGGACCCAAGGCGCACAAGCAAACAGCTGAGCTAAGAAAAAGCAGCAGCAAGCGTATGAGCGCACAAATCGATTTACGTTGAAAGCTGCAATGCACGACCGCACAACCAAGTAGACATACACACACACACACACACACATTGAAGACGAATAGCAAGGACACACATAGAAAATGGCGCGTATCTGCATATAAGCTAAGCGAGCATAGCTGCTAACGCTTGCTCACACATATGTACATGAGCGTGTGTGCGATTGTTTGCTTTAAGCTGCCACTGATGTTTGTGAAATTTTCGCACATCCTTAGCGAGAAAATAAAAATGTTGAAAAAACGCATGGCAAACAAGTGAAATGTAAAATAAAGGATAAAAAAATATGTGTGTGTGTGCGTGCGTATTGAAAGGGAAAAATAATAATCTTATAAAAAGTTGAAAGGAAATGCGGGCGCTTAATAAGGTAATTTTAACACATGCAAACAAGCACGCACACCCACACACATATACAAATCGGCAGTCCGGTTGCTTGTTTGGCGCTAAGCTGATAAAAAATAAACAAACATCAATACTTTAATATTCACACGCATACAAGAACACACACATGAACACATGAAAGCGCACGCTTATGCTAACACCCGGCGTTGGCGCCTAAAAGTGTGCTTTCTTTGCTTTGATTTTGCACTCGGAGCCACTTAACGCTTGTCATATTGAACATTTTGATTTTGTTTACCCGCACTCGGCGCTCAGGCTGCCCTTACTTCATGCGCATCTTGGCGCATTTTTGACAACTGAACAAACATTTTGAATATGCATGTTGAAAGATGAAGAGAGAGGACTTCAAATACTTAAGTGAGGCTGAGTTATAGTGAACTGAAAGCCTGTGAAAATAAGGTTGTCTTAAAAAGGTTGGATTAGGCGGCAAAATAAAGTTTTAAGCCAAAGCATTTGGCATGGCAAAAGCTTTAACGAACAGACGCTCATGTATGATATATTATAGAACAGTCTATAAAGAAGTATGTATGCGTGTGTAACTAAAAGATAGTGTTTGCTGAAATGCCATAAGAAGATTTGAATTTTCTATTAACTTTCTATTAACACATAATGGAATATTGGTGTGAAATAAAGAAAACAAAGATGGGTGTTTGATAGTATAAAGATACTTTAGTGTAAGTCGTATGATAACGTCTAAAGTCGATGATCAAATTTGCATTCTGCGCACAAAAAAGCTCTTTTACGGCAATATTGAAATAAATAAAGATCAAGGACTCTAGCTAAGAATGTAGAATTTCTGGATATGCCTGGTTTCTCAAGGTCACTGTCAATGATAGCTGGAATACTCCGCAGAGCACAGGCTCATACTTTGCAGAACCGTTGCAGAAGGCTAAAAAACTAACCAAGAGTTAGAATAGGGAGCTATAAATAATATTACATTAGAATTCACTCCAGGCATATGTTATTCGTAGTGTCTAGCAATACAAAATATAAGAATAATTCGAGAAAGTTGTGATTCAATAGCGGTGACCGGAAAGTTGAGCTTCCGCTGGTAAATAAATGGCTTAGTTGAATAGGACCACTCATAGTATTTCCTTTGCAGAAGCTAAATAAAAGGTTTTGAGGATTTAGCTAACACTCCAAGCGAAATGCAGATTCTGCTGTGACCACTGGCGATATCTCCAAGTCAAAAAGTTATTATAACTAATATCTTAAAACGTTTTTCGACCTGGCTTTCGATTTTATCCTCACTCATATGAATTCCCTTTTATATTCCTTCCCTTTTTATAGGCATCAATTTCTAATAAGTTACTTATTTTTTGTATTTTTGTGTTTTTGGAAGAGTATTCTAGCTTTGGTGCAGTCGCAGTTTACGAGTTTTCTTGTTTTAATTGTTCTTTGGTTAGAAACTAGATTATTACCGTCAAACCTCACATTATAAAATAATAAGCTTGATATTTGTATTTATATATGTTAACCAATACAAAAATTCGTGTATATGCCCTCATTTTCACTTTTGTCCCCTCTTTCCTAACATAAAATCTTTAAAGTGTCTCATAAAACACTTGTACCAAATACTTTAAGCTATAAACTATTTAAGTTCTAGCGGAAATGAGGCTGCACCAACACACCAACACCTTCGTATACACCTTGAAAGACTTCCAATATGTTTAAAAGCGCCGCACCTAGCACCTTGTAGCAAGTAAATAGTTCTTTCATAGGCACGTGTATTGGCCGCTGACCACCCAACAACACAGCTGTCAGCTACAGCGTTTGACACTTGTCACTTGTCATGGCTTTGATGCGCTATAACATATGCTAATGTTTTATAGTAAAATATTTCAACAACAAACAATAAAAAGAACAAAAAACATGAGCAATAAGAAAGCACAAATTTAACGCAGTGAAGCTAGAGGAAGGTGGAAATAAAAAATAAAACACGAATCTAATATGGATACACTTGTAAAACAAGCAGCTTCTTTTGTATGCACACGAAAGCACAATAAATAAAGTCAAAGTTTAAAGACGCAGCGTTATAAAAAAATTTAGAAAAATAGGAAAATGCTTAACAAAAACAATGTCGATGCCAGCAATAATAAAAAAACGCTGAGAGGAGCCAGAAAAAACAAGTCGGAGCGATAAAAAATTGTAACTTGTGTGTTGATTAATGATTGTCAACATGAGCGCATAAATTTTATTATATAGCTGCTAATAAAATGGGCGTGCAACACCAACAACAACAGCAGCTATAAGTGGGAAGCACAAAAAAGATACGTTATAAAATGGACAACAATGCAAAGCAATGGCTCTGAAGAGTGTCACAAGTAAAGTAGATGCGCGCATACATTAGCAATTTCATGCATACATATAAACTTGTCTGCTTCTTCTTAGCAGCAGCTCTTAGCATCGTATGCGTGTGACGGACGCGTGACAAACTGCGGCAGAAATGGACGAGTAGGTGTCAGAAGCGTTGTCACCAATGGTAACGACAGGCACATAAACACACGTAAACCTACTTATACAACTACATAAATGCATAAACACACACACATGCATACGCATACTTTGCTACATATCTATTAGTTATAGCTATGTACTTTTAGTATGTTGCATGCCACTTCATGTGCTGTGCATAATAATTCACATGTGAATTTCACTGAATTGCTCGCTTTTGGCATTTGACAGATTTCGAGTGGCTGCTGTCATTCGGTTTCTGCGCTGGCTAATGCTTTCTTTGTAGCTTTTAATGTGTAGAATTTTTTCTGCGTGCACACACATGCAACTACACACGCAGAGCCGAAAGTATGAAACACAATTCGTCAACGCCGCCTTCAAGTGGCATAATCATCAATTAATTCAACATATAATGCAGCAAAGTCGCCACCTACATACATATGTATACATATATGCGCATCTACATAAACACACCCTCCCAATCAGGCTTCGCACGCATTCGAGTTTGATGCCTGTAATTTTTGCTGCCGTCGCCTATTTGGTGGTCTTACAATGCTTTTTTCGTGCTTCTTGTCAGCTCCTTAAGTGTTTGGGTGTTGACCGCCTCTTTCGGACCTCTGAATTGCGGCAGACAGTGCCTACCACTTCGTGCGCTCAACGTGTGTCAGCAGTCTGGGGTTTGGGGACACTTGACATGTGGCTACTTTCGGTTGGCGACAGCGGCGGTTTGTCATTTATCAGTAGGTCACTGATGGTGCACTTATGCAGTGGCGTACATGCTTTTGATTTCCACTCACCGAAAGAGAAAATCTTAAGTGCTCGCAAATGATCGGTGCCTCGATAAAAGCTTTTCATGTCAATTGCGCTGAGTGGACATTTTCTCACAATTTTAACTTTTTTTGTATTTTTCTCTTCTTGTGCTGTTTTCAAAAGTTTCACTCGATTTTTCGTTCTGATCAGTTCGGAATATTTAACACATTTCGAATATTTTTTGTCTCTTGACTCACGGTCTAGGATAATAATTCTTTCTATCAAGGTCTGATGATATCCCATACTGGATGATGACGCTTCACAAAAGTCAACACTTAAAAGACCTTTGAACTAAATTTAGAATAATGTGTAAGTACGCTTTGATCCAACAGTACCGTTTTTACGAAGAAGTTTGGTCATTTCTTTACACTATTCTCCTGGTCTTTCCAACGGAGTAGATGTCTTCCTTTTCGTCTGCTTCCTGCAGCGGGTACTGCGTCGAATACTCTAAGAGCTGGAGTGTTTTCATCCATTCGTCATGGTGTTGAGAAACGTCACTTATAAATTAGTTTTTAAATGTTTCGGATTTGTTAAGGTTTGTTGAGTATGCCCTCGAAATTTCTTCGTCAAATATTTATTCTTACTGACAAATTAGAATGACTGACCTTCGTGCCGCTCTTTCGTTTTACCGTCCGTATCAAACGAAATTTTTCAAAAGCTACGCCTGTAGTGACAACCATGGTTTGCAGAGCAATCAACTGACTCGTTTCAATGCAAAAAATCCAATTTTCGCGTGACTTGGAAGACAAACAGTAGAAGTGGTGGTGGTGTTCAGTTAATTTGCTCGCTCATAAGATAGATCGTATCAGTTGAAGCGGCATACGGTTTAGTGTTGTTCACTACTTGAGGCATAGCGTACTGATTGCGCTACAACTATAGTAAAAAATCTTAAGTTTCTTTCTACACTGCTTATAAGACTCCATATCTATATAAATTTACATATAACAAGAAAAGAAAGAGAGAGGAAAGAAACATGTTTTGCGTGAGGAAGGCGTGCGATACCAAAGGAAATTTAGACCATGTAAAAATAGACTACTAATGCCAGTTGACCATTTTAACTTAGGGATACCAATAGAGCTTCAGCAACCGTATCTTAGAGTACGTCTGAGTTAAGCTTTAATGGGGCGATTCCAACTAGATGGATTTTCATGAATATCTTATGCATTTTAGAAGTTAAAAGCTTCTTAATGGAGAATGTATGTATATAATATAATTTAAAATTTCCACTCCCTTCTGCTTTTCCTAACGTTTTGCCTGCATTTACCTCGAAAGTCTCTTGAATTTCTGAACCCCGTTCACAAACCTAACGAATCTTATAAATTTAAATATTTTCAAGCGCTTAAATTCATTTCTCCCGCATAATTTTTCATTAAAATTCACGCCAGCACTAAGGAGAGTGTAAAACTGAAACTCCCGGAAAGCGCACTCACACGCGGGCACATGAGTTGGTACTGCTGCAATGAGGCAGCCATATGGCAATGATAAAAGCAAGAAAAACAAAGTGAGTGATGATGATGCTAAGCTGTTGCGCAGCGGACAAAAGGGTGTGGAGTGGCGGCGAGCTGCGGCTCTGCGGGTGGAACCAGTAGCGCTCCAGCGTGGCACAAAAAACCAACCGTCAAACAAAAAACGCTGCCAAGTGGATGAATAAATGAATGAATGAACTAATGAGCATAATAATTTCCAACATGAAAAAGTCACTCGCTTTAATTGAAATGAATACACAAAAGCAAGTATATACATACATATATATCTCTGTCTGCCTGTATTTCGTATAGAAACAAAGTGCTGTCTGTGCATACGAGGGTATGTGGCATCCTAAATTTAGTGTGATTAAAAAATTAACCTGACAAAATTTCACTGTCATTATTAATATGCGACCAACTGTTTGTTGTGTGTCTGTTCTTTTTTTTTTGCGCGCGGTGCTTTGCTTGTGGAGCGGCGTCAGTCAGACGCACTGCAACCTCTCTCCACGGGGAAAAAAAGTAAAAATAACGAATGACGAACTACGCGCACCAAGTGCACTGACATGACATATGGATGCAGGTACATAAAAACGCATAAAAATTATTGTACGTACGCATTGGCTATGTGTTGGTGTGTCTCCGTGTGATCGATTGCCGCTGCAGTGTCGCCAGTGCTGCGCTGCCCTGATTAATTAAAGGTTTTTTTCTCGTGCGCCTTTTTAGTTTACAAAAAATATCAACACACTCTTTTTATTACAAATATTTTTTTTTTACGTCATTCCCTCACCCCCTAGCTTGTTGTTTTTCCTCTGCCATGCGCTTGCCTTCTTCTGAGCAAACCGCGCTATGTAGACCCGTTTAATTACGCTAATGATGAACCTGAGGTCGAGCGAAATGCATTGAAATAATAAAAAGGAAAACATTTGCAATTAAATTCCTGTGAAATTGAGCTCAATTTTTATCCCGACTGCGATATTTCCTATCTTCCACTCAACGCGGCATTTTTTGTTGCATTTACTCTTTTGCTTTATTTTTTACTCAGTTGTAATTTTTTCTGAAATTCTACAATGTTTAGCAATTCGGAAAATTAGTCACCTCTAGCCTCTAGGTTTTACGTGAAATTTAATTTCGGTAATTTTAATGAAAGTCATTTACTTTAATTGAGCGTTCAATTAGCGCTTCTGTTGGCGTTTCACAAGTTCATATATGCAGCCTTTACATTTACCTGCATGATGTTCGCACTTCTGACACGTGGCTAATTGATTTGTAGTAAACTAACACCGACTGCAAATTAAATGGAAAACTTTTACTGAAGGTTCTGAAACTCATTGGTACATATTATACGTGATATTTGTTGAAAACTTCGCGCGAAACTTTTTTATAGTAAGCTTTTTTTTAGTTTATCTGTCTAAGGAGGACCAACCGTTGTGGATTTTTAAATTATTGTTTTCACGATAATCTAATGATATGTTGATATCGTTACGATATTGATACGATAATGCTAATGATGGATTCAGTATACATAGGTGAAGTCCCCATTCTTTTGAAATGCCTTCTGATATGGAAATATTTGAAGACTCAGACAGTTTCAGATAGTTTTTAAGGACAGATGGTTGGAAAAGCTTCAATACAATTGTAATTCGAAGTTTTTCCTTTCTATTTATGTTCGAAAATGTTAAAATTTTCTTGTAAAGGTTGGCCCAAAATTTAAATTCGCCGCTGTTTTAATTAACAGTCACAGTTAACGAAGTTAAAACACTCTTTCGAGCATTTTCTATGAAATTTTCGAACTGTAGCCTCCAAGCTCCCTGTCTCCTGTCATCAAATAAACAGTCATCGCATTCGCTGCTTGGCTCGCACATCACTGTTGACGGTTGTAACTTCGAAGTCTTAGGAAGCTTTCTCTATCTTGGAAGCAGCATCAATACCAACAACAATATCAGCCTTGGATCCAACGCAGAATCATTCTTGCCAACAGTTGCCATATTGGGCTGAGTAGGCAATTGAATTGTCCAAACGAACAAAGACGAAACTCTGCAAGTACCTCATCATTCTCGTCCTGCTATATGATGCGGAGGCATGGACAATGACATCATTTGATGATTCGGCCTTGGGAGTGTCAGAGAGAAAAGTTTTACGGAAGATTTATGGTACTTTACGCATTAGCAACGGCGAGTACCGCAGTCGATGGAAAGACGGGTTGTACCAGATATATGGCGGCATTGACATAGTTCAGCAAATCAGGAGACGACGGCTGCGCTGGCTGGGTCATGTTGTCCGGATGGAAAAGACCACATCAGCTTAGAAGGTTTTCGATTCAGTACCCGGCGGTGGAAGCAGAGGAAGACCTCCACTTCGTTGAAGAAGGACCAGGCTGCATTTGGTATAGGCTATACCGCGTAAGCGTTTTCTACGCCAGTAAAGAAGAAGAAATAGCCGCCAAGCTATTGTTTCATATTATAGTTTTGTCTATTTAATTATCTTTTCATTATCTAAATTCAAAAGTCGAGCAAAAAATATGAAAATTTCGTGTCCATTGTATATTTGAAACGTCTGTTAGATCTTTTCACTTCAGTAGGACAGGACAGGAGGACTAGACACATGTAAGTGATACCGCATCCTTTACTGCCCGCTTCACACTCCAATACTTTCTAATAGTATGCCACTTAGCCTGCTCATCTTTAGCAAACACACTTCAGCATATGCGCGCATATCATTTCCCTGCGACTTCCGGCATTTGTGACGCGCCGACACTGGTGACACTTCCGCGGGCGTTAATGGCATAAAAGTCGGCAAGTGTTGACACAGAACAATGCTCAGCGCTGAGCGCAAGCCGGCTCATGCAACAGCCAGCCAGCCGCGCTTACTCAGCCCTAGCGCATCGCAGTGTGCCAGCTCAGGCAAGTCAAGACAAGTCAAGCCGAGTCAAACCAAATGCAGCTCATTGCGACTCCATGGAGAATTGCACTTATGAGTGCAGCTGTCTCATTGCGAGCGGAGTGGGTTCATGAAGTGCTCAGTGAGGGAGTTAGTTGTGGGCTGCTATGAGTGTGTGTGTGCGCGCCTGTGACATGCATAAATTGTAACATTAACACTTTCGCAATTATTTAATGTTTATCTCTTGCCGCAGATGGATAAGCGAGCGACGAAGCGGCATTACCGCGCCTATTGTACTTGCTGTTGTTGTGCTTATTGTTGCTTAGGTTGGAAAATGTTTATTATGCTGTTGATTGCTCTTGTTCTTCAACTTCTTTTTAATTTGTCATTTTTGTTGCATGCTTTGTTGCCACAGTGGGCGCGCAAAGAAATGCGCTTGGAACGTGTAAAAATATGCAATTGTTTGTGTTTAGCTTTGGTATTGTTGTTGTTGTGGTGGTGCAAACTTTGCGTGTTGGTTGCATCTTGGGTGACTGCTGATTTGGTTGGCTGGCTGGCTGGTTAGCTGTCTGGCTGCAGGCAACACATGAGCGAATTGTGGCATGCAACAATGAAATGCTTGCAACACACTCACTCGCGAGCGCATAGCATTGTAACCAAGCGTACTCTCAGCCTGCGGCCAGCGCCGCACTGGGAAGCGTCACTGATCAGCACGAGTTCAAGGCACAATTGCACTCAGCGAACTCACACACACATATATATGCATCCAAACACAATACATACGCTTACACATGCAGTCAAATATATATTCCTGAAACAACAAGTGCATTCGCTGCGTATGCGCTGAGTAGATTATGGTTTATGTCTACAAAAGTGACATGTTGTTTATCAAATCAGCAACAACAATTGCAACAGCAATCACTTTAAGCGCGAAAATTGAAAAACAACACAAGAATGCAACACAAAAAGTCAGGCTGGCAGTTAGTCAGTCAAAGTGTTATACAATTGCACGCACTTACATGTGAATAAATACACAAATACTCACACAAACAAAAAATAAATAAATAACTGCATGTGTAAACATGTGTTGTTGCCACCGCCAATTGTTGCATGCATGCTTTGATGTCTATGTGCACTACGTTTGCGGCAGTTCTATTGTGTTGCTGTTATTACTACTGTTGTTGCTTTTGTTGGCATATAACGACTCTGACAAAAGCTTGTCGACTGAGTGCTAAGTGTTGAATGATGAGCTACAAATGCAATGCCTTCGCGCAAACATACACTGACACACCCAAACGCATGCACGCGAGTATGTGATTACAACTTGCCTCCAGCATCGTTGGCTTGCCACAATTGCCAGCATCCACATAGGCTGCAGCAGCCACACGCGCTTGCATGTGAATGTGGCACTTTGGTGCGCTAGTGCGCCTCCACCACGCATTGTCCCATTAAGTGCTGTAATTAATAATTTCACTGCTTTTGTGTAATGCGACGCAGCAACCGATGCTTTGGCATTCTTCGTTGTGTTGAAATTGAAATACACTGTTAAATTGAAAAATTGTTGTCGTGAATTATAAGTGAATTGAGTGATACGCGAAGTGCGTTTGTTAAAGAGGTGGGATCTATATTTGTTTTGAAGCATGTTTATGGTAAACTTTGGTTATAATTTATTAGTTTTCATATCTGTGACACCTATTTTGGTTAATTTCCGATTTTACTGATAAAAAACGATTCCCTGTGGTCTCCTTCTTTATACAAATAATCTACAGGGATCAAAGAAAGCATAATGCTTTCTTAATAGTCTAAATGTAACTCTTTCCGAGCCTTTACATTAGGTTGTTATAACAAAAATACAACCGATTTCGGATAATTGTGAAAAATTCCGCTTTATAAGGCTTCTTCTTTACTGGCGTAGAACCCGCTTACGCGGTTATAGTCGAGGTAACAACAACAAGCCAGGTTCTTTTTCGCCTGGTCTTTCCCACGGAGTAGAGATCTTCCTCTTCCTCTCCTTCCCCCGGCGGGTATTGCATTGAATACTTTCAGAGCTGCAGTGTTTTCGTCCATATGAACCACTTGCTCCAGCCAGCTGAGCCGCTGTCTCTTAATTCGCTGAACTTTGTGAGTGTCGTCGTATATCTTGTACAGTTCATCGTTCACCGAATACGATATTCGCTGTGACCAATGCGCAGAGCACCATAAATCTTCCGCAGAACCTTTCTCTTTTAAAAACCTTGTAACGTCGACTCATCAAATGTTGTCATCG
The DNA here is from genome assembly GCF_023373825.1 of Bactrocera dorsalis. NCBI lineage: Eukaryota > Metazoa > Arthropoda > Insecta > Diptera > Tephritidae > Bactrocera > Bactrocera dorsalis. The sequence goes on along the minus strand of NC_064305.1, from coordinate 4,048,644 downwards.
TCCATGACTCTGCACCTTATAGCAGGACGGGAATAATGACTGACTTATAAAGTTTGGTTTTTGTTCGTCGAGAGAGGACTTTACTTCTCAATTGTCTACTCAGTACGAAGTCGCATCTGTTGGCATGAGTTATTCTGCGTCGGATTTCCAGGCTTTCCAGATCCTGACGAAGCTTTCTGAACGTTAGTTTGCACAGCCTTATTAGTTTTGCGGGGATACCGTGTTGTCCAAAGCAGCTTAAAGTCGACGAAGAGGTGGTGAGTGTCGATGCTCTTTTCACGGGTCTTTTCCAAAATTGCTATTCGAACTTTTTCATGGTCGGGCAATGGCACGTCTGCTCGATCATCATTGGTTGCGGAATCGGATTCGCCTTCTTCTGGCGTTATACTTTCACTGTCATTCAGCAGGCTGGAGAAGTGTACCGTCCATAATTTAAGTATGCTCTGGTCATCGGTTACTGGATCATCTCTGAAGGTTGAACAAGAGTATGCTCCGGTCTTGAAACCTTTTGTTAGTAGTCGCATTTTTTTCGTAGAATTTTTGAGCTGAACTGATATAAGACAGAACTTGGCATAAGCTTATATGCCACTTTAATGAAATATCCACATGCTCTCCTTCACGAGTCCAACTTCATAACTTTGTTGAGCAGAGAAATGGCGAATCGAAGAAAGCTATAATAGTATATACTCAGTGCGATTGATCCTCCATATGGACATCACCCAGCTATGTGGAGGCTTTTCTTTTATCAAAATTGAACTATTTTTGGCAATAGAAAATGAAAACTAGAGAACAAGTGAGTGAGGTTTTCCTTTTCCGTAGTATCAGGTTAATTCGTGTAATTTGCAAAGAGTTGAAGTTATAAATTTTATTAAAAACCTGAAGAATAAGGTAAAATTTTTATCTTCTTTGAAAGTTATAGCGCCGAGTTGGCATAACTAATATGTATGTAGGCCAAACATAAGAGACATCTATTATATAATGAAAAAAATCCTCAGTCAGACAGAAATACAATTAATATAAGATTGTATGTATATGCTATAATATATTTTAATTTAACTAAAATAAACTCAACGTTCTCACTTGCAGGCACTGCGTACTAATTAATTTTTCATGCAATATAATGCGCCACATACGCCAACACATTTTATTTTTTTTTATTCCCCAAAGGAAGAAACTGAAGTGCCAAAACATATGGAAGCAATCAGAGGCTTTGACTGATCAACCAAATGGCAATTGGAGATGCTTGATGTGCTGCAAACGAGCAAAACGACTACAACGGAGCGCGAGCAAGGCGTGTAGGTAGAGATGACAAAAAGTGTGGATGGAACATCTGCTTCCGTATGCGACAATTTCACGTAAAATCAACAAAAGGCAAGACAATTGAACTGAGCTCCAGTTGAGACGCAGATACGCTGATACTGAGCGTGAAGCAGTGAATTTGAGCATGTGAAGATGGATGACTGATAAAATTGGATTGCTAAAATAAGAATATATATAAATATATGTATTTTTAAAGGCACCCCCATTAATGCAAAGCAAACGTTACGAATGCCTAACAAAGGCGCTGTGTCGAATTTTGATACTGCGCAGGCGCAAACGGCTACCGGCGCGACATAAAATAACACATATGAAAACTGCTTTAATTTGGCAGCAGCTCAGTGATTTTTGTCATGCGGAAAGATGGTGAAATGATGATATCGACAGCGAGTTAAATGCTTGCGTTAAACCAAGATAAGCTGAATCGGCAAACCTGAGTTTTGTAAAGATAATTGTTTACTTTTGAAGGAAAAGATTGAGGGAGAACACATATTTTTGTTGTTTGAAAAAAAATCGTTTGTCTCTGAAAAAACACACGCCTTTAATTTTGTATATAAGCCTATTTATCTAGATGGTTTACTGTGTTTTAAAAATTATGCTCGCCTCAAAGACAATCAATGAAATGGTTTTGGGACAAATTGGTGACATACAAAGAGAGAGAAATCAATACAATTGAGTATGTGTATAGATAAATGGGTATGTATACCTTATATTTGTATGTGTAGATTTTCGTATAAGTATGATACGGCTTCAAAAATACATTCACCTATTGAAAGGACGTACAGATGTCATACGAAAATTGCGTCCACGCTTGTTAGCGGCTTAAAATAATTATCTACTTCCCTGTGCATATACTTATACAATAAAATTTTGTTAATATATCCTTATGTGTAGGGTGTTTGGATGCTCAGTTGAGTGGTAATTGGAAAAAAGGTAGAACAAGTTATTTATACTATTGTTGCACTAGTCTGTTAAGGTACAGAAGCACACTACTTCTTTTAGGTTGATAGTTGGGTATACTATTATTATCTATTTTGGGGTGTTGACTTACAGCTCAATCGAAGGCATTTATTTTTATTATTTTTATATACTACGTGATCACCTAGAAAACTCTACGGACGATTATCATATCATATATTATATAGAGACAGGCATCCAACATAAAAAAGTTATCGTAAGATGTCAAAAGACTGTTAGACCTCTAGGGGTATCATTTGCAAACATGGCTTATAGGTATTAAAATGAATTTTGTATAGCGATAATTGGACTCGGAGTCCATTTTATGATTCCTTATGAATCTCTGATATCGATTCTTATGTCGATTATTATATTTAAGTAGTGATTATTGAGCTAAAAAACTATACCGCCGATGTATATCACTAAATTGAATTCATTACACATAAACTAGTTTGCGACTAGTTACAAATTAACTAGTTTCCAACTAGTTATTTTACGAATACTTTCACATTTTAACCGCAACATTCATAGTTGCCAATCTTAAGCATAGCACATCACTTATCTTTACTTCTTGTATGTCTAACATCATTAAACAAACAACAATGTCAATGGTTTGTCAACGGATGCAGCGAAAAAAAAACAAAAACGCACACAAAGAAATGTAGAAAACATGTGAAATAGCAAAATAAAAAATATACAGAAAACCCATAAGAACACAATGCTCAAGCGCTGAAGTGCAAGTAGTAAGTAATAGCTGAATAGTTCGTTGTATGACTGAGTGATTGAATATATGGTAGGTACCAGGCAGTCCGAGTCCAAGCAGATCATTATACTGGCACTTGAAGCGTGCAAATAACGCTTGAAAGGAGCGAGTGACTGGAAAATACAAATGTAAGATGTTGGAGACCATTGTAGGTAAGTAGATAGACATCTTTAGCAAAGAAAAGAGAAATATGTGTACTATGTATATTTAAGTATGTGGTGATGAGTATACGGATATAACACAATTTGTATGTTTGCGCGCGCTCCTTCTATAGCATGCTCGAGTGAGCAATTTAGATTTACAGATAATGCATAATCATAACAATGGCATTGACAATAAGTAAGTTATATGTACATGTGCATACATGGAAAAGAAAATGCAAGTAAAATATATCAAGATGGAGTTTTAAAGGCTGAATAAGGAGAGCAGTGCAAGAAAATGCAATATTATTTTCTTTTATTTGCGCTCTTTATTGAATTTTGCAGTTTTTTTATATTTGAGTAAAGAGTGATAGTTATAAAATAATGATTATAATCGAAATTTTATTTATTTGAATTGAAAAAATATTGTCTTAAAATATTGATGCGTCCTCAGTTCAGTTTATTCCCCGCTTTTACTCTCAGACGCCCTTAAAAGTGACGAAAAATGGTCGCTTGGTCTAGAGAATAACCAAAGATGGACTAGGACAACTTTCGGACCTTTCAGTTTATCATCTTTAGTGTTGACTTTAGTGCTTCTCTCTTGAACGAAAGAGATTAGGAACTCGGAGGTTCTTGTAACTCTTTTGCTTACAAGTAGTCACTTTTAAACTAACTAGTTGGATCCTTGTGCTTTGTCGATACCTTAAAAAGTCAAATATTATCTTCCAGCTTTTATTGAGCTTGATTATATTGATAAGGGAATATAATTTTGATCAACCAGCCACTGCTGGAAACTCTTACAGGTAGAGCTCTGAAGTAGAAATAATTTTTGAAGCTATATTCCAGAATCTGACATTTTGACACTATATTGATCGAAGATCCCATTGGTATTCGAAAAAGTTTCTTTTTTCGTCATAAATCCAGTATAAAACTTTCCCGATAAAATGCTTCAGTGAGCATTTATCAAGATTTTAGATGGATCCACCTTATATTTAAGATGAACAACGTTACCATTCCAGCCCAGGAATTTCAAGTACATAAAAACACAAAAACAAAGTAAAATAACTCCCTCAACTTCACATCCACCAACTGCGTAAAAACATCGTTCACACTTGATACCCAAATTGCTACAATTCCCATTCAATTACACAAACAATTGAAATCACAAAAACAATATGAACAGGATTAACACAACAATCACAGCCCAACCAAATGAATCGTAGATAATTTAACATATCAAAACCTTGTCTGTTCGCCAACAAAAGCAAATCCCTTCATCACACTAACACCAACATTTACCTTTAGGTTCTGAGTGTCTATTTCGGAGCGCATGTGAATTTGCATGCGTGTCGGGCACACACACACATACACGCAGTGATTGCTATTACAATTTGCAGTTACAGCAAATCAAGTGTACCGAAATAAGCACATAGAAGTAAGTAAGTGCCAGCGGCAATTGGAATTTGCAACACATTTCCGGAAAATCGTTGGCCTTCCTCAACTGATTAATATTGCTGAAAAATAGTAGTTTAATGAGAGCCACGTGTATGTATGAATATGTAACCATTTGCAACTGCCTCATCAACGCTTTATCACTCACACTTTGGCTGCGGCGTATAAAAGAGAAGTACATTGTTTATACAATTGTGATAAAACAAAACGGTATTCGAAAGCTTTATGGCAGCATTGATGATCAGGCGAGATACATACATATGTAGATTGTGTGTAAAATATGCATAGAATATGGTGCGAGTAATATGTGTGAGAGTAATTGTTTATGCAAAAAGCTCAAGTTCACACAGTGAGCTCAGTTTGTTGCAGTATTTTTGTAAAACAATTTTTTAAAATTTTTGAGTTTTCGGAAACTGGGCTGGGTGAATTCGACTTGCTTGAGCTTTCACTAAAAATATTGGAATTTTCAAAATCCTCAAAGCTTTCAGAAATTGAGCGAGATTTTTTAATAAAATTGAACTTTTAATCTTCCTCTTATAACAAAAGTAATTTGTCAAATTTTTGGAGCTTTTGGAAGGTGGGCTGGGTGAATTTGACTCACTTGAACTTCTACAAAACTTTTTTGGAATTTAAGAAATTCTTTTCGAAATTGTACTTTTTGAATTAAATTAAATTTAAGTTTTCACTTTTTCTCTTACATGAAAAATTCTTAAAGCTTTCCAAAAATGAGCTTTTCGAATTAAAGTAATTTTTAGTAAAAGCTTTTTTCAACTATTATAGCTCTGTAAGTATTATAAAGAAATAATTTAAGTACATGCGAAGGTCATATAGATGAAATCTTTTCAAAACTCATTTACACTCGTAAAGAATTTCCTTACTAGAACTCAACTTTTCCGCTTTAAGCTTTCACCCACATTGATAAGCTTTCGCTAATTTTGAAAAATGTCCCGTACGTTTTCATTTGGTTACACATTGCCTGCGGCAGAGTGAAGGATTTAGCCAGCGTAGGCGACATCTATTTCAATTTATCTGCAACCTTTTAGGCGAGCACACAAACAAACGACTATGGATATTTCAGCGCATATATGAAAAGTGTAGTGGCAGTATCCTCTATTTGTATTAACCAAATTCCAGCAATCCACATATAAAATCCCATGGTTTATGGAACGAACAGTTATACGCAGACGCTTTGTTTGAATATTCTGATTATATTTGCGGACATCAATACGCAAATACCAGCAGATACACACATCACCAGGGCAAACGTTGAATAAAATCGCACTAAATACACATACATATACATACAGACGCAACTACAAGTGGTCACTGGCTGTGCTACGGCTGCTACTCGTTTAATGGGCTGTGGGCGTTGATAGGATGCGTGTCCTTTCGGGGCTAGCTGGCCGCCTGCTAGAGATCACGGACAACGCGTCATTGCAGTTATTGGATATTGAAGTTACCAACTGATTGAAGGAACGAGTGGCGATGTCCAACAGGCACTGAGCCTGTGAATTATAGTTAGCAGAGACGCACTCGTAGCAATTTGCAGTGAAAGCACCAACACACACGCACATTCACACACTCACATGGTTGGATGCGAGAACAACGAAATTGCTGCATAGAAAATGATTGACAATTGGAAATGAAAATGAAAATTTTCGGTTTTGCGCCAACGCCTCACCACTACACGCATATGCACATATGTATGTACATACAAACACGGTTAGATGGAGGCTTACGACCAACGGCGCATACCCGAACGCATCCGTGTCAAGCTGCCGCTGCTCTCAACATTACCAATTCACTGTATAGCTCCGTAGATATATATCTGCCTGAGTGGGTGGTGAAAATCAATTTTCTTTGTGGTCAATGCAACTGTTTGCTGACTTTTTTCGTTTAGTGTGGAGTGCCTGCTGCTGCTGCGCATTATGTATGAAGGCATAAAGCCTTAGAATTACGATTCTTCAGCCACACAATAGCCACATGGAAGAACGCTTGGTCAATGGAAATTTGGTTAACGTTTTGAACAAGTGCATAGGAAAGCTCTAGTGTACTACACATGGTCGTAAGAGCTTTTCTCAAACAGGACTTTTAATTTGTATGAAGCACCTATAAAGATTGCTTACAATAGCAAATCATTGCTTTTATTTGGAGTGAGTTGCAGATGAAGTAGATAGGTGAATGATAATACATATGAGTACACTTTCGAGAGACTAAGACCGCTATTGAGAGTAACATGCATTATGCAAAGGAACGAATTCTGTTATGCTAAAAATGGGTTTTTAACATCTGGCAAATTATGGATGAAATGGATTGACTAGAAAGACAGAGCTATAACTTTTAACGAAGCTAGGGCATATTTATCAAGAGGAAAGCTTTGCTAGAGTCATAAAATATAACTGATTATGGCAAAATTGATAATAAAACAATATTTTATAAAAAAGCTTCCGATACGATGAAAGCATAAAAGCTCAGAGCTTACATTGGCGTAAAGGTTTATAAGAAATAAGAGCCATAGAGCTAGATTAGTGCTAAAAAAATGAAAAGATAAAAAAATTAAAAAAATTTTAACATTTAATGGTCTAAATTGCAGAGCTAAAGCTTTTAACGAAGATAGAGCATATTTACTAAGAGGAAAGCTCTGCTAGGGTCATAAAATATAACAGATTATAGCACAATTGAAAATAAAAAAAAAAATGAAAAAGCTTACGATTGAAAGCTTGAAAGCTCAGAGCTTACATAGGCGAAAAGTGAAAATGAAAGCTTGAAAGCTCAGAGCTTACATAGGCGAAAAGGGGTATAAGGAATAAGAGATCTAGAGTTAGATCATTGCTAAAAAGCTGAAAAGGTAAACAATTCGAAAGAGTTGTAACATATTTAATGCTCCAAATTGTTCACACCTGGGAGAAATAAAACTTTTATCGGAACTAGGGCGAATTTAACAGATTATGGCACAGTTGAAAATAAAACCATATTTTATGAAAAAGCTTACTATATGATGAAAGCTTAAAAGATCAGAGCTTTCATTGGCGTAAACTTTTTTAAGGAATCAAAGCCTTATAGATAGATTAGTGCTAAAAAATGATGAAAAGCCTGAAAATTTAAAGACTTTTAACGTATTTAATGCTCTAAGCTATTCACGTCCGACCTTATCATGAGAGTTAGGTAAATCGAAAATAAAAAATGTTAGCAAAAGTAACAACATATGTGAAGTAATCTTTGAAATTAAAAAACTGTAAAAGGAAAATGAAGCTCTATTAAACGAAAGCTTAAAAAATATCTCAAACAAATTTTCATAGTCAATATTTATGTGCTTTGGTGCTAAAAAAGCTTTTGGAAAAAATAAGCTCAAAACCATAAATCCATTATGTGCAAAAAAAATTGTAGGATAACAGATTTGAGCTTTGTATTGATATGAGGGATGAGTGAAAGCTTCAACTAAATTCGACAAGTGCTTAAAAAATTGCTTGGTTAATATTTATGTGCTTTGAAGCAAAAAATCTCTTGCAAAAAATAGGGCTAAGACCATAAATTCAATATTTGAAAGAAATTTTAGCATAACATATTGAGCTTTGTATTGATATGAGGGATGAGTGAAAGCTTGAATCTTTTTTCATATGTAGGTCAAGTTATAATTAAATGACAACGCGCTGCAATCAAAAATAATTTTTTATTGCAAACAATATGGTGATAGGCAACTGTGCTGATTTATCCTTTGCTGTTCGCATTCATTCTCCTTTTTTAACCAACTACACGAGCAACACATTATTTACGGTCACAGCTCTGCCATAAACCGCAAATAATTCATCGTCATACGTAAAGCTTCCGGTTAAAAAAGTAAAATTTCCGGTAAAAGTAAAAGCACTAACCGCCAACGATTTACCACAATGAAATGGGGAAGGAAGATAAATGGAGAGCAACTAATTTTTTCTTTAGCGATAAAGTTGAAAATTTATGCAAATATTCTTATGTGGAATATTTGCTGCTTGCATGGCCTACAAAAGCACACGAATTGATTTTGGAATTTCATAAACTAGCGAGTTTTAACTACCATTTATTGGGAAAAAATGTTCTGTTTTTTTGCCAACAAGATTGCGGAGCTATGTGATATTTGTTTTTGTTGCAGTTACATAGCCATACTCCACTGGATATTACATATTTGGTTCAGTTTGATTATTTAAAATTTATGCGAGTCTACTTTTATGTATAATATACATACATACCTCCACATTAGTGAACGTACACCAACGCCGCTTAAATGCTTTAAAAACGCTTAAAACCCAGCGAAAATAACTCACAAACGGAAAATCCACAGAAAAAAATAAATAAAGAATTATAATAAAGAACAAAGTCAATAGCGCTTTGAGTCCGAGACAAAGCTGTGCGCGTATTTTTAAAGCATTAGAAAAGGCCAAAGCAAAATGAGGTTGAGTGGGCGAGAAAGGAGGGAGAATATTATACACACAACACAAAAACAAATACCGCTGCGGCCAAAGCTTCACAGCGCAAAGGATTGTTTTTTGCATTTATTTTTAATGAAATAATTGTTTTGTTGGCGCCAACTATTACGTTAACTATACTCGTATATACAAACTAAACACAACTTTCATCATATTTCTTTTATTTCTATTATATACTTCGTGCTGAAAAACCTGAAACTATTGTGGTGGGAATGTGCGCAGGCGCAGGTGCCTTTAAAGCTGGCTGAACTAGTTTATGTTTATCGAAAACGTTGGTTCACAGCAACATAACACACTATAATTACTAGTAAATGTTTCAGGTAATTGCCAATGGAAATTTCTCAAAGCAAAAACTGTGGAATTTATTTATTGAATTGTATTGAAAGCTGTCAGAAGGTAATAGTGGGAAAAAGATTTGGTTTATGGTAAAAATAAAATTTGTGAAAATAACTTGATAGTGCTTGAAATAAGATTTTAATAAAAATTTTCAACTTGAAAGCTTTCAAAGCTTTTCTTGTAAAACACTGAAGGCTATAAACCAAATGCTTAAAATTTTAAGTTGCACTTGAAGCTTTCACTGTCAGCAAAATTATATTTTTGTATATTTGGGATATTAGAAAAAGCTGTTTTTTATTTTATTTTGATAAAATTATAAGAAGTTAAATCACAGGTGGACCTACGATTAATAATTCCCCTGAAAAGCTTTGAGAGCTTTTGTAAAATATTGAATACTGTAAGCCGAATGCCAAAAACTTTTGAAAAAATAACTCCTTACCTTTTTAGACGCATTAAAAGCTTTCACTTTCAGCACATTTAGATTTATGCATATTTGGGGAATTTGAAAAGGCTGTCGAAAATTATTTTTATAGAAATTTTTTTTAGTAATAATTTGATGAAGACATAAGAAGACTATTAATTCCGCTAGAAAGCCTTCAGAGCTTTATTTTGTTTAACATTGAATCGCGAAATTTTTTGAAAAATAATTTTTACTTACGCCAAAAGCTTTCAATTTCAGCAAAATTGGATGTATGCATATATGGGAAATTCGAAAAAGCTTTCGAAAATTTGTTTTGATAGAAAATCTTTTTGGAGAGGTGTTTTGATGAAAAAATAAGAAGTTGAATTGACAGTTGTTGTAGGTCGACTATGTATTCCGCTAGGAAGCTTTCAGAGCTTTAATTTTCAAAACACTGAATGCTGAAAACCAAATGCTGCAAATAGAAAAAAATAAAAAATAATAATACTCAATTTGCCAGAAAGCTTTCAGAGCTTTATTTTATGAAACACTGATAGTTGAGATTTTTTGAAGAGGATTCCGCATTACTCTAAAAACTTTCACTTGCAGCAAAGATTGATAATTATGAAAAAGCTGTCGAAAATTTTTATCTACTGAAAAATTATTAAGGATATAATTTGATGAAAAAGTAATAAGTTAAAACGCAGATTGGTCTATTACTACCTCAAATATATATTAATGAAAAACACACTTTTATATTCAAAGAGAAAAGCTTTCATAATTACTTCCAATTATAAAAGAGCTTTCATACTTGAGTCAAAACCATAAAAACCAAAAGCTTTACAGATATCTTCTAAAGTTTAGGCTTTCAGCTTTATATATATATATATTTTAAGCTTTCTCAAAAAAAACTTGGAGAGGAATATTACTAAGTATTATCGTAAAAAAAAAAATTGTAATTAAAATAGTAAAGGAATTTTTTTTACATTTTATTCCTTTGTTTTCCATTTTTGCATAAATAATTTTAATTAAATTCCTATCTACAAATTCATATCTAATAACAAAGAAGCTCTCCACCGTCGCGATCACAAACTCGACTGGAACTAAATCAAATTTCCACGGTTGACTTTCTCATCAGAAAATTTAATTAAGAATAAATTTTTCTATTTCTATATATTAGTTAAATAATTAGGAAATACTGTTTGTTTGTTTACGCGACACTTGTGCTACCTGTCAGTTGCAGGGAAAATTACTTATCCCCTTCTGCTTCTCACCAAGCGTCCGCACCGATGACAACTCACCGACACCGATTTGCATTTGTCGCTCTGTTGTTGTGCGGCGGCCGTTGGCAACCGAAAGTTTTACAAAATTTTACAAAAGAAATCGAAGTGAGCGAATAGCAGCTAGCGGCTGCAACGGCGTAAGTGATGCCCGGTAGACGTGGCATAAGTACCGTCTTATCGCCGTCAGTCGCCGCTGGACTGTAGTCCGGAGACATGCTATCACGTCGAGGTGGTGCAACAAATTCGAGTTAATTGAATTCCATACAAAGTAATTTTACTCAATAATAGAGGCAACTGGCGACCGGCAGCGAGCAGCCAGCAGTCGTTGCGCGCCGCGGTAAGACGACGAGCGAGCGAGCGAGCTGTAAGCAGCAATTGTAGGGGTATTTCGTTTGCATTACTGCTGTTGTACGTGTTGCGATTGACAGCAGCTGCTGCTGTTGCTGCCGCTGCGCCAAAGCAAAAGTAGAGACCGATCAACAACAACAAACGCTTTATGAACAGCGCAGTGTTGCAAATGAATTTAACGTAAATTTAGCTTGAAATTGCTTATTTTGCCACAGTGACAACAACAATCACAACAGCAGCAGCCGATTTGAGTAGTGCAATGTCCGCCACAGTCGAAGAAACAAGTCAATTACTGCATTTGCATGCAGATATACGAGTATGTATGTGTGGAACTGCATTCCAGTTTGGTCTTCAACCTGTTTGGTTATAATTTTTGGTTAAAATTATTAAAGAAATCACTGACAGATAATAAGTGCTCGTAACCTTTGGAACACACTGTAGGATTTTAGCTTTGACGAACCCAGCACAAAGATCACAAACGACAGAAAAAGCTCAGCTAATCATTTACCGAAGTGGTACTTATAGATATTTACAAATGTGTTGGCTTCCTCACTTGATTTGAACGACCAAAACTTGACTAGGGTTTAAATAAATGCCTAAAGCCAGCCTTTAAAAGTTAAACATAAGAACTGTTTGTGTTCACGGCTCATTAACTTCGAGAGTTTCCAAAATGTCATTAATCTCGAGAAAGTTCTTCTGTTATACAGCTTTTTTTTTGCTTTAGCAAGAAGTGGTGTGTTTCGGAAGCACCAGTCCTTTTGGGAGGGCCGGAAAGAGGTCGCTGATGAAGACCGGAAGAATGAGCAAATTCAAAGTGAAAACGATGCCCATTGTCTTTTTTGACATCATCTGGCATTGTCCAGAATGCATTCGTTCCTCCTGGACAAACCGTCAACGGCAAGTTTTACGTGAAAGTGGACGAGACTCAAACGAAGGATCAATCGGGTCCGACAAGACATTGTAGAAGGTTGGAAGTTGCACCATGACAACGCCTCAGCTCACACCGCCTTTCTTGCGAACAGCTACCTAACTAAGGCCGGCATCCCAGCGCTTCTACAGCCGCCCTAATGTGCCTCCCCGGCCTTTTTTTTTTGTTTCCTTGCCTGAAAAGGCCAATAAAAGGCAAGCATTTTCATAGCTTTTGGGGGGGTCCAAGCAGCATGCTCCTCGTCTCGCAAGGCTATGCCGGAGAATGCCTTCCGTGGCGCCTTCCATGCTTGGAAATCGCACTGGTAGCGCATATTGAGCCTATTTATAAAGTTTTTATGGAATTTTAAGGATTGGTTCAATAAATTTTTTTAAGTTGACCCAGTCCTATTACTTTCCGGGTCCGGATGATATCTGTATATCTCTGAAATCCGAAGGCTGGGTATTCGCACAGATAATGTTCTAACACCTCATCGTCCTCATGAAATGCAGTTAGCCAACTCCACTTTTCTTATTTTCTGAAGTTGTAATTTTAATCATAGGTGGTACCAGGGTTAAACTGGGAGTCCTTAAAAACTGGGATTGTTTTGCTCAGAGCTTCCTAGAACTCCTAACAATTTTTTTCGCACTCCTTTTGGTAAATTCTACAGACATTCGGTCGAATCGACAGAAAAAGCTCAGGATCCACATTGGCTACAATAACGATGTACAGATGTCGTTTAGAAAAAGAGGTTATAAAACGTTAAAATTCTTTCAAAGACGATTCACCTCACTTTTAAGGCCAGATTGTGAAAGGCTGTGCTATAAGCCCACATAATTCTCCGAATTATTCACTGCAAACACGTCATACAGTGACTGGTTTTTTACTATTTAAACATGTCGAGAGCCATTATAAAAAAACCCCTCTCCTATAACTTTATCGATATGTAAACGACATTAAAATGAATCCACAAAATCACCCGCAAAATCACGTTTAGGCAAATAAAAATTTCAATGTACATACCACAGATATACAAACAGCTTTACCTATGCCTACATAATACAAATATGTATGTAAATATGTACAAAGCACACATATGTATTATCACTACCATTAAAATGTTTCTTTTTTTGTTTTGCCACGCTCAACGCCCATAAAAAGGATTTTCTCAGGTAATTACCAGACAAAAATTACACCAGTCAAAAAATAAACAAATAATGGGGACACCAAAAAGGGGGAGCAAACAGATTGGGTTACCCTTTCGAAAGCTGCAGTAAGTGAAGCCAGGTTGAACTGAAACAACCAAGCTCACAGCAATAACCCCTACACTGGCGCACAGTTTATTTGAGTTACCTTGTTTTTTAAGTATTGTTTAACAAATTTGATAAAAGCAATAAAGTTTGCATTGCTTGCTTATGCTTTCTAACTGTTTGGCTGTTTTGTCGCTTTTTAGCTTGGGGATATAATTTAAAAGCATCAAAGATAACGGATGTGCAAAGTGGAGAGCGAGCGGTAGAGCAACAGGATGTTTAGAGTAGACAATGTATGTGTGAGTATGCACAAAATGGGCACAAGCTGGTACTAATTTAGCCTACTCGCGCACCCACAGACGCCTACTTAGTGTATACACAACACACACATCCATATATATATAATATATACAGTTATATTAATTTATTTGTTTGCTTGATGTAATGAAGTGCAGCCAGCTCCTCCACCTATGTGTGACGAACAATACCAACGTGCCGCGCTACGTACATACATACGTCAGACAACGCAGGACTCGTGCGTTTTACTCAGACAGCCGCAGGACATTTTTTCTTGTAAACATAAGTATCGACAAGAATGCGGCGCTGCCAAAAGTTCTTTCGTTAATGTTTTTATTACTTTTACTTTCTTGCGTCTCAGTTTACTTTGCACACCCGCACCAATGTACTGCTCCCCACACTGCAACACCTTGTGGCACTCAGCTTCGTACGAAATTTTTTGCAATTCATTTGCTAACGAGTTTGAATTTCCGTCGCCTCGGGCGTAAAAATGCTTTATAGCGCAGGTGGGTGGGGGTGGAGAGCACTGAACTGAGCCCTAGTAATATTAGCTCGATGTGATTTCATGAAGCTCGCGCTATTGGTTGGGGTGACGATAAATTTTTCCCAGCCATATTTTTCTTTCAGCCTCTATTAGGGCGGCATGGCATTCGGTTACGCTTTAATAGCTTAATAAGAACAACAAGCATCATTAAAAGAAAGCAACCACCGAAGTACGTTGCGCAAAATGCGAGTTATAAAGGATTCACCTGTCGTATTTATTGCTTTTTCATAGCTCAAGTACAAAATACCTAGTTGTGCTATGGCTTGGGGTAAGTAGATGACGCATTTTTTGGCAAACAGCCGAGCCAAATGCGTTTAACTGCCAATGAATGCTTTATTAGTTTAACCCTGTACCGGTCGGTACATAATTTCTGCGGTCGGCACTACACAGTTACTCTTTTGGAAAAAGAGAAGCCACGAATAGACATTCATGTATATACAATAGTACAACGACAGTAGACGCACAGTGGTTTCGGAGTTGTAAAAATCGAAGCAGAACTTTTTTACTGGACTGTAGCAAGATCGGGAAGGACCCCTCCGAGCCATTCGATACCAAGATTTCAAACAAGGCGACTCCTTATCGTGCGACTTCATCAATCTAGTCCTGGAGAAAATAATTCAAGCTGCAGACCTAAATAGATTAGGTACAATCTTCTTCAACTCCGTACGCCAATGATATTGACACCACTGGCCTCATCAACCGCGCTGTTAGTTCTGCTTTTTCCAGGACAAGATGAAATATTTCCTGTCATCAAACAAACAGTTGTCACACTCGTACCTTGGCGCCCATACCACTGTTGACAGTCTCAAAGTTGAAGTAGTTGATAATTTTGTCTATCTTGGAAGCAGCACCAACAACAACGTCAGCCTCGAAATCCAACGCAGAATGACTCTTGCCAACAGGTGCTACTTCGGCCTGCGTAGGCAATTGAAAAGTAAAGTACTCTCTCGAGGACAAAGACCAAACTTTAGAAGTCCCTTATCGTTTCCGTCTTCCTATATGCTGCTGAGGCATGGACAATGACTGATGAGTCGGCCTTAGGAGCGTTAGAGAAAAAAGTTTTGCGGAAGAGGAAGACATTTTTTCCGTTGGAGATATCAGGTGGAAAAGGACCTGGCTGCACGTGGTATCTCGAATTGGCGCCGAGTAGTGAAAAGATGAAACTACTGGTGCGCTGCTGTTAACTCGACTATAACAGCGACAACGGAGTCTAGGAATATCGGGTTGAGCTGACCATCCACCGATAATAGTATAATACTAAGACCTAGCCTTATCACCTCTAGGTAACTTCAAGAGAGTTACACTATTTTCAACCAGATTATAATAAACTCAAGCAGATCTTGTTTCTAAGCTTTCAAACTGACAGCTGAGCGGAATACTTGGAAGTTTTCAATGGTTTTATCCCACCGTAGATTGTGACTATTAATGCAGTGTCCACCTTTCTCACAGTGTCTCTGATTTTGCGCATTTTTTCTTCATCTTCTCCAACACCTTCCGCATTTTTGTGGTTATAATCGGATTTTATTACAAATTAACTAGGGTTGCCATGCTGCCGCCGTCACATATACCTGCCGAGACGCAGTTACCCCCGTTTTTGTAGTCCAACAATTTTGCTTCCTAGTTAAACTAACACAACGGAATGTAACGATATTTATTTGATTTTTATTATAAGCAACTTATTGGGGCGCGGCAGTTACTGACTTACTGGAGCCTGTGCTATTATAAGCGTTACTATCCTGGAAGACAGGAATGCAGTACAAAATGTGGCGAAAGTGAAAGTGCTCGTTTTGTTACTGCCTTTGCCGTGCACCGACCATTTCAGCCGCCATTAATGCCAAAGGTTACAACAAAACGTTCAGCGTGTTGCCATTTAATGCTAAGTATTTATGCTTATGTATGTTGATGTAGTTCCGTGCCAACTTGTGTATATATAATATATATAGTATATGTGTGTTTGTGTGTGGCGGCAAAAAAGTTTTCCAACAATTTTCATTCATTTCCTCTTGTTTTCTTTTCCACATTCAATTCGTTTCATTTCATTAGATTTCATTCGCTTAACTTTGTTTTTCCTTTTCACCCTTCCATCTTCCAGCGTTTTCACACACACACACATCTGTACGTAGCTTTGCGCGTTGAGAGCGAAATGAAAGCTCAGCATTTCATTGGTTTTAATGCTTTCACCAGCAAACCCACGCCAATGCATATTTCGCTTACGCTCTTTACCCCACACTGCTCATTATTATATGCATAACAAATTTTATTATTATTTCACTTATAACGGGTGATTTTTTTGAGGTTAGGATTTTCATGCATTAGTATTTGACAGATCACGTGGGATTTCAGACATGGTGTCAAAGAGAAAGATGCTCAGTATGCTTTGACATTTCATCATGAATAGACTTACTAACGAGCAACGCTTGCAAATCATTGAATTTTATTACCAAAATCAGTGTTCGGTTCGAAATGTGTTTTATCGACAAATTTTGTTCAGCGATGAGGCTCATTTCTGGTTGAATGGCTACGTAAATAAGCAAAATTGCCGCATTTGGGGTGAAGAGCAACCAGAAGCCGTTCAAGAACTGCCCATGCATCCCGAAAAATGCACTGTTTGGTGTGGTTTGTACGCTGGTGGAATCATTGGACCGTATTTTTTCAAAGATGCTGTTGGACGCAACGTTACGGTGAATGGCGATCGCTATCGTTCGATGCTAACAAACTTTTTGTTGCCAAAAATGGAAGAACTGAACTTGGTTGACATGTGGTTTCAACAAGATGGCGCTACATGCCACACAGCTCGCGATTCTATGGCCATTTTGATGGAAAACTTCGGACAACAATTCATCTCAAGAAATGGACCCGTAAGTTGGCCACCAAGATCATGCGATTTAACGCCTTTAGACTATTTTTTGTGGGGCTACGTCAAGTCTAAAGTCTACAGAAATAAGCCAGCAACTATTCCAGCTTTGGAAGACAACATTTCCGAAGAAATTCGGGCTATTCCGGCCGAAATGCTCGAAAAAGTTGCCCAAAATTGGACTTTCCGAATGGATCACCTAAGACGCAGCCGCGGTCAACATTTAAATGAAATTATCTTCAAAAAGTAAATGTCATGAACCAATCTAACGTTTCAAATAAAGAACCGATGAGATTTTGCAAATTTTATGCGTTTTTTTTTTTTAAAAAAGTTATCAAGCTCTTAAAAAATCACCCATAGTTGCGCTGTGGAGCGCAGTGTGAGTGCTCAGCGCGTCAAATTGGCATGACTCGACTTTATGCGACTTCGCTTCGCGAGCGACTAATGCCTTCAAAGCGCAATGAATATTGAAGTAATTACATACATACACACACATATATATATGCAGTTAAGTACTAATTATTTTATTTTGATTCGCTTAACTAACAACTCTTCGCAAAAACATTAATACACACTCGTAGATGTGTGCAATGACATAAAAGTCCTATATCATAAATATTTTCGGTAATTAACTGAGCTTTCTATGGAGCTTATCAAAGAAAAGTAATTAAATATAAATAAATACAATTCATGTGTATGCATGTAAAAAAAAAGAGGTAATAAATAATATACATATATCCTTTGAGTATGTCGGAAGTCGTAAGAGTTTAGTGGAGTGCAAGTACGAAGTTTTCAAGAGATGTTTTGCCAGAAATGATTTTTCATAAGAACCAAATCTGTCTTAGCAGGAAATTGGAAAAATATTTCGAAATACTGTACGAATACGAATTTACTTCGCCTATCTTAGAATAGGACTTTTTATTGCCGTAAATATATTGTACAGAATAGGGATTATTATAAACCAGATAATGTGCTCGAGATGATTAATAAAAAATTACAAATGAATTCATCATATTTTTATAGAAATTTCAATATTGAAAGCCTTGAGGGTATCTTTCTATACCCATATGATATCCATATATATTTAAAAATAAGGAGTTCGTTTGAAAAGACTCTCAAAAATGATTTTGTGTTGCAGTCTCTACTAGACAGTATCGATTGCTTTATTGAAAACTGAGTGCTTTTTATTTAGACGAAGGAATAGGTAACCAAATTTAGGTTAGATTAAGTAAATAATCCCATTTGTCGTAAGCCACAAATAACCCCACTTGGATTGCTAGAGATATTTGTACATTATGATGCCCAGAACTTCTATTCCTGACAATTTGCTGGGTTCGTTAAACGTATGACAACCGAGATGCTTCAATCTTAGTTGGGAGGAAACTAGACAGTGTAGAAGAAAGTGGCTAGATATTTCCACCTCATTTTCCTCATCGCTATTTTGACAAGTTGCTTCCTCTGGAACAGTGTCCAGCTAAGACGTCGGTCATTGCGGCGACATGAGCTTTGCTAGCAGCTCAATAGATCTTTTATGTTTTTAATCTGGTCTAGGAGGTTTTCGCAACCTCACAGCTGCCCAGCGCTTACTGAGCTGGCGCGAAGCCCATAGATAAAGCGCGTGAACGCACGATGATAGGGGAACCTCTGCTCGTTCTTTCATATATTGAAGGAATTTAGGTCAAGACGCCTCTCTTGCAAGCTCATTGCAAGCTTTTCCGTTGTGGCCAGGCACCGAGACAAGTTTAATATGGAAGTAGTTTCATGATATTACTAGTGAGGTCCTACACTCTTTAACTAGCTTAGAACTTGTTGACAGTGAGTATATAGCAGTTATGCTCTCGAAGAGGATGCATACCGCCCTAAAACACTGCATTTCGGAGAAGTACATATTCGGTAATATTGATGCTACTTCTGCTGCAAAGGCATTTCAGCGATCTGGTAATTTGAAAAAGGAGTTGATTCAGAGCTCTCTACAGCATACTCCCCCTCCAACTTTTCCTTTGTTGTTCGATCCATCCGTGAAAAAGCTCATTGCGCCTCTTTTCCAGCGAATCCGCCTCAAACACATGTCTTCCAAAGATATGTATGTGAAGAAGATGCGACTGAGTGTAGGTTCAGCGGCACAGTAGTCCAAATTATCATAGATGCAATCGAAGTGAGAAATGATATCCCTCTCTGGGAACTTTAACATATCTACTTTTCCGAAAACTGATAGCAACTTACGCAGCAATGTATCTGCCGGCAATGCCCATGGGTCCTATATGTAGAATGGCATTTAGTTCCATCGTTGGTGTTGTATGTAGTGTGCCACTGATGTTAATGCGAATCGTTATAGTTGCTTAGCGAGTAAGTATTTTCCGAGGGCTTTCTGTTTGACATACATATACACTATATGAGAGTTTTGTTTTAACGGTGATTTCGTAAAGCCAAAGTACAACTTTTGTTGAGCGACCCCACCAACAACTAAAAACCTCATATTTATGCTACCTCATCCTTGTGTTTTCGTTTTTCATGGAAGTACTCATATTCTGTACACTTTTGAAGTCAAAAGGAAAAATCAAAGAGCAATGTTCGAGTTTATATAATATTTATTAAATTTATTTCCAGTAATTTCTTTACGTCCTCCTGCATTTTTCAACAGTATCAATTTTCTCCGAATATTTCCTAAAATGCCTGCTGAAGTATTTCCACTTAACACTTTAATAGCTTGCCGTCAGCCGGCGTTATATCACATGCAATTTTAAAGTGAAATATTTATTTGAAATTGTCCCAAACATTTAGGCTACAATTACTTAAAGTAACAAGAACAACAAAAAAAATATTTGTAAATATTGTGAACTAATAAATATCCAAGCTAAATAAATTGGCTTAGAAAGCAAATTTTAAACTGACCAAGGCAAAATGGCATGCAACGCACAAGCACAGTGATAAACTCCGACACATACACGTGCATAAGAGCACATATGCATATAAAATGTGTTTATGTATAATGGCATATACATATGTACACATATGTATATAAATATCTTGCTAAGTATTTACAATAACGTCGAAAATTCTGTTGATATTATTTTTGTTGATAGGCAAAAGTTGTGTGTTGCAACATCCTGGATTAATCAATTAAGATTTTGTACATTTTGCCTAGCTGTCAATTACTTGGAAAATAATAGCCATTACTTTGGCACGCACACTTGCACATTCACACAGTTATATACACGAAAGGATGTTGCACAAATGGACATGTGAAATGGCTTAAGACAACGTTGTTCACTGACATGCTGCTAAAATGCGATTTCATATAAACATTTATGTAGCAAAAAGCATAATTACTTCTATGTTTGTATGCGTGTGCAGTGTTATTGAACATTTCATTTGACATTTTCCGCATAACTTAAGCGTTGACTTAATAACGCCTGGCGTTTACTTGAGTTCAAAAATCACAATGAGATTATCTCAGTTTAAGCGTATTTTATATATGCGTTCGAAATACACGCATACACGCATATTCATATAAATATTGCAGCACACATACACTTATATATATATAGAGAGAGAAAGAGGGTCGGCTTAAAGTGTAAAATGGCGTTGTCGTTACGTATATCACGTTGTTGACATCTTGACTTGCACGTGCAACACTAATGTTTGGTATACACCTACTGACTCACTCACATGCTTTTGTATGTGTGTTTAGGTATGTTTGTGGCGTGCTTAAGAGTAAGGCAGTTTCGCTTATTATGCTAAGTTCTGAGTTAATCCTGCATTTACAATTGTTATGCAACGCCTACAAGATATATCGACAGAAAACACACTCGCTAATACATACAATCACACATATTACATATAATATCAACCGTTATGTATGTATATACGAGCCATGTAGGAAATGTGAGTTACAATTCATCGAGTCTTTCAGAGTGTAGAGTATCTTCGGGTCAGATTCAGATGGAGAGATGTTTTTACGGTGTATGACCCTCATTTGCTGGGATCTCAGACAAAAGCATCAATTTAAGTCCCCACATCTCTCGAAATCTATCTTGGAAGATCAATACAGCCTCAGATAATGACTGATTATTTTCCCGTTAAGTATTTTTATAAAAGAAGTGTTAAATCTTTCACAGATTTGAAAGTCATTTCAATAAGAAAAAGACAAAATGCTTACTATAGGCTCTTAAGCTCTTAAAAGGAGCACATAGTGTGACCGCCTAAAAACGTAAATTTTTAAAATTTTTAAAAATAAAACTACTCTGCCGATTATATTGAAATTTTCAGGGTATATTTGTACACGTTTCAAAATTACATAGTGAAGTTTTTGAAAAAATTCTTGCAGTTATACCAGATCTCCGATGGCATAAAACGGGGTCCTCCACTGTTGAGATGATTCCGGCATTCTCCGTGGATCAAATCTAAAAATAAAAAAACTCTTTGAACAAGACGATATCTCCGTATAATAACTTACGAACAAATAAAAAAAAATTAAAAAATATGCGTTTACAAAAAAGTTGAATCTTATCTCAAATTTTGTTCGCTTTGGATCTGCCAAAATATGGTTTTTGTCAAAACACAGATAGGTTATTGTAACATACTATATGTGGAAAAGAAAAATTGATTTTTTTCCATTAACGCTAACAAGATATGAGATTAGAAAGTAGCAATAAATAGCGAGAAAAAGAGATAACGAGAGAGAGGGAGAGAGAGAGAAAAAGCGATATCGACTTAGATAGAGTAGCAGCCGTAAAAAATAGAGAGAAATAAAGTTAATCGGCTCAACATGTAAACCTACATAATACTACCTACCATTTTTTTCAAAAATTTCCTACTGGGATACTGTAATTATTTTAAGAAGACATTTGAAATAACATTGAAAACAAAATCCTTTACTGAAGATATCAGAGCGATACAGAGATGCTTACACGTACACAGATATCGAGTAATTGACAAATTTAATGGAAGCTTAAAGAGATTTGCAAGATTAGCATGTAGTAGCAATGTGATTTTTGGTTCAAGCAAACTGAATAATATATACAAGTAAACGTATAAATATTTACAACAAACTCAGTAATGTATTAAGCTTTCAAAAAACTTTAAAGATATGAGTTCATGGTATATAGTTTTGTATGCTGACAGCTCCACACTAAAACATTGTACGAAATTGCATAAGTAGAGCTTTCGATATTTAATTTTTATTATATTGATATGCTTTTCAAACCTTATGAAAGCTTTCGTGAAAGCTCTGCTGATTAAAAAACTACTTAGGGATGTATTTATATATTTGACAGCTCTACACAAAAACAATGAAGTTGCATAACTAGAGCTTTTAACGGTTATATGAATAGCTTTTAAAACTTTATGAAAGCTTTCGTAAAAATGTTGCTAATTAAAATACTGCATAGAGGATTTTAGTTAGCTGCAATAACCCATAAAGTCAAAGCTTCTAAAGAACTTTCATTAATATATTTGAAAGCTTTTTGTAAACTTTGACGTGAAAACTTTCGAGAAAGTTCTACTCATTAAAAACTGCATCAACTGCATCAACCAACTAATGTCAAAACGTTCAAAAAACTTTCAAGCTTTTTGCAAACTTAATGTCAAAGCTTTGACAAAACTTTCATGCTCTTTGCAAACTTTGACGTGAAAGTTCGGCTGATTTAAAAATCAGTTAGCTGCAATAAACTAAATGTGAAAGCTTTTAAAGATCTTTCATTAAAATACATATATGGAATTAGTATGTAAGAAAGCTCTTTGAAAAATTTGACACGAATTTATATATAGGACAGCTCTTTGAAAGCTTTTAATCTAAAGGATATTGCAGCCAATTAAAATTTTACGTATATAGTATATGTATATTTCTCCACAATTTAACAATTTTAAGACATAACGTCAAGTCTACTATCCAAATAAATTATTACATATTGAAGTTGTGAGCTACAAACATGCCATGGAAGCTTTTGAAAGTGAATATATAAAAGCTAGTGGAAGCGCTCTTCAAATTTGTGATGGTGTCACAGATAGGAAAAACCTATCACAACAAGCTTTTATAAAGCTTTCGTAAAATTGTGAAGCTTTTATGATTTTTTTTTTTTTAGAAATTGATTTATAGTAATTGAAACAATGACATGCTTTAAGTTTTTAAGATAAAAAATAATGAAAATATGTTTTCAATTTTTTTTCTTTTTAGATTACTATAGCACTTTTCGAAATTAAAAATCTAACATATAATTTTAGACTTTTTGATCACCCTAGTATGCAGAGAATAAGTTGAGCTTTATTTTACTTGCTGGCGGTAATTTTTTCGAGTGTTCTTATTTTCCGTAGTGAGTGTGTTAAAATCTTAAGAAAACCAATAAATATTTCCTCGATAAATTTTTATTGCAAATATATGCTTTAAATGGAATTTCGGGTGTTCGTGGAGGGTATGAGTGTATTTAAGAGTGCCTTAAGGATGACGCCATAAAATCCAATTAATTCGGTGAATATACATACACACCAAAGCCCGTAACATACACAAAGGAAAACAGGGATTGAAAGTACACACACACATAACAGCAGTAAGCTTACGCAGACATAGAGCAAGCACGCATACATTAGCAATTGAGAGAGATAATACGTTCGCAATTAAATTCGAACCATAAAGGCGGATATTTGTATGCACAAACACATGCACAAATACAACTGTGTGCGCATAAATCCTAAGAGCCTTTGTTTTTATATGCCAAGGATATAATTAGTTAGATAAGATACCAATATGGTAAGAGAAATCGAAGAACAGGCAGAAAACTGACAGAGAACACACAAAGCGGGCGGCAATGTAAGGAAGTTTAAATAGCAGCGTGTTGCTAAGAAAAGAGTGACAATTTAATAGTTATGCGTAATATAAATTGGGAGTGGGGTTAGGACAGACAAATGCAGATTGTACATGGATTATAGTTTGGGTTCGGGCGCCGTGCTTCCTTCAAGCATGCATGGTGCTTGACGCACTAAGCTGGCGCGTGTGGGCCAGACAATTGAAGCAGATAAGTGGCATTAAAGGATAAAGTCACAAGGCAATTTATTGTGCTGCATATGCAAGCACACACACACACATGCACACAAATACATATGCATACCCAAAAACCGGATAAGACCGAGAAGGCAAGCAGGATAACAATAATTACCAGCTGGCGTTGCCAACTACAGGAAAATTAGTGGAAGAGGCAGCCACAAAGCTTACATGGCGCTTCGCAGCAACGACGAAGACGCTCAAACAGCTTGAGGCTGTGGAAAATTAAGCGTGGCATGACATAAGCGGCGCAGCTGGAGCGCAAGCGAGGGCGGAGGTCAATGTTGGATGCAAGCATGTGGGCACCAGCCTGGCAATGTTGCCCAGCGGCGGCGGCAATTAGATAATTTAAGATGTTGCCATAAAATCAAATAAGCTGTTTTGGCAATTCTTCTGCGATGACAATGTAACCAACAACAATGCAGCAGGCGCAGGCAATAAATACGGTATATGTATATGTATGTATGTATGCATGCGGTTTGTTTGCTTGTTTGCGGTGTTGTTATTGGCCGAAATACAATTAAAAATGCTGATAAGCTGAGTTGGGCACAATTTAATTTCTGTAAGCGCACGGAGAACGTGCTTTTGAGGACTGTGTGGGCTGCGGAGGCCTGTTTATCCCCGCTGCGTATGCGACATGCCGCATTGTAATATTTCAAAAAGAAACAAACAGAGGAAGTATTGTAGGATAATAAAAGAAAATACAAAACACATCCGCAACATGTCACCGTAAGGAAAACAACAACAAAAATAACATTTTACTATAATTTGATAGGCAACAACAACAACGAACGAAAGTTCCTTTTTCGCCATTTAAATGCGACAAAACATTTATGAACAGCAGCCGGATAAAATAGGGACCAGCGGCAATTTTTCGGACACACAAATCACGGACCAACCGCAGTGTTTCGTAAATGATGGGCTTGTAGGTTGGATTTTATTTGTATTCGTGCTGTTGTGTGCGTGTGTCTTGTTGTTTGTAGGTGCTTTATTGACGCCCATCAGTGTCATCATTAGCATTAGCAACAAGATGAGCTTTGTCGATGATATGACTAAAGCGTTATAAGTAAATAAGCATATACAGGGTGGTCCAGATAAAAGCTCGATGAAAGCCTTAGTTCGATCCTAATTAAACATTTCGGGATATAACGTTTCTAAAGCACTAAGCTGATTTCCCTTAACATGTTCTACAAATTATTTTTCTTTAAAGAATCTGTGTTAAGGAACATTTGGAGTGAGTTAAAAAGCTTTCGAGAATAAAGCTCGGTGTATCTCACTATACTTTTCTCAGAGCAAAATAAACTCTGTCTCTCAAGTATAAACGATTTTTGTTCCCTACATCGCCAACTAATTTCTAGCATCTTCAGCTTCCCAGTTCTACTTCAATTATTTCAAAGTACACCCATTATATGCGTATGCAGTGGAGCAAAACATTTATCCGTCAACTGACAGCACTCAAATGAGACGACATTAAAATGCTTATCAGCCACAGCTCGAGGCTCAGCGCCAGTCCACGAGCCTTTCAAATACAAAACCAGATCTGGCTGTCACAGCGCAAACTTCGGCATTTGCACTTCGACATAACTTTGATGCTGTTTGGTCATCGATAGCCTGCGGTTATTACGCATGTTGACTTCTTGTTTATTTCACTTATTCCCTTTTGCTGTCCACTTCTTCAACTGTGGGCAGTGAATGGCAATAATTTCGGTTGCCATTTCTGTTTTAGGCATCTATTTGTTTCACTTTGCTAACTTTGTACGCTTTTGCTCTCATTTATTTTATATTTTTTTATGCTTGGTTTTCCACAGCTCAGCTTGACACTTGACCTTTTTCACTGTCACTTTGACCTTTTCTTGTTTTCCTTTTGCGCTTCTGCAAACAAACTTTTTTTTTGCGTTCTATATTGTCTCGCCTCTTTAGGCTGCTGTGACTGTCGTTCCCTATGGGCTTTTTCTACGTTTTCAGAAAGTGTTAATTTGACAGCATTTTTCGTTGCCTCATTTACACTATTTTTTGTTTGTTTTGTCAGCTGGATGCCCCTCACATTCGTGACACTTTTGCTCTAAATCAGGTAAGTTTTGTCAGTGTGACGGTCACCTTCCGCAGGTGATCTAGAATTCTGCGCTTATCATTTGTTTAAAATGTGGTTATGAATATATTTAAAGGTATCATTTAGATCGGAATAGATTGATAATTAGATTTGATGAGTTAAAATTCTGACGTTTGTTAGGGATATAACTATATCATTAAAGATAATATTTTGTGAATTTGAAACTTTAAGTTTTTTGAGAGCTTTTTCACAAATCAGTTAAAAAGTGCTTTTCAAAAGCTTAGTTAAACATTCTATCATATAATCTGATAAATAAATTATTTTTCAATATCGAAACTGCAAAGATTATGAGCTGACTCCCCACTCTCATCCGTCTGGAATCGAGTCGTTTCTTCGATGTCTAGCGTTGGAGATTTGGACCTCCAGTAAGTTCGGCAGGCATTGGTCAACGAGCAGAGCTTGTGCAACTGCGGCATCCTTCTGTGAACCGTAAGACATTACCCGAACAACTGGCTCTTAGTAAAATTTATATGGAGGAATGTGAGGTGGAATAATCTTATCATTTCTTTCTCTAATGCATTGCTTTTGCCAGACTGAGATTTAAATACCTTTCTAGACATGCCTTTGGGGACCCTAGTGAAAAGACTGGGATTGATATTAACCGGCTTAATAAGTTTCTGGTGAGCACAAAACGCTTCTCGATCGATAGTAGATAGCTCTTTTGACTGCCACAGCGTTAAAATCTACTTCTATGCTAATCTAACTTTATTTGCAAAGCTTCCTAATGGTGATATATAACGTTAGTTCTTCTGAAGCTTCAACAGCAACACTTTATTAGGCAGCAATTTGCAAAAAGTTTTGTACAAAGCTTTCAAATTTTGAATTGTGTTTGAAAAATATTAAACGTTTACCCTGCAGGGCACAAATTACCTTTAAATTTCACATAAATTTATAATTATTTATTGCATTATTCTACTAAATCACAGCAAAATATACTAAATCTACAATTAAGTGATTTGTAGAGTTTGAGAATAAAGAAGAGAGGTAAAAAACTACGCAACATATGAGAAAAAAGTGAAACCGAAATATTTTCAATGGACAGCACTTCTAAGAAACCGCAGTGGCAGCAAAGTGAGTAACGAAAAAATACTGGAAGAAACATAATAAATGTGAACCGCCTAGCAAGCAGTCAATTGAGATCCAGACTAACAAGAAAGCTCCAAAAAAAAAGGGGACAGCCGTACAAAAATTTGGCCAGACGCGCTGCGATGAGTCAAGAAACGGTACAAACAACAAAAAAAACAACAACAAATTTCGGTTGCATGCATTTGCTGCGCCACTTAGCGACGCTGCCAATGCAACATAATTTACTCAAATCTTTGACGCGCACACACAAACACACATGCCGTTTATAACAGACTTGCTTGCATGCTGTTGCAGTTGTGTGTGAAAAAAGATGCAGATACTTACACACATGAAGAGCACAAGCTTTCTTATAAATATATACTCGTGCACCATAAATTGCAGCCTAAACATTTCAAATCATTATCAAATTAAAAGCAATTTAAAGATTTTAACTTAATTGGCATGTTCGGAATGCTCTTATGACGCGGCTACCCGAAGGAGACTCTGCGCATGTGTATGTGTGACTGTGTGGAGCAGAAAAAATGTGCGCTTTCAGAGATTATGCGCCTTTTATAGCGCGTTGTTTTCTTTTCTTGCTTTCTTATATCGAGTCTCCATGTTTGCTTGTCAGAATTCGTTGATATATGGCTAAATATGATGTATGGCGACGGCATATTTATTATTATAAATGCTTTGCTTTTTTAGGAAATTAGCTGTTTGGTGCATCTTTTTGGAAATTATTCTAAAACGTTGCTTAAATATGTATTCACTTGGACATAATTGAAGGTCAGATGGTAAAAATAAATTATGCAAAATGGTTTATTAAGTGGTGGACCTCGCATATCATGTCAAAGAAATTTTTTGGTCTGTAAAATAAAATCATATAGAGCTGCAAATGAAGATGTATGTAAATTAGTGATGACTAGTATCGAGCCTTCAAGAGTTCGCATGTATACAAAAGAGTTACCGTTAGTCAAGAAAAATCAACCCCGAAAGCAAAATCAGTTTGGATACTGAAATTAACATAAGATCTTGGAATGTGTCTGGTTCTAAGTAATAGTTGGTTATTTATTAAATATTTCGAATATCTTTAACCTTTCAAAGAATGTTTAAACAAAAAATATAATAAAAATAGTCAATAAGCTTGAATAATGTATTCTGCCCTTCAGTTATGTTATAACCTCAGATATACTGACAAGAATCAGATCAGTCAGTGGTATCTCTTGGTAAAATGCTTGATTGTCTTAAATCATTCAGTAGCACACTCATACAAATTTATATATGCGAGAGAAATTTCGGATCAATATTTGAAATCTGTAGGACTAATTCTCATATATGTGGACAGATGGACAGACGGGCATGGTTAAATCGACTCAGCTCGTCACGCTGAGCATTTATGTATATATACATTTATAGGTTCTGTTCTCCGACGTTTCCTTCTGGTTGTTACAAATATCGGAGCAATACTACCATAATATAACCTGCTCAGGATATAACAATTTCCGCATACAATACGACTAGACATTACATACATACATGTTGTAAGTCTCCCTAGTCCTTCCTGAATTTTCTATTATCCATAAATAATATACAAAAACTGTATTTTATTTGCATAATCATAAAAAGTAATCATATAAAATTAATACGCACTTCACACCACATACATAAGTACTAAGCACCATAAAATTTGAATTATAATAATTTTGTCAGGCCATTACTTCGTATGACAAAATCATTAGTTGGCGTTTTGAGGCTAAGAGGCTGACACGCCGATTATTTTACTGTTGCCACCAGCACTTGTGGCACTTAAGGAAATTGAAAAGTGACAACGGAAAAATGCTTATCATAATTATTTACATATGCACACATACACAACAACAAAGCTGAAGCAAATGAAATAGTAACAGATTTACATACACATAAAAATATTTATATATACATACATACATGTATGTGTTTGTGCGCCTAACAACTGAAAATGACGACACGGACAAATACCAGCGTCTTCAGCAGCAGCAACAATAACAACAACAGCGACGACGATAAGCTGCTTGTTTTATTTATTAACTTAATTTCATATGTGTGATCAGCAACAAAAATAACAAAGTTTTGTTAGAAACTTTCGGCGCAACGAAAGTAAAATGGAGGAGATACGGAATTATTGTGGCGACGCGGCGAGAAAAAATTGCCGACTTCATCATTATTTGTTGAAAGGCTGTGATTATTTTGGGAAGAATGAAGTTGAATGTGTGGCTGTGTGTGACTTACCAGAATAAATACATAGTAGCGAATGGGGCAAACAAACGTTTCAGCCGAACACTTTGTCATAGGGTTGAAGTCGAATAGTTTATCGCTGGTATAAGTATTAGCCGCGCGATTTATGTGAATTCCAGCACATTAATAAATATTTGAAACAAATGATAATGAAAATGTTGTATCTAGCTGCTCCGCCCAGCAGCAAAGCAATTGAGCATGAATATTGAATAAATAGCATGAAATATGTTGTGGAGTGCTAACATGTGGCAAACACGGGGTAAAAACTAGGAAACTTTAAATCAACTAGTTCCGAACTAGTTTTTTTGTGGGTAGTTCACAATGTGGATGCAGGAAGCGATACCTTAGAACCAATTTCGTTTGTGTTTGCGACATGGCTGAGAATTTATAAAGTAACTGGTTCATAACTAGGCTCCTAGTGACCAGTTTCAAGCAATAAGAAATTTTAGATTCATATCTTCAATTTAGAAATGAACTAATACAAAACTTTGAAATCGATAAAAAAAATTTTCTAGTTCGATCTTCGAAAAGTTGTAATAAATATAAATTACGTTAACTGGTCCAAAACTAGTTCCATTTAGTCTAGTTTAGACATTATCTCCAAATCTAAGACACGATAAGTCTGCTGCACTCTGCTTTCCACACCTAAACATACATATAAGTATAACTGCATTTGTCATCTGGTCAGCCAGCAGTTTGTCAACAGCTTATAGTCTAGAGCATCTCTGCTGCCATTTCGACTATCAAAATGGGTTGTCAAATGGCCATTAAAAAATTACAGTGTATTAATTTTTTCTAAGCGCAATTCTAAAGCGAATGCTACTGCTGTTGTGTGGAAAAATATGAGAAGCAGTGCATAAAGGTCTTGTGGAAGAAACTGTGAAAGAAAAAAAAATTGAAAGAAATGCATTTGAGTGCTATAAATTTCATGGTAAATTAGGTCAGTGTGTGGTGATTGCTGTGAGGCTGCACCAATTATGCGCTTATAAGAAAATGAAGAGATGCTGGAAGTGTTTTAAGGCGCAATGAGAAGATTTTGAGACAAAATTGTAAATTTAGGGTTATATGGAGCAAGAAATAGGGGGTCATGTGACTCGCTGCCAGTTCGTATTTATCAAAATTTTAGCTACATTTTGGTTCCATATATAACCCTACTATATATATACACCAAATTTGTTGCACAGAAATTATTACTTTTTAGTTCAAACTGCTCACAACTATTTGCCACATTTTTGTTGCCACACTGACCATCGCATTCATTACCAACTACGCCGTTAGCCATTTATTGCTGCTCTGTCATTTCTCTTGTAATTAAGTTTGTTTTGTATGTGCAATTACTGCTCAATTTGTTGGTGTCAGCATTGTCCAGCATACTTTGTTTTCTTGTTATCTAATTCTCTATAGTTTTTTCACCAGTTTTATTACATAATTTTCGTTGGAAAAATCTTCGGGTGGTCCGGCAATTAAATATTGTGGCATTTTTGTCACACATACTCCGGGCCGACATAAAAGTTCCCATAAAAATATTGTCTAATATTTCACTACAGATTACAGCCAAACATACTCAAAGAAACATACATATATGCCACATGTGACTATTTGTTTGCCAGCCCGTTGCTTATGTCATAAGAGCGCTGTGTGGTCATAGGCCTGTTTTATAGTTCTCTATTTCTGGGTTTGCTTTATGGCTTCGTTGACAAAAGGCGACTGATAGCATCGCTCTAATAAAACTCGGTGTCTATAATTTTAAGGTTTTTTTAATGCTTAAATGTGTGAGGTATTAAGGAAAAATAACGGCGTTTAATAAAATATATGATTCTAACGGGCGAAGATTTGTCTAATCGTTCATCTTTTCGTATAAAGCTTAAAAGTTTCTCACTAGAGTAAGACTAGCGATTTCTTACAAGAGATAACAAAGATCTTTTAACAAAGTTCTTTCTCAAAATATCACAACCTCTTTCATAACTCTCGCTTCTGTTTTGAAGGTCGCTTTGGAAGTCCAAGAATACGTTGTGAAGTATTTTAGTGTGGGGTATTGCTGAAAAATTGAAGTGTGCGCTCGATGACGAAATATTTAGAAGAAGTAATTAGATCCTGAAGTTGCTTGGAATTTATACTAAAGAAAACAGAATAGTGCAGAAGTATTTTTTGGGAATTTCTTAACTAAATTTTTGAGTTCAAGTAACTCAAAGTAAAATTTAAGAACTATACTATTATCCAATTTATCCGAGCCACTATCCGAGTTATCCGAGCTAAAATCCGAGTTATCTGATCTAATATCCGAGTTATCCAAGGTACTATCCGAGTTATCTGAGCTAATATCTGAGTTATCCGAGCTACTATCCGAGTTATCTGAGCTAATATCCGAGTTATCCGAGCTACTATCCGAGTTATCTGAACTAATATCGGAATTATCCGAGCTACTATCCCAGTTATATTTTTTCTCCTCATTATGGAGAACAGTTCAGAGCATGCATAATTTCTTTGCTCTACCAATTCAAACTGTAATTTTCTCAGAAAGTTTGTGTGAGACTGATCGGTTGGTCTTTGAGATATCCACTTTTACTGCAGCTATAAGCCGATTTTACCAAGTTTTGGTAAAATTGATAATAGATTATACAGCAGAAGTGCGGGTTTACTATAGAATTTCAGTTAGTTTTGTCTCCTTTGTACGAGGTCGCAATATCATATATTATACTTGTTACTTGTTACTTGTTATTCTTTTCTTAGAAAAAAAAAAAAATTCAAAAATCTACAAGCCCACCCACACAGCAACTGAATACATTAGTCAACAAAAAAAAAAAAAAACTAATTTTATAGTAAATTCGTATTTAATTAAAGCTCTTGCTTTCCTCTCATTCGAACTTCTCCTCTCCTTTGGGCTCTTACAGCAACTAAACTAAACTGTCAACCAATTGCTTGGTCACAATTTGTTAAAACTACACAATAGTAATTCACTGTCAACGATTAATTAGGTATAGAAACTGCCTACATTTTAATTATTATTATTTTTTGTTCGTAGAAAACTCAACCGAAACTGCTTAAAATTAATCCATACCAAACAGCGTCCAATTAATCACCTTATTTCAAAGAAATTTTAGAGAAATATTGGGCTTTGTCAACACTTCAAAGCAGAAAGCCACAAATAGCGCCTAATTGCCGAGCTCACGTAGCACTTTCCAAAGACAGGAAATGCTGTTTCCTTTCTTCTCACTGCCATAGAAGCTCCGCCACGCTGAGCGCTGACTTACAAAGCGACAATAAGCTTTTTGTTCGAAACTCGCTTAAAAGCCCAAATTGAGTCATGTCATATATCAGCTCATATATAATTGTCACACATTGACAGCTGTCATCTTTCAAACGGAAGACGCTAAAGAAGAACTTTAAGAAACCCAAACTGGCCTGAAGCCCACTTTTTGTGATATTTGCATCGAACTACACATGTTTATGGTCAAATTCATTATTCAAATGTACGCGTCCGTCTACCATATGTGTATGTATGTAAGTGGTTATGAATGTGTGGTTAAACAACTCAATTTGGTCGCCGTTTTGGCCATGCCTCCAAACTGCGCTCGGTAGTCGCCACACTCCGCGGCAATTTGTCTTGTTTCTAGGTGTGGATGGAAATGCTTGGTTGTCGCTTAACTAATTGCCTTGCTGTTTGGGTCTACACTGACAATAACTTTTATTGAATCTCATTCAAACTAGGCTTATGTGTGTCTTCGAAGCTTTTTGTAGCGTTTCGGTGTTAAACTGTGCACCCACGCGATACTCGTATATTTTTTTCGAGGTAATACAAATGTCTTTAACAACATGTTTTATGTTTTGAGGTTATGTTTATAATAAAGTCATTAGCTTTGTTCGATTTGACGTTGACAAATATCAGGCATAAAAACGTGGCTGTGAAAAATAGTGCATAATAACTTTTAAAGGTTATGAAAGGAGCACTGAAGCCGGCTCTACTACAGCAACACCTAATTTTTGTATTGTATACATCATCAAATGGTGTTGAACCATTTGAAAAAGGCTGCCTACAAAAAGAACCTCAGTGCTTGGGTACCACATGAATTTTCTGTGAAAAATTTTATGGTCCGAACGAACATCTGCGATTATTTGCTGAAACGAAATGAAAGGTGGAACAAATATGACAATAATTATGGTCCACGCCTAGTGAAGCTCAACAAATGGTCGTAAAGCCAGAATTGACGCCTTGAAAGGTTTGGCTAAATGTTTGGTGGGATCAAAAAGGAACTATCCACTATGAGCTGCTACAGCCTGGTCGAACGATTGATTATACATTTCACAGATGAGATTGAAGCAAGCAATTGAAAAAAACGACCAGAACTAATCAGCAGAAGAGTTTTGTCTTCCGTCAGGACAAAGCTAGACCACACAAATCTTTGATGAATCGGCAAAAACTGGGAGAGCTTGGCTGGGAAGTTTTGATGCATTCACCATATAGCCCTGATTTTGGACCATCGGATTACCATTTGTTTCGGTTAATACAGAACTCCCTTAATGGAGTAAAGTTGGCTTCAAAAGAAGCCTGTGAAAATTACGTGGCACAGTTTTTCGTCGAGAAACCAGAAAAGTTTTATACTGACGGCAAAAAGAAAAAAAAAGTGGATGACCAAATTCGTTAGAGTTCATTAGAAATATACAAAAAATTAAGTTTAAGTTTGATTATAAATACGAAAGGACTATTTCGACTACCCAATATATGGTATATATGCTGCTGTAAAAATTAATAATTTCTGGCCTTCAATTCAGAGTCACTACCCTGTGACTTCTTCGACAGTCCAAACCAAAAAAACATAATCCACAAAAATATTTTCTTTTCAGTCAATTTCACCAGTGTGGCAAACCATTGTTGCACCCCGCTAGTCCCTCATCCTTGACGCCCAAACACTCACAATTCCAGACACACATTTCGTCACCTCGTTCTGCTCGGCGGACGACATCAAAGCATAACAACAAAGCTCAACCATTTCATATGCGGCGCATACATCAGGCGTTGGCTACGCGACGCGGCAGCTGTTGACGGCGACAAAGCCGCTAGCAGCTTAATTAATTTAGTTAAAGACGCTTTTTTGCACGCTTTGTTTAAAATTGCAAATTTCATTTATTTTTTCTTTTTTTGTTTTTGATTTTCGCGCACATGCATATGCCACATGACTGTACAATTGGGTTGTGAGTAAAAAATAAAATCGCAGCGAAAGTGAGTTGAAAGCAAAAGGCAAAAAGGCGAGAGGCGACTTAACACATTACCAGTTGGACTCGTTAGTTGTGCCGCCAAAGGAAGAATTGAATTGAAATGAAATGCCAGAGACAAGTGAAACAGTTTGCTAAGGCGCGCAGCAAGGTGGCTGGACAAGCGTAGGGATGCCGAGGGTGTGTGGCACGTCTGCGGCCGGCATACTAGTAATGGCTATGCAAAACTGCCGAGTGGATGGCTGCAGACAAAAAATCGCGAATAATTCATAATGTCAGAAACGTGCAAGTGTTAAAAAGCGCCGACAACAATAACAACAGCCGCACTAGAGTATATGAGTATGTAGTATGTACGTGTCGCCAGATGCCTCTATATGTGGCTAGCTGTGTTGCCAGCGGCTAGAGTGAAGGCTACAGCAGCAGCAGCTGGCAACGCCACGGTCGCGACGTCGACAATGGCAATCTAATGTGTGCGGAGAAGCCGTCAATGACTAGCTTCATCATGTTGCAAGTGCCTGTGGCATGACACTCTGCATGTAGTATATATGGGGATGTAATATGTAGAGCGCTATGCAAAGCAGACCACAAGTTGCAAGCGCCAAAGACAGGATAGCTGGTGCGATAGGAGGCAATTCATATACGAAATAGATGAGCTGCAGACGCGACAGCTGCTGAGATGTGACTGCTAATATTACAAAGGCGTCGGGCGGAGCGGGAAATAGCATCATCAAAGCCATACTAAGTAGTGTGGCAGCACAGATTTCGCACACACACAAAGACTCCTGCATATTTGTAGGCTGTCGCTTGCTTTATTTTTCATTTTATGCCATTTTCAGTTTTTGCAACTAGAAGAGAGAAGCATGCGGCCTGACCAGCAGCGTTGTGACACTTACAAATATGTACATAACTACATGTGTATGTGTATTACATGGTCCATTCCTTGCTGTTCGCACGTAGTTCACACTCAGCGGCAGCGCCACAGTCGATTCACCTCTGTGGAGAGTCAGTCAAGTTCAATGCATCTATAAAATGCCATCATAGCTGTAGCATGCGGCGCATAATTACTGCACTGAAGCTATGATTTATATGTGTTAGTTGGCTGTACATGCACGTGTTGGCTTTTTTATTGCAACGTTATTTGTTCGCCTCGCGCTGTGCCTTTAATTGGTTATTAATGAAGCCATTACGCTGACTCGAATAGCAGACTATGTTTTTTACTGTAACTAGAGTGAATGAGAGTCAGCGTTCGTGTTACTGAGTAGCACTGAGGTGTTCTGGCACATATGACGAGAAGTTCTAGCATATTTGGCTAGTATAAGTATTTTTTTATGTCGAGAGATTCCACCCCTGTTTTACAATAATGATGATCTAATAGCCAATATAAATCTGTCAGACAATATACATATGTAAATCATATGTCGGTTACTTACTCCTTCAACTAAGTTTCTACATGTAATGAAATTTATAAAAAAAAAATTATATACATACATATTTTTTGATTCGAATGAAAACTACTCCTCCCGTTTTGACCTTACTTCTCTAGAATATCAGCCACATTCGTTATTATTCATACGGCTTAGTCATACCTTTTTCAAAATATGTTTATCACAATTTATGCTAATGCAGTTTTGCAATTACCGAATGCCGCCTTAATGCACTGGTGTTGAGTGAAGAACTTAAATCATAATTCACGCACATAAATACGAATGTAAGTGTACGTTGGTCCTCTATGCGCCTACCCTAGTTCAGCCGTTGCAAAAATCATTTATTTCTGCTTTTTGGCTTAGTCATGCCCCTCGCTTTCATGCGCTTTAATTTATGGCAGCAATTATTACTGAAAAATGTCAATGAGTTTTACTCGCGCAGAGCAAAATGTTTGTAAAATAAAGTTATTATTTTGCGGAGTGATGCCACCGAACGGAAAAAGAACACATTAATTAATCGGAATATGTATGAGTGAATTGTAGGACAACTCGCATGATTTGTTTTCTACATATGGATTTCTGTATTACATGCAAGACGCTATGCAATGATAATGCGTACTTAGTTATCGTGTTGGGAGCTCACTGAGTCTTCTAAACTTGAATATTATTTTTTGTGCCTACGGTCAGCTTTGATCTCACTACTCTCACTTTTCTACTATTCTTTTACTCTCTTTCTCGACTCTTCATTGTATTTAATTATGTTTTTACTCGAGGTGTTTACAGTGCATTACATTCGCTTTTGCTATTATATTGCTGCACCCTGTTGTTTTCAGGAATAAAACTTTTGAGCTTTTAAGACAGCATTTCGTATTTCATTTTCAATGTCATTAAAATTTCGAAACGCAAATTTTATTTAGCTTAGATTCATAAAAAGTTGTAATTCAATATGTTCAATTAAATAAGTACGCACTGGAAAGTCATACATATAACTATAAACGACTAACTAACTAAAAAGCTATTTCGCGTGTTTATGAAATATTGCCTTTAGAAGGGTGAAAATACTGTTGAAGCGAGAACTTCGCCTTATGACGAGTTTCCGCATCCACTTCCTCAGGAAAAATAACCATCAAGCATTAGTATACATATTATATTAAGTGATGTAATAAGCACCGAAGACGGTGAACCCTGTGGACGGCCAAAAGAGGTTGTTATCCGTCGTGGGTTTCGCACGACGAGTTGACCATTCGCAGCAGTTTTTAGAGATGTTCAAGCGTAATAAACCTGATTTTATGCGTCGTATGTGACAATCGACAAGCACCCCAGTAGACTGCGCACGATAAATCTGCTCCAAAGCATGGAAAAACGCAACTGACGGCTGGCAAGGTTTTGGCGTCTATATTTTGCGATGAGCATGGAATAATTTTTATTAGCTACGTGTAAAAGGGAACGACCATCAACAGCGATATAGCGTTTTGGACCATTTATAGGACGAAATCCTCCAAAACCGGCGGCATTCAAAGAAAAATGTTGTTTCACCCAGACAATGCACCATATGACAAGTCAGTGAAAGCGGTGGCAAAAACACCATGAATTGGTTTTCGAATTACTTCCGCATCTACCGTATTCTTCAGATCTGGTCCGCAGTGACTATTTCCCGAGGAAACAAAAGACAAATCGTGCTACAAAAATGCCATAGAAAAGTTGTAAGGAATCTTTTTTTGAGAGTAATTTTTTGAGTAAAATGAAGTCAAAATATTTTTTTTTTTTTTTTAATTTAGGCCGAGGACTTTTCAATTGTCATATTATATGCGTGTATGTGCATACAAATCGTGACGTTTTTCATTCGGTAAAATCCACTCTCTTCCAAATCTGCCAACACAATCTCAACTGAAAAAAATTACACAAAATCATGTGTCCTTACATAATATGTATGCAGGAATAAACAATTAAAGCGTAAACGCGCAACAACAAAAACAATGTAAATACTTTTAAACTAGTTAAATGAAAATTTATTGAAAGAGGAATTGCGAATGTTGTAATCAAATAAAAGAGTGTGCTTGTGAATGAAATGCTAACGGTACAATGGATGCGTGTAAAATTGGGAAATGGAAAAATCACAACAGGGTAAAATTAACAGGGACTAACGGACTGACTGGCTAAAATGGAAAAACTCATATCAAATGCGAAGAAACCCAGCGAACCATTTGAGTGGTTACAATGACATTGCTGATAAGCAAATAAAGTTCCAAGTGGATTAAATATTTATTTCAAGATATTGAGGTTATAACTTTTTTCCCATTTTTTCTAATTTTATTTGCGTGATCTCGTTATCATTTCGTCGCAGTAGAATAAAAAATATATATAAATATTGGGTAGTCGAAAAAGTCTTTTCGTATTTTGTCAGTAGATGTCGTTGCAGTCATATATCTCCAGTGCTATATATATTTTATGCTTATTGGGTAGACATTGTTTTTGTTGTTCTGTACTGCAATAATTGTCACTGTCACCATGGCATTTTTTCGCGGTTTAATTGAATTAGTCACACCTACAATAGTAATGAATGTGACACGATGAAACAGCACAACAACATTCATACAATATGCAGCATTAAAAATACACACGTATTTGCTTTTTTTATACCGTTGCTCACTTTGCAACATTGTGCATTCAAGTAAGCATGGACTTAGGTGTTAGCAAATAGTGGATGAATCGGCTCTTCTGCATGAAGTAGGCATTGTTTGTTTACAGAATAAAATGAAACAACTTCAAAGGTCATTTAAATTTTTATTGGAAAACGAAAATCTGAAAAGAAATGGAAAATTGTTGCCATCTGTTAACCTCTTAAAATTTTTTTATAATGAAACTTTATGAAGACAAGCTTAAAATTAAAATTTATTTGAAAAAAGTCCTAGAAAGTTGTAACTTAAAAGACGGACATACATATTTCCACTTTTTCTCTATTTTAAGGTAAAAATATTTATTCATAATAAGCCAAAATTATTAAAAGATTCAGTAGAGAGAAAAAAGAAGATTACTTCTTCGCCCCAAAAAAAACCTCCACTAAGCACCTCAACCACAAAAAAATCACATAAACTACCAGTAATTCATATTCAATACGCTTATGCGTATAAGCACAAAGAAAATTTAAGTCCACCACGCGCACTCAAAAGCTCAACCAAGTGGGTGTTGCCACATTATAATGCAAATTGGCTCTAAAAATTAATTTTTATGCAAGCAGACGCAAGCCTACAGTAAACAGCGCTCACTAGCACATGCAAAACTGCAAAGCGTGCCGAGCAAAGCACACTGTATGTTTATGCGCCTTGAAGTATGCAGCAAGCGCACTTAAATTTACACACTGGCAATGCAACAAAGCGTCTAAGCATTAGAAAACACATAGCATGCATATATGATATGTGTGTGAGTGCATGTGTGCGCCAGGAAATCTTTGTTGCCACTTTTACTAGCAGCAAGTGTCTGCCGTTGGTAGCATTTTATGTATATGTGTTTGTGTGTGTGCGGTTGGTAAGTGTAATTTGGTACTTAAGCAGTTGAAACTTAAGCGCGCAAGTACTCGCTTGGAGCTGACATGCAAGAGATTTTCCACACCACTGTGCACGGCGCATATCTTGCCACATACACACGTCTATGGGTTTGCGCCAGCTCACATATAGTACATATTTTGGTAGTTGGTGGCAGAGTGCGGAAGCGCTGCGTCGTTGAGGAAATGCTTGTGGTTGAGTATCTAAGTAGGTACTTATGTACTTATGGTCGAAAACTAAGCCAAACTACAGTTAAATAATTTTTCTCCTACGTGCAGTTGGTTACTACTGCCGCCGCTGCTGCTTCTTTCCCGATATGATGTGCTTTGCTTTTGTGTATGCGGTCTGTATGTGTTGCATAAGAAAACAGCTAGTTATAATTATTGGAGATTTAGTTAATACATTGTGTTTAGTGCACAAATGAAAATTATTCAATTGAGAATTTTAAACATTTCAATTAAAGAATTTACTAAGTTGGTTGTGCAAAAGTTCTAATACTTTAATGAGTTACCTTAGTGGATTACTTCATTCGCTTGCTTCACAGAAAATATTTTCTTATTATGCTTCCAAAATTTCAGTTAACAGTAAGACAAATAGTAATCAAATATCTTTTTCATCTTCTTTGGAGCTACAATTGTGGCTTGGTCTGAGCCGAGAACTTTTAAACTTTGGCAGTTGCCTCTTACCTCTACGAAATCACGTCAGTTGTACATCCCAAGTGCAGTGAGGGCATTCATTGACTTTATATGCGATTAACTATATCTCATGGTTCGTGGTTCCTTCTGTCTTATCTCCAGTCGTCATCGTTCATACTTCTGCCCCGTATAATAGGACGACAATAATGAGAGACTCATATTCCAATCATTCGTCCGACTTGAGGCTTTATTGTTCTTAAACCGTCTTCAAGCCGTTTTCAAGCTATTTTCACCTCATCTTGGTCGAGTGGCGGGACGACAATTTTGTCGCGGTTGATTTTTGGTGTCAATTCCTCTTCATCCGACACAGCATCCGCCATTTAGCAGGTTCGATAAAAGTTCCGTTCACATTTCGAGTATATTCTGTGAGTCTGTTATCAGGTTTCCATTCCTCCCTTTACAGAATCCGGCCCGGACTTGAAACCATTTTCTGCCACTCTCCTCTTTTTATTGAAAAGACTAATTGAAGTAAGGCTACTTATTTCTCCACCACCGAAAAGGGGGTTTGGGCTACTTGTTTGAGATTCGAAAAGTGAAAAATCTGGGTTTCAAATACTTAAGTTGTTGAAGGAACTTTCAGAGATGATTACTAATTGATATTTGGAACCAACTTTTTGCCAACTAGCCTTTAATATAATAGAAAACAAATAAATGCAAAATTTGCAATTTCGTAAAATTCTCACACAAAATAAGACCGAAAGGTTGGACACAATAGATTCCGAATGGCTGAGAAAGTATTTCGAATGACATAAGTATCAAATTACCAGCGAAATTCTTGAAATTGCGTATTCTCGTACAAAAAAACTCATTTAAGGTTATTGTTTGACAAAATGAATACTAAAGCATTAGCTAAGCAGTTAAATAGTGAGAAAAAACACTGAAATACGCACAAGGCACCTTAGAGGACATTTTTCTTACATAACAAAAACTAATTGTCAATCAATTAGAAGACAATTAGTGGGAATTTGTCACGAGAAGTGCAAAAACAAAAGCAATACAAATACATATTCATGCACGAATAATTTGCTTGTTATGTAAAACCTTTGAGAGCAACGCAATCGCCGCTTACGTTGCGTCATCACGGTTATGCGTCAGGAATTTCGGTGACACACCAACAAAAGCGTATAATATGAAAAGGAAAATTTATATAAGAGTAAGTAAGTGGAATTTAAATTTGATATACCAATTATTTGATGCTTTCAAGTTCAGGAGCAAAGAAAGCAATAGCGAGCAATGCCAAAAGGAAAACGCAATGAAAGCCAAATGTTGAATAAAAACTGAATTTTAATACACAAAATAAAAAAGTGGGAATAAAATGCAAGTAAAAATGGGAAAACAAACGTAGCAGAATTGCGTGCTTGAGCCAAACGCTGCACATTGACAATTTGCGGTGCCGTCTGTCGTTGCCTGTCGTCGTCGCCGTTCAATTAAATTTCGCTTTGCGATAACAAGATTATCCACCGCAGACATCTTGAGACAATCAGATATGAAGGCAGCGGCACAAAAAGTATTCCAACTAAGCAAATTCAAGTAAATAACTGACATACGGTTATGTTACATAAGCGGATGAAAAAGTGGTAAGAGAACGTAGTAAGAGAGCAGTGCGGCTTGGCAAAGTTGTAGGAGACTAGTTACAAAGTAACTAGTTATCAGCTGATAAGCAGTTTGAAAGTGAATGTTGTCAACAAGAGTAAAATTGCGATTGTTTGAGTAAAAAAAGTTCTCATAAACGTAGTATAGCGAACTGGTTACACAACTAGTTTCTAAGTAATGCATCAAAAACTGCTGTTAGCTAAATTAATTTCGAAATTATTTAAAAAAATATATCTTACTAATTTTTAACAAACTAGTTATCCATCTAGTTGCAAAGTAATGCATTATATACTAGTTCCATTCAAATTAGTTTCTTTGTTAAACTCAAAATGGTACTGAACAATTATTTTTAATAAAAAATATAGGTTTCTAAGCAGCTTTAAAACGGAACTACAATGTCTACAATTTTTAGGGTTCCTGTTGAAAAATATGTGCGCAAACTGAACTCCAAGCAACCTCTACCAGGTTGTAGGGCACCGGGTTTTCTTTTGCGCACCGCAAGCAAAGGAGACATTGCCAAATTGGCATTTTGGCAATGAAAATGCGACAAGTACCAACCAGAAAACTTATGAAAAAGGCTGGCTCTCTTCCGCACACACACACACACACTCATACACGCAGGCAAGCAAATTGTATGCTAAGCAGTGAGGAAAGTATTGTTTTGCAAGTAGTTGCAAATGCCACATTTCCTTCCTACTTCCCTTATTTGCAGCACTCGCATTTGCCACACGAGTCCTACTCATCTGCAGCGCGCAGCAATAATTGAATGGACAGGCCGGGCCAGCGAGTCAGCTTGGCTGCCAGCAGCCTGTCTGG
Organism: Bactrocera dorsalis; assembly: GCF_023373825.1. NCBI lineage: Eukaryota > Metazoa > Arthropoda > Insecta > Diptera > Tephritidae > Bactrocera > Bactrocera dorsalis. The sequence goes on along the minus strand of NC_064305.1, from coordinate 4,005,570 downwards.
ACGGCTGCAATTTTACATATTGCATAATTTTGTGTGTTTTTCACGTGCCTTTCAACATTGCTGTGCGTTCGTCTTTCATTTCAGTCTTTCCGTTCTTTATTCGTTGATTTGCCAATGCTTATGTTGGGGAGTTTTTCTGCGGTGCGGAAGCGCCAGGCAAGAAAAGTACGGCTGCCTGCAATTTTCTGCGCATAATTTCACTTTTTATGTGAGTTTTCAATATGTTTTCAAATTAAAATGTGTAGCAGAATTAGTGAAATAAAATATCTCGCAGTTGCTTAATGGGAATTAAATTGCTTTCTTTTTTTTCGCTTGAAGTTTGAAAATTCGTTAGTGTAACGAATTAAGTTTAGTTTGCTGTAGGGAAGAACATTATTTGAAGTTAAGAATTTATTACTCTATCAATAAAAATTTCAGGAAAAAATAGAAGTCAATTTTATAAATTCATTGAATGATTTTGCAGACCGAGACTGAGAATTTTTAGAAACCAAATCATAACTTAAACACCTTCTTAGTTATGTTCAATGAACGTAAGTGGTCCATACTACGGCTTAACGATTTTGGTGGTCAATCGACTGAAATTACCGGCTCACCGAAGTGTTCTTTCCATAAATCCATTGAGTGTTGCGATGTGTGGGAAGTGGCGCTGTCTTGCTGAAACCAAATATCACCGAGATTACGAGCTTCACGACACCATTTCTGTAGAAATACGGACCGATGATTCCACCGGCCCACAAACCACAGCTCTGGATTCTCTTCAGGTTGCTCTTCGTCCCAAATGCGGCGATTTGCTTGTTTGCATATCCATTGAGCCATAAATTGGCGTCATCGCTGACCAAAATTTGGCTAGAAAAAAGCGATCTTCTTGGAACTTTTTAGGAGACCATAGAGCAAAACGATGTCGTTTGGGAAGGTCGAGCAGCTTCAGTCCTTGCATAAGCTATATTTTTACGCTTTCAGTTTAAGTTATCGACGTAAAATGCGCCAAATCCTATACTAGGATCACGCGATATTTCCATAGCTAGTCGATTCCTTGTATGATATATGACGAAATTGTACAAAACTTAGACAGAAAATATACAATCTTTTTTATTTCTGACAATTTTGGCTCACCTAGTCTTTATTTAGAAAATTTAGCCGGAAATTGTTTTGAGGCAAAGTTGTTTGCACTAATTTATATGGATTTATGTTTTATGTTGTCTGGAGAACCCTAAATGTAGGCAACGATTTACCTTCGTAACCAACAATCTTCCCTGCTTTGCCTTCATTTAGGCTCAGAAAAGAGTTTGTTTTAAACAAGGTCAAAACTTCATACGATGTGGATCTACCAGAACTTAATTTCAACGCATTCTTTATGCATTTTTAAATAAATATTGAAACAACGCTGTGCTCTTTTCATTGGGGGTATATTTTTACGTGGCGGATCCCAAACCCAGTGTACTACTCTGCGGACGGATGGTTCACCTTCTCCTTTTAGCTCGCCTTCAATTGTTTGTTTTTTAGTTACCCAGAAGTTGGTCTAAGGCCGTTTGTTGTGAGCTGCTTGCGCCATGTATTGAATAATCGTTTACTCACTTGGGTAAGCTTCTACACATGACTGTAAGAAAAAGAAAAAGAAGATATCCCTAACTATAAAGAAAAATAAAGCTTTACATAAAAATAATTGCTCCATTTACTGCAAGAAAACTTTAAAATCTTAATTAACCGCGACTCACAATTAAGCAACTCTAATTCCACTGATTAAAACTATGCCAATTAAGACATTAACATCTAAAAGAATAAAATATGAGTTAAACAGAGCAAAGCATATAAAAAACATTGAATTAACGCAGAACACTATAAACGAAACTAAGCATACAAACAAAGCAGAACAAGCGCTCAATTAGGTAAAGAACAAACAAGAGGGCCGAGAAAAACTGTTATTTGAGCTAAGTTGGAAAAAATACGGTATTTTAAATTATGATAGTTACAGGCGGGTGTGTTGGCAATTAAGATTGGCCATTGTGGACGCTTAATTGCCGACTTGTTGGATTGTTGAGTGGTTGCTTTTGTAATTTGCGCTGCCGCAACAGTGTCGATGTTGATTCTAATGCTGGGCTGCCACATAAGGCTTGCAGCAAATGCGCAGCTACAGCAATACAGCTGTAAGAAAGTTGCTTTTGTTGGCTTTTACTTTTATTATTCCATTCTTGCTGCGGGTGTCATCAGCGGACGCTTTGCGGCTTAATTACACACACATGGCTGCCAGTTGCGTTGACAACGAAATGAGCAAAAGTGCAAGTGGGCTGTGGGGTGAAAGGAATAGAGAGAGTCGCCATAAAAAAATTATGGCACTAAATACATTAATTGCGCCAATGAAGCAGTCGGAGAACCAGTTGAGCATTTCTTCTCTATAATTACAGTAGGTAGGGGTATTTATAACAATAACAACACGTTATTTAGCTTGAGTGTATAGAAAGCAATGTCGCATTAAACGATACTATTGTTATTAAACTAAATTATCTTAATCATGTGAATTTCATAACCAACAAAAAGACAGCCGTAAAGAGATCTCCTATTAAACGCGATTTTCACCACGTACGTGCTTTCCAAGCTTTAATTGCTCTAGAAACATTGTCTGTCGGAACTACAGTGCTTATGGCATCCTTCCACATGCTTGGTTTAAGTAGAACCACCATCTAGGAACCTGTAGTAGGTTTTATGCAACCTAAGTTGGAACCAGTATTGAAACAATGGAGGCTTTTGAAAGGTCTGACAAATTTTCTTCAGACGGTTTACAGATTGTTTTTTGTAATAAAGATTTATCATTTTTTACATATGGTATAGACCCTGATTTGAGAATCTCGGGACGATGGATTGGAGATCTGTACAAAAATACAGGTTAAACTCATTTTGCCACAATTAACTTGTAATGTGTCGGCTTGATTGACAATACTAATAGATTTGTTGTGTAGTACATGTAAAGCGAGAGAGAGAGAGAGGAAGATAGTGCGCTGGTCAGGAACTTTGTTCTTATGAAAGAAAAATAGGATAGGTTAGGTTGGTCTGGTAGGCCAATGAGCCATGAATAAATTAATTTTGACCCTTGACGAGGTTACTGCCTTGATTGCTGGTTGGCTGCCTACGTAGATGTTGACCTTGGAGTTGCCTACTGGTGCTTTAGAGGCTAGCTTTCGCAATAGCAAAGACCTCTGCTTGCAGTGGTTCGCAACTTAGAAGGTTGTCTTGTTTTCTCTGAAGAATATATCTCCCCACTAACTCCATCCTCCATTTTCGAGGCATTTGTATAAATGTTTAGTGTGTTGCTTTTCCAATTAAAAAGTGGGATCATGTAGTCGATGCTCACCAATCCGCCTTTACCAACCGGGCTATGTCCGAAGGTTCTATATATTAATTCTCCTGCAGCCAGTGATTGCTACTCCGAGTTTTCAGCGAAGAGATTTATAAGTGTCAGGTTTAGCGCTAGTTTAGAAGCTTCCGTTGGAGTGGTTGTTAAAGTTCCCGTTATGAACAGCGAGGATTTCAATCCTTTCCATTGACTTTCGGTAGAGAAATTTCTATTCACCATAGAGCAAAACCGTAGAGCAGAATTGGTGTCACAATAGCTGTGTAGCTCCAATGCATGAGAGAAGGAGAGAGCTCCAGTCCTATCAGCTGCAAGAAGATTGAAAAAAGATGTTATCGGCTTACTTTACACATTAAAAGTAAAGGCACAGAAATTTAAATAAGAGTGAGGAAACTAATAAAGCCCACATCAAATTCCTAAAATATTAAAAGTGGAATTCTGAAATCCCTTTCAAGAAGATCTCTGGCTTCAACTAGTGCTACAAACGCAGTAAAGTAAATGCTTCCTCAGCATGGAAATGCAATTTCCATATATAAAGTTGTATAGTTGCATAGTAAAAAGTAAGCTACACATACAAAAGTAATGATTTATGTTACTAAAAGAAAAGGAAGCTCATACTTAATATTTATAACTCATTTGTGGAATTTAGCGTCCAACAAATGTGCACAGCACAGCACCTCCCACGGTTTACAAGCGCTACCAGCTACAGCCAGCAGCAAGAAAGAATTCACGTCACTTCATGCTACAAGTGTGCTAAGCCAACACTTTGTTGTACACACTTTGTCAAGGGACGCAGTTGTTGCCGCCGTAAATTTAGAAGAGCATAAAAGTTTTAATAACCAACAAAATGCAGAAATACCGGACTCGGAATAAGAAGCAGAGAAAAGCAGTCAAAACGCTGATATGCCACACGCATGCGCTGCGTCCGTTGAGGAAGTGTGTATTTTGTTTTGATCGCCAGCTTCACGGCGACAACTAAACAACGGTGACAACTAAATCTCAGCGGCGCGCACTGTTGCTGCAGCAAGTCATAAATGAAACATCACGCTGCACGCAAATTCACAATACGAAGGGAAAATGCAAAAGTAGCAATAACAACCAGCAGCTAGCAGCTATATAAAATCAATGCAGCAACGGTGGCGACATGAATGACTGTGGAATGACGGTCATAACTGCGCGTCTCCACGACTGCAACGCTGTCAACCGATTTTATAGGCCTACTTAAGCGCAACAATAACAACAGGCAAATAAAAAGATGACAATGCGCTTGACTGTGTAGCCGTGTAACATTCACAGATTGTCCCAGATGACAACAGCAAGTCAACAGAGATATGGGAAAAACAACAAACAATTGTACAACAAAATGGTCATAAAACGTCTGCCAGCTAAGCAATGCAGCTAAACGGACTAAAATGTTTGACACTGCAGTTGGATTTTTTCTCAAAAGCCACGCATTCACACACACACACAACTAGAAGTATACATTTGTATAGTTGTGTGTGTGTGTTGAAATGCTGATGTGTGCCGTGTCGGGAATTTGTTGCGCGCTTTTTGCTGCACGTTGCAGGTTTTACAACCAATAAAATTGCATTTTTCACATAATACAACAGTGGGTCATAAAAGTGCGCGTACAGCGTGGCAAACAAATGAGCATTGTAACGGGTGATTTTTTTGAGGTTAGGATTTTCATGCATTAGTATTTGACAGATCACGTGGGATTTCAGACATGGTGTCAAAGAGAAAGATGCTCAGTATGCTTTGACATTTCATCATGAATAGACTTACTAACGAGCAACGCTTGCAAATAATTGAATTTTATTACCAAAATCAGTGTTCGGTTCGAAATGTGTTTCGCGCGCGTGTTTTGTTCAGCGATGAGGCTCATTTCTGGTTGAATGGCTACGTAAATAAGCAAAATTGCCGCATTTGGGGTGAAGAGCAACCAGAAGCCGTTCAAGAACTGCCCATGCATCCGAAAAAATGCACTGTTTGGTGTGGTTTGTACGCTGGTGGAATCATTGGACCGTATTTTTTCAAAGATGCTGTTGGACGCAACGTTACGGTGAATGGCGATCGCTATCGTTCGATGCTAACAAACTTTTTGTTGCCAAAAATGGAAGAACTGAACTTGGTTGACATGTGGTTTCAACAAGATGGCGCTACATGCCACACAGCTCGCGATTCTATGGCCATTTTGAGGGAAAACTTCGGACAACAATTCATCTCAAGAAATGGACCCGTAAGTTGGCCACCAAGATCATGCGATTTAACGCCTTTAGACTATTTTTTGTGGGGCTACGTCAAGTCTAAAGTCTACAGAAATAAGCCAGCAACTATTCCAGCTTTGGAAGACAACATTTCCGAAGAAATTCGGGCTATTCCGGCCGAAATGCTCGAAAAAGTTGCCCAAAATTGGACTTTCCGAATGGACCACCTAAGACGCAGCCGCGGTCAACATTTAAATGAAATTATCTTCAAAAAGTAAATGTCATGAACCAATCTAACGTTTCAAATAAAGAACCGATGAGATTTTGCAAATTTTATGCGTTTTTTTTTTTAAAAAGTTATCAAGCTCTTAAAAAATCACCCTATAGCTACACATATGCTTAAATTTACATATTTGTATGAACATAAAGAAATCTACGTATGCTGTTGTTATGTTTATTTGCGTTTTTGCCGCCCTTTAAGCGTTTACGAGCCACAGCGCGTCATATACTGTCAGCGAAGATGGTGATGTTGGGTGTTGGTTGTAAGCTCAAGCAGCTTCTGGTTCCTCTCTGCAGCTTCATATGCTAACTACTCTACCATAGTTTATAAGTACTGATAGACCGATATTATTTGTTACCGTTAGCGCATAAAACAGCATGTGCTCAACAGTAATGACAAGTTATGGGTAATATTTGGGTAATATTATTATTACCTTTTTTTCAAACATTTTTATGATTATTATTATTATTTTTTCTTTTATATATGTATAATTGTGGGCAAAAGTAATTTTATTTGCAACTAATTTTTTATTAATTTTTATTTTATTTTTTATTTTTTTTTAATTTTTTTTTTTTTGAAATTAATTTTTGAAAATTTTTTTAAATGTTTCATAATTTTTTCCTTCTTATTTTTTATTCAAAACATCAATCCTCATTTATTTAATAATAAACGCATATAAACAAATATTTCAATTTCAGTTGTTCAATAATTTCGTCTCTCGAAACTCGCTCTCACTTTAGCTTTGATCGCTTAATGCGCTTATTAATTGACGAAAGCATTGAGTGTTGAGCATTTGCCTCTTCAACTGGCGCGTGCACCCATTCTGCGTCTTTTCAAAAAATGTATTTATATATTTATTTGCAATTGGAGGCGAGCAAAAGAGCTTTGATCTTTTCGCAAATGGTTTTTTTGAATAACTACTTGAGCTAATTACGTGTGACGACGAAGATGAAAGGAAACTGCCGACAAGGAAAGCGAAAAAAATTAAATAATATTTGCTTTGCATATATAAGGAAAATCACTGCAAGTTACTCCAAGAATATGCCTAAGAATAACAAAAGTCGGCAGTCGGGTATGATCTAAATGGAATCTCCAAAGGCTGTGACCTAAAGGTTATTTCGTTACTGAAAATTTATACAAGCTTGTGAAAGAGTTTGTTAGAATTCAGAATATATTTATTATTTTTTATTAATTTTTGTGGTACCTGAACACATGAGTTCACTTGTCAAGATAGCAGCTAAGTGGTAAATGCTGGTCCAACTGCTTCCACAAGTCCTTTGGTTGACGCAAAAACTTAGTTAAAGCTATGTGCTCGATAAACACTATAACTACGGAGGTCTTGCGTGGACACTTAAAGGCTGAGCATAAACGATATTAACATGAAACTAAGAAAAATGAAAATTTACTTCCGTAGTTGCTGAAACTGTATAGCTGTAGCAATCAACTTGAATTTAGAATAGACTCCGTTAATATAATAACTTTAGCAACCCAACTGCTACCCAATGAAATCAAATACCTTTATAAGCTTTTGATTTAACGAGACCCCAATTTCGCCCCCAGGCTGACTGCCTCCTATCAGAAATCATACTTATCATATACTATTGGTTCTAACATTGAACCATACATATACCTACATAAATATTTATGTTTGTGTGTATGTATAATAGTACATTGGCAAGCGAGCCACAACAATTTTCTGCCACTTCAAATAATAAGGCCACAATAGTGCCACAAACTGAAATCCGATGCAACTTCAACAAAACCAGAGCAGTTTTGTAAACAGCAAGCCACATAACGCTTAGATGTATGTATGTTCATATGTGCATATAAATGTGTGAGTGTAATGTTTGTATGTTGGCATATGTACACATGAGTTTGTTAGCACACGCCAACAACCGCCAGACCAACACTAAGGAAGAAGGAAATTTCGGTTTGGCAAATAATCGTAAAGTCAGCCGCAACAAAGCGCCAACAGCGTTAACAAATTTTTAGCCAGAAATTACTTTGACTTATCTCAAATTACGTCTGGTAAAGTGTGAAACTTTCTAGGCAGCGCCACTAAAACAACATATCCAAACACACAAACATACAAACATATGGCTACATACATATGTAGTTATATTTAGTTATATGGATAACCAGAAACGTTTATAGACATTAATGCTCATGGTGGCACGGACTGCTTCTGATTTTGGCGTGTAGCTTTACTTGCACTAAAGAAACGTTAGTGAACTAGCTTCGACTTAACACCCCTCCGCTCGCACTAGTTATAAGCAGCAGCAATTTGAGCTGTCAAAGTAAAGATTAAATGTGTTGCACAAACTTTTGTACATCAAAAAATGCTTGTATGTGTTAGTGCTAGTACTCAGCAACATACACATACATGCGTCTTCATAGACTACTGCCACTTTCGGCTGCGTTTCCTGTTTCGTTGTTGATAAAGAAAAAAGGTTAAAAAACTTGGCGACTGTCTTAGAAGAGTGTGTGCGTCCAAACACCTTCTGGTATGTGTATATGTATCTTGATCTATTTATGCTATTTGGTAACACCGAAAGAAAAAATACTGCAGAATAACCAAGCTACACACCATTTTTGAAGTTCCTCAATAAAAATACCGCAGTCACTTCCTAGTAACATATATCAAAGTGGTGTGAAGCATCCAGAGTTACACGAAATTAAGGCACCTTTTCAGAAAAAAGTCAAATTCGAAATGGTTTCGTTGTCTTAAGCAGGCTTCCGGGCTGATATGTCAAATATCTAGTTCACCAAAAAAATCACTCACTTGGTTTCATGTCTTAAAAAGTATTACTAATATGGTAACCGCCTCCAGTTTATGACTACTGAATGCTAGTTTTTGGCCATAAACGAGTACTCTTTCGGAAGGTGATCTAAAACTAGAAGGACCCTAACTACTAAGATAATGAAAGAATTGTCGTCCTAATTTTCTGGAATAATATTTGATCAGATAGTTCAAAGGCGCCACTGGAATTAGTATACAGTGGGGAGCAAAATTGAGTATGAAATTTCGATTGGCGAGCTATTACTTCACGAGTTTTGATGCATGATTTAGGTCATCATTCTGTTGAAATATGACTTCTTCTTCGTTACGACAATCACTCCTCTTCTCAAAATGTGGTTATGAAAAATATGCAGATAGTCTGCCTTCCTCATTATTCCATAGATATTTTGTAAAAATACAACATGCCAGTGTGTAAAGCAACTCCATATCATGACGACCCTTCCACCATACTTCACTATTTGTGTAACATGGTTCCTTTGGATGGTCCCCCAATGGCAATGCGAGCGATATTGTTAGCCAACTTGTGGAAAATTATTAAATTTTGATTCGACTGACCAGATTACAAGCTTCCAGTCTTCTGCTGCCTAATTTCGGTGCCTTCGGGCGAATTTTGACTGTTCATTAACATTCCATACTGACAATGCAGGTTTTTATTTTTTACCGCAGCGATATAGCCGATGTCGCAAAGTGCTTTTCTGGCATTCCATTTACTAACAAGCTTATTAATTTCGATTAAATCGTTCTTTGGTGTCAATTGCTTGTTTTCTGATTTGCTCCAATGACAAACAAAAGCATTTAGGTGTGGGCAGCGATCACAGCCAGAACATTTACATTATTTTTAATTTTTGTGCGTCGTCAGACATCCTTACCTGCAGTTTCTTTCAGGCTTTCTTATTAAAAAAAAAAAACAATAAACATTCGAAATGCATTCAACTAGCCATTTCACAACTGTTTTTCTTGTAATGAAGTGCTGAGGATTTAGACAGCGTACTGAATCATGTTATTCACCGTCAATGCTGCAGATTTATATTTACTTCTATGACGGAAGATCGACCGAAAGTAATTGAGACTTGAAAGTACTTAACTCTCTGTAAATGCCTACATTAGTCTCATTCAAAATCCGAATTTAACTTTGTTCCAAATACCTTCCATCATTATTATCATCATATTGAATATATTTTGAACCATACGTAACTTTATAAAACCTTATAAACCTTCCGTTAATCACCACATCTTATAGACGAATTTGCATAATTATGTTGAGAATTGGCCGAATATGTGACCTCTGAAGGAAATCCTTAGATATCTAACAGAATATGAGACATTTAAAGCGACAACTTTCTAATTTGACTAAAGTGAATTTCGCACAAGAAACTAAAGCTCTATGTTTCCCCCGGAAGTAAGTTGCGACCAACTGCCGTTTTTTTTAAGTACTTCCCTTCTTGCATTATTATAATAAAAGCTTTGAAATTCTTTCAGTCAGTCCAGTACTTTTTGTGGCATTTTTTGCGTTCTTTAAGAAAATAATACCCTTCAATTAGTGTATTTTTCAAGATAAATGTAAAGGATAATAAAATGAATTTGGGGGATGGAGTGAAAAGCAGGAGTGCAAGAGGAATAAGCAAACATTTAATGAGGGGAAAGAAATGCTATAAATCACTGGAGTTGAGAGTCGATGAGTTGTTATTGGACAATGTAATTTCCTAGTGCTGTCAGATTCAGAGAGAGAGAGCAGACTTTAAGGAGTTGTGGAAGTAGAAGATTGGTACCGATTTGCGGGCTGTTAATGTACTAAGTATGATATATGGACTCTGAAAAATATATTTATTTGAAACAAAGTTTCTTCGAATATATTGACTGGATTTTATCAAGTATAGTGATGAACTTGGAAAGTATGAAGGACGCACGACTTGCTTAACTGAAAATCCTAATGTTAAAGTATTATACGGAAAATTTTTGTATAGCTTGGTATACTCGTTTGCGTTTCTCGCACTGATATAACTGAAGAGACCTTCTTTAAGTTCAAATCAAGTTCTATGTTAACACAAGTCTCTGCACAGAAAAATAATCGCAACTATCGGTAGAGTGTTTCTGGAGGAGGTTTCATAGGTTGGAAATATAAAACTACCGGCACTGAAGAGCTTCAACAGAAGCACGCGGTGATTCAGAGAGGAGACAATGGAGTGAGTTAATATAAGTCCCGGTGGTATTACAATGGGCCCCCACAAGTCCTAGATGCGTCGACAGACATCCAATCTACCAATCTGCCTACCTTCTTCAAGTTGTTTCGTATGTCGCAATCACTAGCCCGGCGCTCCCAAATTTTTTCGTCAAACCCAAGCATTGAAATCTGTGCGACAAAACCTTTTGGGTTAGATTATAGCGCAGATTACAATTATTGTCAAACTCAGCCAAAAATACACTCAACTGCACACCGGGATGTAAACAAACATTAACGCACAAACACACCCACACATAAAGCCAACTGCGGCGCACCTTTTGAGAAGTGCCGCGTCTGCATAGAACAAAAGCCACGTCTTTACATGCATCATTACACGCCAATTCGAAAGTAATTCGACCAAACTTTCAAAGCCATGAAATTGTGCGCATTCTTCTGCAGCTTGTTCGTGCTTTTGTTCCTTATCCTTCAATTTCGCACTGCCGCACTCTATACACACACACATACGCTTGGATGGGCGCGTACCTAAACTTGCGCTTATCAATAAGAAAACAAAAGATTGCCGCGCGCGCTAAGAAAACATCGAAAACGTAGCATAGCAGCAGGCGCCAAAGCGCTTTATCAAGAAAATGAGACCGAAAGCGAAAAGCGTCAAAGGAGAAGAGTTAAAGTGAGCAAAAATGGGTTTCGCGCAGATTGTTGTTGCTGCCGAGCGATTATTGTTGCTGCTGTTAATTTTATTGAATGCTACTGCGTTATGCGTGTGTGTGTGCTTGTGGTATTTACCTGCTTTTACTTTTCAGCTGAACTACACTTTGCTCCGTTGAATAACTTAATAAATGAGACAGCTTTCTTGGCTGTCTCCAGCCACACGGTGAGTAAAAAATACTTGAAAATAAATAAAACGGAAATCCTGCACCATTTTATTTGTCTGTATGTGTGTGTCTGTGGCACGGTAGCAGCTTAACTTTCGCGCTGATAAATTAACTTCATAATATGCAACATTTAGTAAATTTTCCAAAACGCTGATGCTGGCTGCTTGTCTGGCTGATTACGCGACTGGTAGGATTAACCGTTAGGCCATGTGTGCGCACGCTTTTGAATCCTTCACTCAACCAGACACACACACACTCGAAGAAGGGTTGTCTGGCGGCAAGAAAGCACTTCATTAGCTGACTTATAATTACGACATCAAGGTGCACTTAGATTGTTTGGGGGTAATGCGTGGAGCGTGGAGCCAGATTCAAGTGATTTAGTGAAGGTGGTGGAGTTTATAAATTTTTAACTCATTGTTTGGAAAACTCTGTGTATTATGGAAACTCCATAGTATGAAATATTTGCAGCTTAGAAAGGAAAATTAAAACTTTTTCTGCTTGAGTACATGTAAGTGAAAATATGTTAAAAGAGACTTCGGACTTTTTGATGAAGCGGTTCCCAACATATATTTGAATAGTAAGGTAATGTTAACAGATTGCGCCCATACGAGTTTCACTTAAACACTATCGACCTCTGATGCTACAACCTTGGGCTCCCAAGTTGTGAAGACTGATATTGGCGATGCAGTCAGTATATAAGGACTTGCATGAAAAAACCCAGATTGCAGTATATTTGTTCCTCATATACTTCTAAATACGTACTTTTGAGACATATATTTAAAGGGTTGGTCCAGTAAGTAATAGGACTGAGTCGATTTAAAAAAAATGTATTGAATTCAACCAGTCGTTACATTTCTTTAAAACAAGATTCAAAATAGGCTTCTTCTGCGTCGATACAGCGCTGCCAGTGCGATTTCCAAGTATTGAAAGCGTCACGGAAGCCATTCTCTAGAATAGCCTTGCTTGCGTATCATCGGACTTTTCAGGCAAGGAAACAAAAAAACTCTGTGCGTTGTCGTGGTGCAACTTCCAATCGGCTGCGATGTCTTGTCGGACCCGATGGACCATTCATTTGAGGCTCTTGAGGACTTTTACGTAAAATTTGACGTTGAGGGTTTGTCCAGGAGGAACAAATTCATGGTTGATGATGCTTTGATGACAAAAAAGACAATGAGCATCGTTTTCACTTTGGATTTCCTCATTCCTCCGGTTATTATCAGCGACCTCTTACCGGCCCTCCCTGTATCGTTAACTTTTGCTTAAGTATTACTTATAAAATGAATGTCGGAAGGTATAAGAGGTCTCGTCGTATTTGAAAGGCTTGTTGATGCAATCTAAGTACCGACACTAGTTAGGAGGACAGTCTTCATGATTTTCATCTCTTCAACTATAGGTGAGCTAAGTAAAGGCTCTTCAGGGACTGATGGAGTTTGAAGATTTAAGGGTATGTTCGCCAAACGAAGGGTATTGAGAGCCCAAACGAAGTCTGCTTCATTAATAGTACGAGCTCCAACCGAGTTTGTGGTCAGATCCTTCGTTTTGTCTACAATAAAAAGCTTAAAGACTGAAATTTCGCATCAGAGGCGTACTTCAATTTTCTTTTAACAGATTTCTGAAAACAATACTTGAATTTTTACTATTTCTGCTGTAGGAAACACTGCTCTTCCTAAGCTCTTCGTTTTCAACATAAACATCAAGAACAAACCTGAAACCCGCTCGCTTCCTCAGCATATGTCAAATCTGCTTAATGAGGGACACTTTGCAGCTAGCAATTTTTATTACAACAATAGCACCAACAAACAGGTAAAATGAGAAATAGCGACTACAAGTAATTCCGCGAATCGAGCTCGTACCTCATAACAATAATGAACACACACACACACACACCCAAAAGTTGAGCAAATCAATGCCTCTGATGTGAGGCCAACGCTGTAGTGCTCAAGTAGCAGTGGCAACAGCAAATTGCTGCTAACAACATATATATTTGAGTGCTTCAGTCTTGGAAAAGTGTTGGCTTGAGCTGCAAAATGGCAAATTAACTTGCAACTGTGTTGAATGAACGCGCGGCGCGACAGCACACCAGGCAACAGGCAGGCAAGGTCACCGCAAACGGCAGGAGCAAGGAAAGCAAGCAGCACGACGGCGAGCAAATTATGGTGGGGCAGATATGCCAGCAGATTACTGCAGACGCGGCACATATACATATGTGTGTATTTGTGGCAGCGTCCAGCAATGACCAAGCAAAGGCGCTGAAGGCAACCAATCTGCCGACGTCGGTTCTGCAGTCCATCAGCGAGTCCGTCAGTCAACGTACGAAATGACTAACTGCGCGCAGACACTTTAGCGACGGCGGCGGTGAGCTCAACAAGCACGTCAGGTTCGTCGAGCACGATTTGTACGAAATGTGCGCATGCGCAGCCACAAAGCGCGAAACGCCTGCGAAAGGCTATGGAAGAGGCGCACGGTGTGGCTGCAGTTGCAGCCGGCTGGACGTGCAGTGATAGAAGTGCTGAGCGCTTGCCTTTGCCAAGGGAGCTGTGCGGCACCGCGGTGCTGACAGACGGACAGACGAAATGGTCGATGCGATTGATCACTGCCACAAGTCACAAGAGGCGAAACCTCAAGTACGTGCATATCGAGAATGGGAAGAAGCAGAATAAGCCGCACAACTGGTTATCAGCCAGCAGAGAGGAAAGCAATTGCCACGCTGCTTTTGCAAGTTCTGTGTCTCCACCGCTAACTTGTTCGGCTCTGACTGCCAGCTACGACGATCTGCGTGTGAGTGGTGGCCGCGCGCGACTTTCAGGCATGGCTGCGCTAACTAACAAGGAGGTGATATAAATGGTTGGCCGCCTGACTGCCCAGGCAGGCGACTGGTTGCATTTGATGCCGCAGCGGCGACTGCGCTAATAAGCAATTGCCAAATTACCTTCGCGTGAGTAATCGCTCATTCGCCGAGCGACGTGGTTGCAACAACACCACCACAACAACAATAAGAACGCAGCAAGTTTTGTAAAACAAAAAGATGAAATGACGGCTTGTCGAAGTGGCAACAATAACGCCTTGCCGCGCGCAGGAAGTTCTTGCAACAACACATTTTCGGGGCGGAGCTGCATGCAGCATAGAGTGAAGGGGGCACTTAAGTGTTATTTCTTTTGCTGCTGGTGGTAGGCAGCTTGTTTTTGTTGCTGCTGTGCTCAAACGCTTCAGGTGTTGGTGTTGCACCACCATCAGCAGCAGCACCAGTAACACCAATCGCCGCTGCAACATGGCAGTTGCAGTCGCCATTAGCAGCAACACCAATTTTTGTGGTTGTTGTTGTTGTTGTTGTTGCTTTTATGGCCTGTTGCAACTCGTGTGGCAACACGAATAGCTCCATGCCCAGTTGCAGTTTAAGTGTTACAAGCACACGTAAGTGCAACATAATTTATATGTGCAACATAGGCTGTTGCAAAAAAGGCGCTGCCCAAAACAACAAAGCGGCTGTGAAGAAACGTTCAAAATTTTAAGAATATAATTTGAAACTTCTGGTATTTTTGTCTTCCTTTTTGTTGTTCATTTGTTGTTTTTGCCGTTCTTTCGCCCAAAATATTTTGCTGAACAAAATTTTTATTGTGTCCAGCATATGTGTTGCACGTTCTTACACATGTCTGTAGTTGTATTGCTGCCTATTTCTTTTTAACACGTTGTGGCATGTAATTTGTGGAAATTACCTCTAATTGAAATTTTTCGCGAATTCGGGAGGCTAATGAGGTAGGGTTGCATTCCGGAGTTTTTGGAGTTTCTTCTTCATTTTAATGGCGTGGTAAGTATAGCTTTCTGGTAGCTTTGGCACATAATATAGTTTATGGATACTTTTTATTTCCGAGCTTTTTGGCTTTAAGAGTGTTATATAAGAGTAGGGGTGCTGATAGGTATCTGTTGTAAGATTGAACTGTTTGATTTCTTGTACAACATTGTAGATTTACGTTGCAATATATGCTTCTAATAAAAAGTTTCTGAATGATCATTATATAATCGAACGTTAGACAGGTCCAAAATCAAGAATAAAGAAGAATCGCAAATTTAATTGCGCTTAGCCTTCTTAGTCGATTACTTAAGTTTTCAAGAACTTTTCCAAAGGCTACCTATATTTCGGTAAGTCGAAAAGGTCTTTTCGTATTTTGCCAATAAATGTCGTTGCAGTCGTATATATCCAGTACTACCAATCACATTGTGTCATACCATTTAGTGTTCGAAAGGTGACATCTTAAGTTTCATTTTCACAATTTTTGACATGCTTTTCGATTGTTTTCCTCCACCCAACTTCAACATTAGGAAACCAGTAAGATCTTTAAGCTAAGGTCTTGAAAATATTATCGAAGCAGCGTCATATGACTTTAGCAAACTGCATATATAGCGCTAGGAATCTCTTTAAAAATCCTTGGAAAACGCTCTACTTTTCCCACTTCCTTCAACCATCCCAGCCATCCTTCCGAAGTACTCCTTATTCCACTGTTTTTTAACCAAATGAATTTTATTATGCATTATGCCGTTGGTAATCTCCATAATAAGCTGCATCCTGCATCCTGTATGCCACCATATTGCAGTGACATATTTTTCCCATGCAATAAATATATTCTTACTCTCATATGCATTACTTCTACTTCGTATTTAAAGCATTTTCCCCGCTTTCTTTATAAATAGGTACATACGCCTCGGCACATATTATTTTCAAAGAAACCTCGAATGAACTGAAAACTTAATTAAAACGCTTAAATTAAACTTCCGCAGCGGATGGCGAGCGCTTGAGTGGAAAAGGTAGCGCTGGCGCTGCAACTGGGCGGCTTTTCTGCGGTGTCGCATGAAGAGTGCCGATCCACATAATAGCAGACACACATATTTTTATTATAACCATATATATAATTTGTTGTTGGCACCAGCGGCTATTTTCACTTTCTTTCGACTGGCAGCCGCATTGCGTTTCACTTGCTGATTTTATTAACAATTTATGCAAAAATAAGAAGTAGGAAAGTGGTATAGGACTATATGCTGCATTCCTGTATGTTGTTGTAAGAAGAAACTGAGATTTTTTTTGTCATACAAATCTTGTGCTGTACAAAAATAGCTCTGAGTTTTAATTATTGGTTTTCAATAGTTGTGGCACTACTTTAAAGAATACCTTCGTGCATAGAATCGACTGTCGCGGAGAGTTTTTCCTTTTGTTTTTAAGTTGGAAACTTCAAAAGCCGAAGTACGGAACTTTGAATCGCAAAACCTAACCTAACTCCAACTGGAAACGTTTATGTGTGTATTAGTATCCCACGAGAGCGTTTGTTTCCAATACAGGTCCACAAATGGACTCGGTCAAATTTTGTTTTTTCTCTGTCCATGGATATTATATGGAAGAGTTCAAAGGACAATGTATTTCGCATTTAGATCTCTTAATATTTTCTTGAACTTTTGAAAGATTAGAAAATTTGCTTTTCTCGCTTCTCAATTTTATGATAAGAAAGAACTTTCCCACCAATCTGACCTCACAAGGAAGTGTAGTTTGAACCATATACACAAAGCCCGCAAGGACATGTCTTTAATCCGGAAAAACATAAGTTTTGGAGCACCTTGTTGCTTGAGGCTGCGACACAACTACCCATTAACAACTTAACCAACCAGCGGCGTACATAGAAACAAATTTCAGAGGGGTTCCCTGTTCAAATTTTGCTTCATGTTAAGAAAGAGATAAGAAAGATATAAAGTTAGAGAGCCAAAGTATATTTTTTTACTACTGTGTAATGCGCTAAGTGTGAACCCCTAAATCCTCCTTTGCGTACGCCCCTGTAACCAACTTTTCACTCCACTTAATGAAATTATACGCAGACAATAACGGAGGTACAGAGCATGCTACAAAATCCTGGCGTATGCCCCTTGGAAAGCAGAAATGCAAAAGCTAGATGGCGAACCATAAGATAGAGAGAGAATTAAATAAATCCAAGAAAAAAGTAGAGAATTTATGCCTGTGCCTCCCAGCTCTGACTAGGCTCTCTCTCGCCGTTGTCGGCCAGAAACGGAGGTGTCAATTTAAAGCCAATTTAATTTGATCAACGCATAAAAAAACTGTTACGTACAACAACAAGTTATGCGAGCAATATTTGAGCCAGTGTTTAAAGCGGCAAAGCGTGCGCACTTGTTGACTGCAGGGCAATGCATGTGGCAAATAAATAAGTTCGCGTAGACTTCATTTCGCACTGCAGCTGTGTAATAAAATGTGGATTTTTATGTTAATATGGTTGGCAACATTGTTCGAATTTCTGCTGCGTTCATATTTTTTCCCAGCTTCAGCGAAAACACACACACTCACATGTGAGTGAATATTCATAAGCCCCTTTACCGCTGCTCCCACCCATTTCTGCTGCTGCGCAACCAATAATATTGCTTGCAACATTTGCTGTCGTCGCACAATGTGATAAGAATAATGTGTGCGGCAACAACGACAACTACAACGACAATCGCAATTACAATTACATTTGCAATTACAGCATGACAACAAGCGACGTAATAATGCTCGCAATTGCAGCTGGCAACTGGCAGTCGGCCATTTGGTTAGTTGGCCCTGTTGTAAATATAATAACACGCTCGTATTGTTGCAAGCCAACTGACCCAATTCCGGTAGCCATACTGTAAGTAGAGAAAAAAAAGTACAAGTTAATAGCTGACTGTGCTGTTGGCAATAAGACGGCGTGCACACACACATATACGCACATAATTATTATCATATATTTTCCAAGCCATGACCCATTCAGTTGTATTATATGGCATATGTATTATATAATGCATTCATATTTGCTGCAGCGACAATGACTAACAAATAAGGCGACCAATACAAGCAAGTAAGCAGGCTTAAATTATTGCTGAGCGCGACAGGACACAGCATTCGCATTGCAGTCGCTATGGCTTGGTGCCTCGCTATGGCGTTGTGTCTCTTTGAGGTGATTCAGAAGTAGTAAGGACCATTTACATATATAGAAATATCAACAACATCTATTGGATCCTAGAGAGTGCTAACTACTTTTAGGTGCCAGGAGTAGAGGCGTCTTCTAAGCTGAGCTTGGTCTTCCAAGTTGAACTTAACATCTCTGGAAGTACACCACTTTCGCAAAGTGGATTGTTCAAAAAAGACATACATACATCTTATTTCTGTAGCTCTTTAACATGATTACATACAGATTTTCCACATCTAAAAACATATAAAATGGCTGAAGAAGAAGTTAACTCTAACCAAGAAACTATCTACGGAATATTTCAGTGATCTTTCTTAACCTGATTGGAGGCTAAGGTGCCAGTTTTTAAGCCATAACCAACTTCCCGAGGTCACTTCATCAGAACAAAACTGATCGTGGAATATATGGAGTTTCTAAAACGTTCCAAAGTGATCTCTGATAAGATCGCCATTCCAGGCATTACTGATAAAAGGGCGTACTCTAGCTCTTCTCCCTCAATTATTACTTATCTAAGCTACATACTGGTTTCGTGTCAAAAAAAAAACCGGATATTTAACCAAATTTATCAGTTCGAAAGAAGTGGCTCAAATCGTTTATATGTTGGGTCCTTCTAGGGTATTCTTTATAGTGAACAGTTCACCTTTCTAAGTTCTGCGATATATGTAGGGACCATCAGCAGGTGTTTGACATACTATAGAGTGAGGAAAGGCTTAAATAGTGTACTTATACCCGATCGCTGTTATCTCCAGGCTTCAGCGATAACTGCTGTAACTTATACCTCCAACCAGGTCAGGTCCTTGCGCTGCATGTTGGCAAGCGGCGACTCCATGTAACTAATACACACACACATGCACCAAAGCCTATTTACAAGCCAGTATGTGAATAGGTTGCCGTTGGATTTTATTGCGCTGGTGGCTTGGCCGTTGTTACACCATCTACACTGTTGTTATTATTACGCAGCTGTTTATTTGCCGCTTGTTATTGCACGTACATACAAAGTTATGGCTTAATGGCAACATTGCTGCATGTTACATGCTGCAAACGCAGCCAAGCAGCCAGCCAGTGAGGCACTGTTGGTTCAGCAACTATGCAAGCGATATTAATCGAATTATTGATGTTGTCACTTTGCTGTGTTTATGTCAACAGCCTTGCCAAGTGGCAGCTGCAACAACGCAACAAAAACAACAACAACAACAAACGCCAGCTATCGCCCAGCGTGGCTTACAAGGCCGCCTGCCGCTGCTGGCGACTCCTTAGTCTTTTACAGTTATGCGACTTACATTTCTGCGCTTGTTTGCAGCTGTAGTTGTTGTTGCTGTTGTTAATGCATTACTTCACTACTCTTTTCATCGTGCGCTTGTCGCCTCAAATTCAATATAATGCCATTTTGTTTTCATTGTTATTGCATTCGGTCTTCCGCATGTATTTGGCACTGTGTTGGTCCATTGATTGCATGCGTTAAATAAATACTTGTGAGCATCTCTATGTAAGCACGCCTACATATGTGTGTGGGTGTAGATTCGTTACAATCTGTTAAGCAATGAGGTCAGTCGTAAATTTATGGGTTCCGAGCAAAGTGAGTAGGAGCAAAAATTTGTTGCAGATAAATTCTTGGCTTAATGACAAAATCGATGAGCATTTTTAAACACTTTGTGTTAAGGACATGCAGCAAACTCATATTTGTGGGAGTGTGAATTTTTACAGTTAGATTTTTTTTTATAAGATCGTGATAATGCTTTAAAATTTCTTTAATTTTATTTATAATTTTTATGATATGTTAAGTTAAGTTATGTTAAGTTCACCTACGTTACGTTACGTTAAGTTACGTAATGTCTAGCTAAATGGATCAAGATTAATCTGAGTTATATTCCATTTAAATTAAGCTATGTTATGGTAGTCAGGTTGTGCTAAGTTAAGTTACGTTAAGTTTCGTAGAGAAAAATTAACTTAACAATAGGATAGGAAAATATCTGACATATAAACAGCTTAAAAATTCATGAAAATTTCTTTAATTTTATTAAACTTTTTTTGTTATGTTAAGTTATGTTATGTTAAGTTCACCTACGTTACGTCACGTTAAGTTCGTTAATGCGGAACAAGATTAATCTGAGTTATATTTCATTTAAATTAAGTTATGTTATGGCAAGCCAGGTAGTCTTAAGTTAAGTTACGGTAAATTACGTAAAGAAAATGTCACATGAGATATCGCTTTTATTCTTAAAGTTAATTTCAAAATTTAAGTTAAGTTTCAGTTAAAATTGTATGTCGCTAAGTTTCTATGCTCGGCTAAGAAAGTTTTAAGAGAGCATATGACACGGAAGAAGTTAGGAAAACTAACTGAAATTATATTTTTTATGGGTAGAATAAGTAAGTTATCAAATCACAGCGAGTCAGGCGGTTCTGATGCTCAGTATAGTTTTAATAAATATATAATATAGTCGTAATGCTTCTCACAACCCTTAATGATCACTTTATCAGAACATCCGCAGACCTTAGACAGCCACCGAGCTTCATGTTAATACAGTTAAGTCAATTTTTCTCATGCAAAACCCACTGCTGCTTATATCAAGTGTTCGTGACTATCGAATCCTCGCACCTCCTTAACTGCCACCGAATACACGCGTGTACCGTAACCTGGCGCTCAATTAATGCGCACAATTATCAAATTATTCGATTAAGCTATCAATGCAAAGGTAAACCGAAACGCATTCGACTAAAAATTCCACATTAAGTAATCTGCATAATTTGTTAAGCAGCACACAGCTAAATAGAAACATACACAATGAGGCACAAGAAGAAAAAAAACGCAAAAATGAGGATTAAAATATGCCAACCATGTGGAAAGCGTGAAAAAGCAACGTGCCGAGAATGCCGCGGCAACGAATGGCGCAAGCGTGGACCGGTTAATCGGCAAACAAAACAAGGCAATCAAATGCATATCCAAGAATTCAATTCAAATCCAATTCAAAACAGGCAAGCAGTGCAGACAATCAGACAGCCCAAGAGGTAGGCAGCCAAGCAGCAATGCAGACGAGTGGACATTCGCACAGCGCATGGCGTTGAATGCCGCGGAATGCAGCGCCGAACCAAAAGAACGTAAACGTTGGAACGCTTGGCGGAGGCACCGTAAGGTGAAGCGAAGCAATCGAAATTGAACGGAAGTGCAGCCAGGCTGGCAGTAGAAGGCCAACGAGTCAATGCGCCATGGAGAGTCAGCAAGTCAGCGAATCATTGAGGCGGCTATCACAACTGGCGATGGTAATTGCAGGTTGCGCGCTCAAACATTTTACACCGCGCGGCAATCGCCCGGCTGCAGTGGAGCTTATAGCGACTACTGCAGCTTTGGCTGCTGCAATCAGCAAGGCAGGCCGTCGACCAAGCGCACACGTATACACAAACTCACAGCCAGTTAGCCAACGAACCTGTGGCGCACACTACCATTCGGCCAGCTCTTCTTGCTGCGTCTGCGCATATGCGCTTGCCGCTGCAATGCATTGGTGCTACATAAGTGAATGACTACTTTGGATAATGATTACCCTCGATAGTAATTCGTTATTTCTGCCGGGGTAATGAATGTTCGGCGAACGATGACGACAAATGCGGCTCTGCCGCTTGCAGCGCACTTGCGAGGACCAAGCCGTCCTATTTAGGCGTCGCGAGTTGCCACTTTAAGGTGCGCAAGTGAGCGAGTGAGTGTGCAATAATGTGCAGTTGGTGTCGCTTAGACACAAGTGTCTGAATTACGGTATGTGCGAGCGAACGAGCCATGTGATTGCTATTGAATGCGTTTCGTGCGAAATTGGTAGCGTTTCGAATTGGCAATTTCTCTTTGTCTTTTTTATAGTTAGGAGTTAGAAATATGTTCCTGAAAGGTGTATCATGGGCTATACCTATGAGTGAAGGTCCTGCAGTATATGCGATACAGGCCTACTCGACGTATTACTTCACGATCTGTTCCAAAATATTCGTTATAATATATTATCTTACTAACAGTATCACTTTACGATCTCTTCTAAAAAGAAAGAACTCTTATTTGTTATGAGATGAAGTAAAGCGAAATACATTTTAAGCCTTAGTGAACACAAAATTGGTGTCGTAAAAGGATCTAAAACACATACGAACTTCTAGTGGAAGCTCGAAATATTGGCGTCCACCTAGAATGATGATTATATACGTATTTTTCGCGATTATTAAAGATTCTACTGAAACTGGATTCCAAGCCGGTATATATATTATTTAAAAAGCGGTCTTCAAGTGTATTTCTAACTGAGAGACGGAAATAGGATATTATTGGTAGAATATGTGTCGCTGGTACAATTTGTTACCGAAAATAAGCCTCTAATGCAGTCTTGCTTTTCACGCCTCACCCATAAAGTATATATCGAAGCCTCTCATCGAACTTTTATTCCCATTCCACACTTATTATTTTTAAACATTTTTCAAGTCGCAGACACTTTTCATATGTCGGGGGGAGGTCTTACCGTTTTCACGCGCGCCGTCGAAGATTTGTGTCGAACTGCAGTCACGACCTATTGACCTATTGCGCTGCTGCATACAAGTCTTATTGCAATTTGCCGCCACTTTAAATGCAATTCTAATCCCTTTTTAATGCACATTTTAAAGGCCTTTTAATGTGATTTAATGGGCGGCAAGCAACCGTGGTTTCTTTGGTTTTTGGCAGACAGCATTGATTGCTTTAACGAGGATGGGAAGCGCGCATTTGCCAGCGCGAGCATATGGATGAGCGCGCTGTGGGAAGTAAGGTGCACTTGCAACATTTGAATTTAAGCACAATTTATTTAAATTTAACAGTTAGCTGAATTATGCGGATGACAGCGCGCGAAAGGCGTCGCACAGCATTGTCTTTGCCACATTAGCGTTGTGTAGCTGTAGCGTAGAATTCGTGAGCGCTGGAGATTTGTGCAAGCACTTGTCGACAACAAATGCCAACTAAATGGCTGCTCGTTAGTAATGCAAGAAATCAATTTAATAAGGAAAATATATATGACAAAAATAAAATAATCTTAAATTGAATATTTAGAGATATGCAAGGAATTGCGCAAGTGTATACATATGTTTATGTATTATTCAATGCACGAGCAATTAAATTTTGTATAAATTGTGAAAATTTCGGTATTTAGTGTTTTGTTACTTATGAATGCCATTTTCGGTGAATAAAAAAAAAAAATTGTGTCTAACAAAAGTAACGATCATTTGCATTTTTGGTCCCAAAAAGACTTTTGCAAACAAAAAATGTCGGATATCTCGAATTTAATTCCTCTTTCTACTTTGATTTGAATTATAACCATCGTCGCTGTAGAAGCACTTCCATTACACACCCTGAAAAATATGTCTAGTCATCTTTCTCAACATTATACAGGCTCTTTTTCTTAACTCTTTAAGCGAACAGATAAGGGAATTTGCTTCATATGCAAGTGTCCTCAGTATGAGCGCTTCGAAAACAGACAGTAAAATTTCTGACTACAGTTTTTTTGATAAAGTTTTATAACTATGTATACTTCGAACATGGCATAATAAGTTTCCCACGATCTTAGTAACATCCAAAAAGAAACGTCAGAGGCCGCACTTATAATATATAAAAGACCGTATATTTATGACAATCTGAGTCGGTTTAGCCATGGTCTTCTGACTGCCCGTCAACGTGTAAATATTGAGATATCAGTCTGAAACTTCACACCCGTTTTTTTATCACCAAAAAGCTGCTCATTCGGAATCGCTAAGATCTGACCACTACAGCATATAGCTTCCATACAAATTGTACGATCCCAAGCAAGTGCTTGTATGGAAAGATTTTTTATTTGAAGAGATATTTCCGCAAAATTTGTGTTGAGTTATTGTTGGAGGCAGCGGCACAATCTCGAAAGAAATTGTTTCGATCGGATAAACATAGCATATAGCTGCCATACAAACTGATCGTTAGGAATCAAGTGCTTGTGTGGAGAGCTGTCTCATTTGAAAAGATACCTTCACGAAATTCGGTACAGATTATTATTCAAGAGTACTATGCAATCTGTGAATAAATTGTTCAGATCGAGTTACTATAGTATATAGCTACCATATAAACTGACCTGTTTAAATCAAGTTCTTCGTATTTGTGAAAGATATTATAGCTTTGGTGCAACGAAATTAACGTTTTTTTTATTTTTTCAGAAACTGATATTAAAGTACTTAATCTACTATATTTCAAAGATAATGGTATCAGCGATTTCCAAGAGTTCACTCACCGATTGTTAACTAGTAAGCATTTCTCTTCGTTATTCAGGGAACATTTTCTATTCAACAGCAACAATTTTTTCAAGTAATACATTGATAATTTATTAACCCAACCATAACGGTAATTTAGTCGAAATATTAAAAAGATTCTCTAACAAAATATATGAAAAATAAAGATCTCCAAAGAGCTTCCTTCCTTAATCAAAGTAGCCTATTCTAACTCTTTACATATAAACATTAATTTCTCATTAATTATTTTCCAAGCAATTTGCCTTGGCATAGAATATGCCACAACTAAACAACCAACACTTTATTACAAAAAATACTGACGGCTCATTTCCTTCAAACCTCAACTAATCCGACTATTTTGCATTGCTATCAAGAACAATTTATAATGTCTTAATTATTTGTACATAAAAAATATTTATAAACAACAAAAAGTTCATGGACACATAATCACCACAACATGGTTGCCTGCCACATGCCCCTGCAACACACCCACACCAACTTTACAGATGTTTTGTTTCCGATAAACATTTCCAAAGGTTGTAAATTTATGCTGCGCATTTGTTGCGCTTCGCTGCACTAAGTCGAGCAAATTCATAAGCAACAACAAAAACAAAGTAACATAACATTAAGCATATTAATTAAAATGAAATAAAAATTGAAGCGAAACGGAAGCGCGCAACTCTTGGCTGCTTGTTGGCGCGGCTGTCAGCAACTTCATCAACATTTCATTTGTTGAAATGCTTTTGTTTAAATTTTTTTTATACACAAACACACACACACATGGCGCACGGTGCATATGAATAACAATTTTTTCCGCGTTTATAATTAATTTTGTAAATTTTGTTGTGCCACAATTTTCCGCTTTTCCAAATGCACTTGCATTATTCGAAAACTTTCGTTGAGTTGCTCGCTTGAAATTTTCATAAATTGGAAATTTACATATTCTGCCACATTCTGAGGCAGACACACAGTGGAGTGTTGTGATAGCATCAAGCCGGCTACGGTTCCGCATTGTTCTCGTGAAAAGCATAATTTCTTGTTTTTGGTTTACATAATTCTTCTTGCTTTACTATTTATTCGTAATTTTCAGATATTTTATTTTCTTCTTCCTGCTACTTAGCGACGTTGAAAGGTACTTAATTTTGTATAATTTATTGTTTTTCGTTTTGTGAATAATTATATACATATGTATAACTGAGCATAACTGCAAAACATTTTGTTTGGCGGAAGGTGCTGAAAGTGCACTAAAACTATGGGTGCACCTTGTAAAGATCTTATCGGACAGCTAGATGTTTCCGCCTACCTTCCGCCTTACTATTAGTCTTACAAATGCATGCTCGATGCTTGATGTTCTGAGAGCTTTTGAAGCCGCCGGGTTCTACTTTTTATGCCATAAATATTCATACAAACGTATTTGACAAGAAGCAACAAAGACAATTTACTACTATTTAAGCTCTAGTGACATTTTAAATAAAATAACGGTTAAGTTAGGTTAATCTGGTAAGCCAATAAGCCATGCACAGACCAGTTTAGTCCTTTGGGTTACCAGATGGAGTTCAGTTGCTAAGTCCAAGAGGAGTATTTTAACAGACTCTGTAGCCTAACTATCGATACCTCTTCCAGTGTATCGTACCGTGCGGACACCTTATGCTACAGCGTAGTCCTACCAATACGTGTACACAGAGATGCTTCATTGTTTTCCGCACTCTGTTAGCCCCAGATAGTGACCAGTTAGTACTCCAAAATAGTCTCTTCTATCGAATGCCAGTAGGAATTTTGTATATTTCCGATCTACTATT
The DNA here is from genome assembly GCF_023373825.1 of Bactrocera dorsalis. Classification (NCBI taxonomy): domain Eukaryota; kingdom Metazoa; phylum Arthropoda; class Insecta; order Diptera; family Tephritidae; genus Bactrocera; species Bactrocera dorsalis. The sequence goes on along the minus strand of NC_064305.1, from coordinate 3,978,864 downwards.
TTGCACATGACTTGGGTTTCTCAATGTTGATCGGGTTTTCGGATGTTGGCCGTACACCATTCTTGGCAATCTCGTCCCCTATTTCTTTCCCTCGATGCCTTTGTGGCCTGGCACCCAGTAGAAGTGAAGTTGCTTGCTTCTGGCAACACTTTCCACTCAAAAGGATCACACAAACTCCATCGTCAATTTTTTATGTTTACTTTGAACCTTCTTTCCAGGTTGAAAAGGGGGATCATGTAGTCGATCTTTCCGCAGTCGCTATTAAAGCTCATGTTGTGTTCAGCACAGCGAACCTATGAGTCCTTTCCATTGGCTACTCTTAGGTGGATTTCCGAACGCCTGTCCATCATACTACTGCATCGTAGAATAAAATAAAAACCATATCAAAGATATGCTGAGGTTAGCAAGCCTATCGGTTATTTACAAGCATACATTTAGGAGGTCCATATTTTGTGCAAACTGTTTCACTTGTCCATAATTGCAAGAATTACACTTTTGGAGGTTTGTATATTCAAAAAGTTTAAACAATGACTTCAGAGAACTAGATAGTTTCGTTGGTAAAACAGTTTTGAATAAAAATTAGTTCTAAAAAAGTGTGGCCCGTCACCCAAAGTATTTTTCAGGATATTGAAAACAATTTAAAAACGTATTGGTAAGCTCAGCGATTGAAACATAACCTCTATTATAACTTCGAATTGAGTATTTGATACAAAAAACTGGCAACAGCGCGATGCAAGAATTAAGAGTTCTATATTTGTATGCCGATACATAATCTAAACTTAATCTCTAGTTATGGACATTCTTTTGGCAGAGTCATCGGTCGGACGCTCTTTACTTTAAATAAGTTTCCAAACAGCGATTTTCTCAATCGTAGTGCTTGCAAGACCAGCTCCAGTTTCTTCATGAAAAGTCGTGAAAAACCGAGTTGACCGAAACTTTACCAGTTCAGCTCTGTTCAGCCTCACCATATCTATACTAATTTAAAAATACTAACTAAACCAACCACACACACATACAGGTATACTGCTCCGGTCTTCCACAGCGCCCGCTGAGCAATTAATTCGATGCGTTTGCAAGTTGCAACATGAGTCAGGCCAGACAAACGCAAAGCCGGCATGCGAGCAATCGATGCAAATTAGCCGGTGTGTAAAGGATCCTATGGGTACAACAACAAAAATAACTAAGAGATTGCAGACAACAAGCGCAAATGATATGAATACATTACGTACTATTATTTGTTGTTGTTATTGTAGCTGCCGCAGCTAATTTATTTGCAGCAATGAGTGAAATAACTGCGACTGCTGGGCGCGTCTGCCATACAAATGCACTAACACATAGCCATGTTGCCGGCGCGACCGATCAGCCAAGCGTACAGTTAGCTTATAGGAGCTGATAGGCGTATGCGGCGCTTGTGAGCACGCTGCAACAAACAACAATGCATACAAATGCCGTAATAACAACAAGAAAGCACTTAAAGGTATGCGCAGACGCAAGGGTTTGCGAAAGGTTGGTTAAGCTAGCAGTTTGCTGGATTTTATGACTGCGTCTCTGCCTTGCCGCCAACTTGCCACACACAGTGGTCGCATGTATCTGCGTGGCTCTTCCTGTTGCAGCAGATAGTGTGTGCAAGTCTGCTTTATGTGTGCTCTTCGCGCTGATTCTTCAATGCAGCGCCGTAACAAGCGTGTGAAGCCACGATCGGTGGTGTCGGCCTTGTTAAGTGATTAATCAGTGCCACAAATAATTTGTTTATGCATTTTTGCATTCGCCCAGCGGAAATCAACGAATTTATTTGATTAATTCAAGGTAATCCAGTGCAATTTCGATTCAACGCTTGTGGAGCAACATCCAATGGTCATTGAACGCTGTTGGTGGTGGCTCTGCTCCGAACTGGTTTGTTAAATGCACCACTGGGAGGTAGTGATGGAGGCAAGTGATGCGGCTATGAACATGAACTCTTAATTACATTCGCACTGTTGCACTATGTGCAATAGGATGGTGAAGCTGGCGCGATTTTCGTGGATCTCATGTGGAAATAAACTTAATTTAAGTAGGTTTAGGTTAAAAGGCAAAGGCAAAGTAGGTTTGAGGTTAAAAGGCAAAGCTGATTGAAATATTGTGGTTTCTGGAAGTTCATAATTTACTTTTAACTACTGATAGAGTTACCGACTTCACTGATAAGTCCTAAAAATGTGAATTCAAAATCTTGGATACTTAAGAGAGTAAGGAACCAAATAATATCCTTGGGTTATAGAACCAAGTGGTCGTTCAAGGTAGCTTTCGGGAAAATTTGTGAAGGATGTCAGACAAGGTAGTTATTCTAGCGATTACCGGAAGATACATTAACTAGTCGAAAAAATATTTTCGTATTTTGTCAATAGATGTCGTTGCAGTCGTATATATCCAGTATATACTTTTTCTATTACCTAATATATGTATATAAGGTTATGAGTCAAGTCGCCACTTAAAGATTATCGATGGTTTAGAACTAGTTTTGTGTCTGGTTAAGCAAATTTCTTTCTGTAGCATAGTTTTAGGAGCCTTATGGCTTTGTGATTTCCTTAATTCACAAAAATGTACCTGCACTTCTCAAAAGGTTAATAATTTACCATTTCTTAAATCTAAATTTAAGAGCACTCCTGCTATACCCGGCAGTACTAATTTCAGTCTATATATATTCTTCCTCTGTGACCTTTTCGACAAATTATTTAAAATTGGTTACTTCTTTATTTAATTTTCATTACCAAACATGAGCAGGCGACCACCTTCCAGCCAGTTTAAATTAGTCGAACCACTTAATTTTGCAGACTAAATTAAAATTGGTCACGTGTCGCAGATTAGCTGTGAAAAAAATCCAAATCCAAACATATCGCTCGCATTTGGAGCGTTTGATTGATTGGACAAGTGGAGCTGAAGTGTGTAAACCCAAATAAGCCCAGCAAAGACAAGCTGACAAATGTCGCACGAAAAAAGAGCTGAAGTGACAAAAACAAAAAAAAAAAGAAGAGCTCGATGCTGGAGATACTCTCTCCTGCAATTGCAAATGTGAAAATTGTTCAAAGTGGCAATGTGAGCTGTACAAACCGGCACAATGTAGCAAAAGCATTTTGAAAAACTGCGGAGTAGTGAGAGTAAGAGTTGATTTGAAAAATCATAGCAAATTAAAATTGAGTACCCGCCAATGTGGGCGGGGAGATGAAGTGTGTTGAAGGAGACACTCGAAATTTACACTTTTAAATTCAGGAGTGAACGAAAAATAGCACTTTCGCTGGAAAGCTGAAGCGCCAATGCAGCATTGGGGTGGCTGGAGTGCGATGTTTGTGTGGCAGTGTGCAAAAAATCGCTGCTGAGTGCAAGCGACTTAGTTAGACAAAACATTGGCGTTAACAGTGGGCGGATGCGAAGTGTCGTTGAGCTGCTTTCGGCTGAGTAATACACGGGATATAAAAGAGAGTTTGTACACATGTGTGTGTGTGCGTGAATGATTGCATTAAAGTGCGGAGTTGCGTGAATTCCCGCGTCGTCGTTGAGTATGACAAACAAATTGGCAAATATTTGCGAAGGATGCCGGCGAACGAGCAAACGATGTGCTCGAATTCAAGGTGGCAATATTGGAAAATCAAATCTTAAAGGAATAATGCTGCCAACGACGCTCATAAGGTGGAGGCGTGCGAAATACTTACACTTAAGTGTGGAAAATCGCGCGACAATAGCGTGAAACAGGGTGACACACATTTACACAAAGGCTTATAGATATATATACCAAGAAAAGTATATTCGCAAGCTAACAGGTAGGCTGACAGCCAACTTGGTAGCTTCAACACACAAGTTAAACAGGCATAGGCTTTTGTACAGATTTTTATTTTGTTTTTGGTGTTACTTAATGCTAGTGTTTCCCTGCACGTTTAAATTTCAGAAAGGTTGGGTGGATAATCGTAAAACCGGTTGATTTTTTCAGGCATTTTTGGTTACTTGCCTAAAAGTATGCCTCCCCATATATATTGTTGTGAATACCCAGTGATACCGAAATATATTGAAAACAATTGTTGATGTCAATTGATGCAAGAATGTGTTAGAAAATCGAAGATGCTGCTAGGGCAACGTATGGGAGCAGCAAGAAGAGAACATATTATGTAGGAGAAGGGTGTTCAGAAAAGTTAGCAGAAAATTAGCTAAGCTTCCGTCAAGGACGAACTTTGAAAGTCGATAAGAAATGCACATGGGTATTGTAATGTGGCAACATGCCAAAGCGTCAGGTGATGGAAAACATTCTGTCTGAAAATAAACAAAATATATGTGTGTATTTGCATTCAGCATTTACAAGGGTGACAGGCGCCAAGTAGGACAAAATAGAAGGCCGACGAAAGGCAAATATTGAAAGTTTTCTGTACGAAATATTTAACGAAGCTACCATGTCTTGAAGTGTTATTGTATATATAACCTTGAAAGTTGTTTTGCCTAGGGAAGTTGAATGCTGCGACATTTAAAAAACTTGAGTAAAAATGAGAATTGGCAGCCAATATGTGACATCGATTTTCACATGAAAACAGTTTAATTGTCTCATTCAGTAATTAATATTGTCACCTTTCAAGGTAACAGTCCACTTAAATTTGAATACTGAAGGCATATGCAGAGCAATTTCATACAATTTTTTGACAGTAAGAACCTTAACTTCCATCTCACACCTTCGTTGGAAATGAGCCACAACCAATTATCACCTCTATAAACATCAGAATTTCTCTTCATACAAAATAAATATAAAATTTTAAAATATTAAACTATTTTAAAGCATACTTTTAGGCGAAAAACCAAATTTGCTTAGTTTTTTCATAAGTATCTCGATTTTCACACGAAAATAGGGTAAATTGGCTTAATTTCTTTGAGTGCTGCAGAAAAATAATTTAAATTTTTTATTTTGCAATTAATATTGTCATCTTTCTGGGAAAAATTTCACCAAAATTTGGATACCGAAGGCATATATGAGCATATTTTTCGTCAGTAAGAACCCTTAACTTCCATCTTACACTTTCGTTGGAAGAGAGCCACAACCAATTGTCACTTATATGAACGTCAGAATTTCTCTTCATAAAATATAATTATAAAATTTTTGCTCTATATAGCATTATTTTCCATACTTAACTATTTTAAAGCATACTTTTAGGTGAGTAACCGTAATTGCTTAGTTTCTTTGTAAATATCTTAGTCCTTTACATATCGTACACTGCAACTCGCAAAACCGTACTTCTTTTCTTAACCTTAAGTTATGCTAATATAAATCATACTTTTCTGGTTTTGCAAAAAATTGTTTAAACCATCCTATTTTGCTTGTAATAAAGTATCATAAAAATCAAGCCGCATAATAAAAGTTCTAATTAATAAAATAAAATACTTGCAAGTAAGTCTACCTTTTTCTAAATGAAGCAACTGCCAATATTTCCACTTTTTTGCTGCGTAAGCGCTTATTAATCAATCTGTTGCCAGTCAATAGCGTTTCATAACAACTCAATAAGAAATAAATTAGCAGCTTTGGAAGCAGCTGTGCGGTAAAATTGTGTTGTTATAACCAGAAGGTCGCAAAAAAATGATTAATTAATATTTTCAGATTTTATTTCGCTGCACATATTATGATTTTTTATGATATAACTTTAAAAAAATATTACTTTTGTAAGAAAAGTAAAGGGAAGTGCGCCTAATTGTAGGCAACGCAATTTTCACGTTATTTGTAGCAGAAATACTCAAAACGTTGCCTACATTTGGGCGATGTTACAAACAAATTTTCTAATAACAATAAAATAATTAAAAAAATTAAATTATTAAATTATATTTCTTGTAAAAAAACATAAAATAATATCCTGTAAACGTTGCCTACATTTAGGCATCGTTAGGAACAAATTTAATTTTTTTTATAATTAAACTACAGAATTATTAAGTAATTAATATTTCTTGAAAAAAACATGAAATAGGGAAAATATTAACGCAAGGGCTCACATAATGAAAAAATAGTATAAGGACTTACTTGATACAAGAGACGTGACTTTGGCATAAAGACTAACGTCTCTACCGTGCATAATTTTATAAATTTGTATATAAAAACATCATCAAAGTCTCTTCAAAAATATATTTATTAAAAATAAACTTCAAACTAACACTCTATGACACAACTTCATTTCAAAATGTAAGCAGCTTTCAACATTCTCATTCCTCCTAATCCACACACCCAAATACCGTGCAACGACTGTCGCCAACAGCAGTGGCAATGCAACCTTGTTGTTTATGTTTGCCAACTACTAACCTGATTATTATCTACTTTCTGATTCACATTCCATGCAAAATCCTCCATAAGTACTACATTTTCGGCATAAAAACAAAACAGTGCACGAGCAGAAATGGTAGAAATGATAAAGACAAACTAACAACAAATTTCTCATAAGCGACTCAAGCGCTATAAGCAGCATTGCTGTTGTAACAAAACAGCAGCAATAAAATGAGCAAAAGTAGCTTGAAAAACAAACCAAGTTTACTTCCTGCTTAAGTTCATTTATTCATTCGTTCATTCATTGCGGCACGCGAGTGATGAGAGACGAGCGCCGAACACTGAACGGCAGCAGCAGCTTTATCTCGTTTTGCTGACTTGTAATGGAAGGCTGCTACTATGTAGACGCAAACATATACACAGTTATTTGCAAGGTATTCCTTCCGTTTACAAAGCTGGCAGTGGCATAGGTATACAGGTGTAACACACCACCTCTCGCCGCCGTTTTTGGTATGCTACCCTACTGAGTAGAGCCTTGGAAGCGACTGACTGCTAGTCAGTCAGCAAATCAGTCAGCCATCGTTCAGCGTCGGTAAGTAATCTCATTATAATAATGGGAACAATTGATTTTCGTCAGACTGCCGGTAAGACAAGACGGAACAAGGTAATCCGCTTGCTGCTGCCACTGCTGAGTATTTACCATATTGTGGAATATAATTTGGAGCCAACGAAATTCACTTACATTCACATAATAGTAACTATTAGCAGTGGCGCTTAGCGAAAGTTTCAAATACTCGAGTGTCTTTCGAGAGAGTCCTTCGTACGGGTAAACAAAAATGCGATAAACAACGTCAATGCCTGGAGAATGCCGAAATTACCACTACACCCACACTTATGTGCGCCTCAGTTGAAGAGTAGTTGGCATAGTTAAAGCTACTGATGGTGCGGGAGTGAGCGAGAAAAACGGCAGCTAGAACCAAATAGACGGAATGATGCAATTGACAAGGTACTTCTAGGACGATAACAACTCAAGTATTTGCCAGGTGTTTATGGCAGATACTACATGAATTATATGATAGTCGCGTGGAGTTAGTACGTTGGAATTGAGGAATGCGCTCTAAAGGAGCTTTGGAGCTGTATTTTTTATTCCAAAAATTATTGGACGGGTTTGTAGTTCCGCGAAACTCCGTAGAAGTGATTGCTGGTTGGGTGCCCTGAACCTTAGAACTTGTATGGTCAAAATTCCATGAGTTGAATCCCGTTTACAGTTCTAGTTGGGAGATTTCAAAGCCAGTTGGAATTACAGATGAGGAATCAACTGGAAGTACGCAGACAATATTCCTGAGTGAACACTTTCCTTGATAAAAGAGCAGTACGCAGATGATATCCCAGAACATCGCTTCTAAATACTGTGTGGAGTTTTATCTCGTACCTCATCGATTTTAGCTCTCATCTCTTCTAAAACGTGGCTAAATCGTGGCTGGAGTAGTATCTCGTACCTCTTCTATTTAAGCGTTTGCATATTTCAGAGGATTGACTCAAATTCAAGCTTATTTTTTCCTCTCATGAGTAGCTTCAAGTAAATAGCAGAAGTAAGACTGAGAAGTGGGTGTGAGAGAGCAAATTTTGACCTCCACTTACCATAGAAACAGTCCGTCTTATCAATGCGTCGGTAGTTTCTCTTCTTTAAAATTTTGGAGTTGACAACAAGTCTCAACTTCAGACAATTTCATGAAAATGCTTACCACTTCAAATATGTCACCTACCTCGAAACACTTTGCTGTTTCATCCTTATCGCATTTTCACCACATTTTCAGGCACCTTTGCAGGTATTCTCCACTTCAAGCGCACTTTCGCCTGTTAATTTGCCTTTATTTGCCCATTTGATGCGTTGAAAAGACGATGAGAGTATTATCAAGTTGGCGGTTGAAAACTTCCCACACCCGCACACACTTAAACACAAGCGTGTAAGATGCGGAAGAACAAGGCAACAACGGTGCAGCGTAATGTTTGAGTACAATTCCGTTATGAAGTGGGGAAAAGTGCAGAAAGCAGTGCAAAAGTAGGCCAACAGCGCTGCGAAATCTTGGAATGTGCAAGCCACAAGGCGGCGACTGCATATGCGAGAGTGCGAGTGTATGTGTGTGTAAGGCTGGAGTGAGCGGAGGAATGTTTGTGCGTTGTGCGCGGAGGCGTATGAGTGCCGGCGAAATGGCGCTGGAAATCGATTTTAAATGGCAAATTTCGTCGAAATGCCAATTTCAATTGTCGGTTGAATGGTTGCTGCTGCTGCTGCCGGCGCGGTTGGTATGTCAGTAATGGCAAATGACGGCAGACTTAATGACAGATAAATATCATTCGCAAAATATGCACCACCGACATGAAAGTGTAAATGTGTTCATTAAAGGTAAAGAGAAATGCTGTTCGAAAGAGCCGAGCGCAGTTAAAGCTTTAGGTTGTGTGGTGTGAAATTGATGTGTAACTGAGTGCCGTCTTTATGTATTGGTGAAGCCTTAAATGTCTATTTAAGTGAGTTTCTAATGACTGTTACTAAAGTTTATTGATTGTAAGAAGGCTGCTTGCATAATTACATACATCTACACACACACATACACACATACAAATCATATGCTTTTACTTAAGTTTAAAAGGAAAAGCTACCACCTGCACAGCTGGCTTGGCGGCTGGTCACCGCTTGACTGGCAGTAGGTCAATGGCATGCGAAAAGTTTGCGCCACTAACCGGTAAGTACACGCCAAGCCGAAATCTCCACTTCATCGCTGGCGCCACTTTGCGTCCATTAGTTAAGTAGAACTGCTGCAAATGCAGGAAGCAGTGCGCGTGAAGTAGCACTTATCGATAGACGATTTGTATTCATTTTCAGTTTGTGCGAATACCAAAACTCGGCCGACACTCTGTGGGACTACGGCAAGGATGTGCGCTAAGGATATGCTAAACATACTTATGCATATATACTTTCAGTTAGCGAACTAATGCTTGTAAACATATAAAGGTGTTAGTTAGAATGCCAGGTTTTGGTTACTACAATACTCTACCGCCTACTGCACCGAATTGTTTGCCTTGTTGTATATTTCGTAGTTGATTCACTTTGTGCAGAGAAAAGTGAAAACATTGAGTATTAACGAAAGGAAGTTCAAACGTTCGAGTTACTAATCTAACACTATTTATCAATTCGCCGCAAGTGTAGGTTAGTTACACCATGAGGAGGCGCAAACATATAACAGATGCATAGTTTTAGGCGCTGTTACAAGCAGATGTAAATAAATTTCTTATACACTTGTACTTTTGAGCAGCTAAACCGTGATGTTCAGAAGTAGGGTAGTATATGCTTACATATTTAAGAATCTCTTTTCTATTCGGTATCAGTACATTTAGAGCTCAAGTTAAATACTTGTTTCGCTTTTACAAAAATCGATATATTTAAGTCAGTAAGCAAGGTATTTGATTAAAGAAATCATGGCTTCATAATATTTAAAAATTTATATCAGAGTGCTTCCATTTCGTTTGTATACAATATTTAGACTAATTTCTCCTCGTGCCCTCACGTCCGAAGAGAAAACATTACGCTTAATGTACGGCAATTTTCAAAAGTCACTTGTCACAAACACACTCCAATCGCAAAATCAATTCAAATACGAAAACTTCCGCTATTGAATGACCGATTTTTCAGACGTCTTCTAAATAAGTGTGGAAAAAATTAGAAATCAAATCGAACTCCTCGAAATTCATGTTCGCGCAATTATTTTGCATATAAAGCACATTGAGTGCCATCAGTAAGACTGTTTTACCGTTATTCAATTGCTGCTTACGGCGTTCTATTTAGGTTTTCCATTTGTATGAGATTTGTCTGCGCGCACGCCCTCATTGTGGTCACAGTGCAATGAATTGCTGTAGTTGTTGTTTTTTATGCTGTTTGTTTTTGTAGTGAAATCGGCAATAAAAGCCACAACCACGACAATTTCTTAATATATTCACTTATTTGCCACAACACTCTTCCAAATGTATGTGCGTATGTGTGGCTGTGTGTGACGCTGGGTGAGCATGTGTCCATTGGTGATAGCTACAAATGATGCCGTCCGTCAGTCCAGCGTTGCTTTTTCACTTACAATTTAATTTGCATAGTATTTTCATTAATTTCGTTGTATTTGTAGCAATGAACCGCTACAATGGCTATGTGTGTACGAGTATGTGTGCCCTTAGTACTCGTAAGTGTCGAAATATTTGCAGTAAATGAATTTGATTTTTCTCTTCGATATCTGTGGACTTTTCTTTAACTGTGTGATCTTTGGGTTCTTCCTCTTCGTATTCTTCTTCAGTGTTTATGTAGTTTGATGTCTGCGCGTCGGTTGTGTTCGATTTTTCTATCTGTTTACTGCCATCTAGGGAATGTCTTTGGTAATTTACTTTAATGGCGCTTATCTATGTGGACCAATTGATTTTCAATGCGTTTTCATTACTTTGCCGCAAACTTGTCGTTAGCGTGGGTCATTTGCTTTTGTTGTTTTTATTGTGTGTATGGATGGTTTGATGTTTTGCTGCATGCATAGAGGCGCTGTATTCTTTATTTTATTTCGTGTTATTTTATTTATATTTAATGTTTTTTTTGGATTTATTTCAAATCATTGCGTTTTCAGTAACTTTATACATATCCAACAAAAAAAAGGTATAAAATTTAATAAAAAAGTATTTCACATAGAATTTTTGTTTTTATTGAGTAAAATACATATATCAAAACAAGTTCTTTTGTATCATAAATACAAGCCTTCCATATTTATCTCAAACAAAATTATTTATTAAAGTCTACTTTAAGGCTCTGCAGCGCTCACTATTTTTTCTGTCATTATTAATTGCCACAAATACTATATCGTTCCTGCAACATTATTTCCTTTTGCACTCAAAATGTGAAGAAATATGAGCGCCGTCTATGCAATCTACATTCACTGATGGAAATCAGATGATTTCTTTGTGCATCATTAATATGACGCTTCATTAGTCTTGACAACCAAAGCACATTCAATACATACACTACGTACTTAAGCACCTATCCACCTTATATGGATGTGTAGTTAAAAGCAGCTCACTTGATTATAAGTAACTGTATATCTACTGATTTTCGCTGCTTACCAAGGGCGCTTATCTGCACTCGTGTCTTTCATTTATTGCTGTCTTCAGCGCTTATTGTTTGCATTTCACAACCCGCTGCCATTACCACTACCGTTATTTGTGTGAATTGTCGTTTTTTCTATTGATCTCTTAATGAAAGTGATACTTTCTATTTAGCTGAATTTTCACAGCATTTTTTGCTCCTCGGCTTGTTATTATTTTACTAGCCTGGTATACTTGATTTTGTTTCCACTTGAATGCCGAAATTCGCTTATCATTGCTTTTTTGATGCTATTGTTTTGTTTGTTGCAGCCTACATATCAGTTTTCACTTTTTCCCACTTCTCTTGTAGGCCAAACCATTTTGTTTTTTTGGTACTGTTTTTCTTATTTTCTCTTTTGTTTGCTTTTATAGCTGGTCTTTTAATAACATCTCTGAACAATAATGCAAGAGATCTGACGATTAACCTTAATTCATTGGAAAAAACAATCAGCCACTTGTCGTGGTATTTAGCACTCGAGCTTTTAGATCCAAGCTTGTTTTTATTTCTGTTTCTTGTATGTTTTCTTCAAGTGCATGTGTTATACTCCTTCAACTCTTCACTCTTAATTGTTCAAAGCCGATTGCATTATCTTACAGTTATTTCACTTAAGCTGCTTGGCATGCACCGTTGCATTTCTTAAGCTGGAAACACTTAAACTTTATGCATTCCCCCTTTTTATCTACATTCGGCCTTCGCTTTTATCGGATTTTGTATTTTTTTGAAAAAAATCACGATTTAGCACTTAGAAATTGAAACCATTAACACTTTTGATGTTTCGTTTACACCTTTCACTTTTATGAAATTAATTGCGACACCTCACTTAAGTGCTTCAAGTATTTTTCCAGAAGTATGTAACTCATCTTCTTTGAATGAATGAAAGTGTTTACTTTTCAATGAAACGTCATTTAATTTTTAGCTTGTCATGGTAATGCAATCTAACTTGGAAAAATCTCACAGTGTTGAGATTTTCTTTGGAACTTATTGATGAAATATTGAATACCTCTTTATGAAAAGTAAAAGTGCATAGTTACTAGAATGTTGGAAAGTGATATTCGACTAATCGACTAACCGGATAGGGCATTTTTCGTATGATAATATTCGGTTTGCAGTATCCGGATGGTCGACCATTCGATTACCATCAGCTCATTTTCGACTAACCGGTTAACCGTTCGTTGTCGACTATTCGAATAATAAGCGTTCAACTTCAACAACCTTCTCACAATCTTTCCAAGCAACATCGCTTAGCTCTATGGAAAAAGTTCCAAAAACATATGTGATTAATGCCGCTTCGATTCAAGCCTTAAAGCAAAATATCTCTCCTGTCATCCTCCAGTTACCAATCGAAATGCTCGAACGAGTCATCCAAAATTGGACTCAAGGCATGGACTATCTAAGGCGTAGCCGCGGCCAACATTTGAAAAAGATAATCTTCAAAAAATAAATGCCAAAAAATGCTATTTCGAATGACAATAAACATTCCTCATTAAATTTCTGTGTTTTTTTTAAATGTAAGAAATCTCGAAACGGATAACCCTTCACTAACCGGTTAATATTAAGACAAACGGTTACGAACCGGATATTCGAACAATCGCTTTTTAGGTTATTCGAATAATTTTAAGAGCCCTAATACTTATATACAATATTTATAAGACAACCGAATATTAAAAGCGCGAAATACTGCCTTAATTGGTTGGCTTTGGGAGTTGGGAGATAATAATGAAAAAAGTTTAGAATAGCACAAACTTATAGGTACATTGAGCCTAGAATTCTCTTGCCTTACATTACATGTAGGTTATTTCCAAATATACTATAAAACATCTAATTATCAAAAAACTACCGAAGCTACAATTGAAAACTGCGGCATTTGTACCCATCTGCCTAAAAGCGTTATAACAACAACAGCTAACTATTTACACAGTTCACCGTTAAATTAATGGTTAAAGCTGCCAAAATGAGCGCAACATGGAAGTGTAACCCCAAATGTGGAGCACAACTTAACATGCCCATGACCAATAAAAAAAAGTTAAAGCGGCAAAAAATAACATTTAGTACTAACACTATTCGTGTGCTTGCGCCCTCTATACAGAAAGCGCGGCCTTTTGTCTTTGGCACCGAAAAATTTGCGGTACCTGACAGCAACTGTCACTGTGTTAACGGTTTAGTGCCGCAAATAAGTGTCAAGTACGGCACGCATTTCGAGTACTACGACGCTGGAGTGCGCAAATACGAGCTGCATAGTTGGCAATAGCAACAGCAACAACTCCAATGCTGCTTGTTTTAAAGACACTAACTGCGACAACATGCACAACAACAAAAACAACAACTGGCTATAAGAGTACATAACAAGCAAGCTAATTTAGGAGGCTGCGGCGCAAAAAAACACAGTCAAGCAAATTGTTAAGCGACAAATGTACAACGCGCGTTAAGACGCAAGCGTGCAAGCGGTTAGGAGGGCGGTGCCTACAGAGCGCCAATTGGCGTGTCAGTGTGAAGCTTGCAGCGCTGCAAAGTGTCTAATTTAATTTGTACTTACAACTATTTCAGCTAATTTTAACCCACATTCTGTTGAGGCTCAACAAGAATTTACCACGCCACGGTGGAGTGGAGACAAAAAAGTTGCAATTAATTGTATTGGAAAAGGGAATGTGAGTTTTTTTGTTATTTGATTATTCTTTTGTTTTCTTATACAGCCAATGCAACGCATGCAGAAATTGCAGCTGTGAGTTCAAAGCTTGCTTATAGCTTTTTTGGTTTGCTTATTTGGTTATCTTGCCACTTCTTATTAGTAAATGGTTTAGTGAGTAAAAACTCTTTTTTATGCCAAGAAAAGGTTTATTGATTATACTCGAGAAGATAGTTGTATTGTTGAGACTTCCACTTACAGAAACTTAACACCGCTCGTGCTGTTTACAGCTAAGAATATGTAAGACCTCCTACTCTAGTTGGATACCTCTTAACCATTTGAAGAAAATATAACTTGAATATGCTTCTGCCGTCGTTTTGAAATTTTCTCGATGTCACAATCGATTCCGTGCTTTAAAAAGTGAGTAGATCTCCACTGAGGCCGCTGTCTCTCTATCTTTAATGACGCTGGTCAGAAATGGAGTTTTTTGTTATAAATACTTAAACACTATACATTTTAAAAAATTTATTGGTTATATGAGATGAATATATGATGACAAGGTTCTACTCTCAATAAGCTATGCAACCAAAGAGTCAATCAATAGTCGGTTGTCGCCGTCATCACTTTTGAAGAACTATGGACCGATGATTCTACCGGCCTACAAATCACTCCCACCCGTTATTTTTTCGGGATGAAATGGCAACTCTTGAATCTCTTCAAATTGCCTTTCGTCCCAAAGGAGACAATTTTGTTTGTTTACATATGCATTGCGCTAGAAATGGCCCTCATCGTTCAACAAAATTTAGCTCGAAAACGTCGGATGTTCTTTTACTTTTCAAGAGCCCTTAGAGCGAAGCGATGTCGCTTGGCTGCCGTTCTTGCTCAAACTGTATTTTGTACGCTTTCAATTTAAGATCTTGATGTAAAATACGTCAAGTCGTTCCATCCGTCAGTCCGAGTTTGCTGCGAACAGCGCCAAATCGACTCTCCACGGTCTTCGTGTAGACTCTCTGCTACGGCTGCTATATTTTCTTCACTGCGTGCTGGTCGTGGTCTATTCGGTCGAATATTATCCAATAATGAATGCTGGGTCTCAAGATGGGTGGAATGGTACGTTCAATAGGCCGATTATGTTGACTATAAGCTGAGCGGAGTGCGCGAAACACATTCTTTACAGAATATGAATTTCCGTAATAAATTTGAACAATTTTTAAACGTTGTTGAGGAGTAAGTCTTTCCATGATTAAATGTTAAACAATACTGAGCAAATAAAACATGACCGCTTGACACGACTCGCGCGTGATCTGTCAGAAAAAGGGCAAATGGAAAAAGTATATATTTTATAGGGTCTCTGACGATTCCTTTTGGTTATTACAAACATGGTCGCCAACTCAATATACCCTGTTCAGGGTATAAATCTATATGATATATTTAAACTACACGAATAAAAGTGAGTCATTCTTGATGCTTGTTTCGAATCTTTCTAAATACAAGGCTTTTAGCTCCACCTACCGGTCGAAAAAAGCTCGTAAATTTCAGGCAAATAACCAAAGTTGCCAGCTACATTCAAACAGTTAAAATATTTTCTGCTGTCAATTGCCAAATAGTTACATCTTTCTCCACTCCTCCTCCTTTTTTACCAAACAGCCAATGCTTAGAGCGAGTGCTTACGTAGCTTCACGCCAGCACATACACACATTTACTAGTATATGAACGTAATTCATGCTAATTAAGCTGTTCGTAATTGTTCTCAACTGCTTTGTAATTATTTCTCAAACTCAAAGTGCGCACAAACACACACAACTAAACGAGTACATTGAATACTCAAAATACCGAAATCAAACAGTTGAGCAAAAGAACCATTTGAAAACTTTTCGCACAACTCTATTTCGTACAACGTTTTTGCACACCAAGCGAACAACAACAACAATAACAGCAGCAATAACAGTAAGGGATGCATTGAAATATTTGAAAGCATTTCATTTCATTTTACCGCTTCCGCCGCTGCCTCGGCGTAGATTAGAAGTTCAGTGACTGCCAGCCGAGTGGCGAGCAAAAAGTCACTTATTACACAAACACACCAACACACACAAACACTCACAAACTACTGACGTAACGCAAAAAAGTTGAGGTTGGCTTGCTTATCCAAGTCCACACTCACTTCGCCGCAGATATCTAGGCGCCTAAGCAAAAGGGCTCTGAAAAAAAGTGGTAGTGGAACTTTGAGCAGCAAACGGCAATCACAGCGTCACTGCCAAAAATCAGCTTTGACCACGCAAAAACCACAAGCATTCACAAGTCATCTGCTTGTAATTAAGTAGGAAATTCACACATTACTACAATACATACACATGCACATACAATTACATACAAATCTACAGTCATTTTGTTTAGTTGTGTTTGTGTGTCTAAGTATTGCCCAATTGTTATTGTTGCTCTCCGTCGTCAGCCTTAGAATGGTAGTAGATACTTCTGTGCATTTACTCCTCCTCACCTAGCCACGGCCTGTCTTCAGCCAATTTCTGTTGAATGGAGTGCTTTCCAGTAATGTCTTCAGCGTAAAGTATTTTGGCTGTGGCGACAACCAAGTGGCGATTAATGGTAATTATGTGTTGGAAATGTCCAAAATATTTATTGAGCAACAACAATGACAATAGAGCTGAAATTTAAAGTAAGTGTTCAAGCAGAAGGATTGCAAGATAGAGAAACCAGTTACTGAGTTACTAATGACAACATATATATACATATGTCTTTATATACTATATATGTAATTAAAATATAGGTTAGAACTAATTTAGAAATATATTTTGCTGATACGCCTACTATTAGACTATTCTGATCTGTCATTTGTCACTAGTCATTGGTAGTCAAAAAGTGTTGGAGCTGAGGCATTCGCCTGATTCACCTTCGTGTGACTTCTGGCTATTCAGTAATTTCACATGATCATCCCGAGGACACCGTTTTGACACAATTGAGGATATAAAAGCACGACGGAAGATTTTTTTCAAGTACTATGATGACTGGGAATTTCGTTGGCATAAGTATATTGCACCGGGAGAGGATTACTTTGAAGGAGATGAAATGGACAAAAGTCACCTCTCAATTTGATCACAAGTCAAACAAACGAAATCATATTACGTTCAACTATATTGAGTCTTCAGTTAAATAATTTATGAAGTATCTGTGAACTCCACCAAACTTTGAACTAAACAGGTTTCAGAAAGGTTATTTTCAGAAGGTTGTTTCATGTGAGTCGCGCTTGGCGTGCTCATATCTTCCGATTAATTTCACCTAACTGTCTTTAGCTGGCTGATATCTCAGCATGTAACTCTCTACTATCGCCAGACACCCTAAAGTGATAGTACGTATATCTGAGCTACAGTGATAGTGAACACTAACCATGTGATCTAGCTTCGAAACATTTGGCCTTGCTTCATTCAATAACCTATACACTGCTCAACAACGAAATTTTCATTAACGTTTCAGACAGATGGACTCTCTTTAGTGCACACTCTAAAAATAATAATCCTATTCGATAATAAACGCAATTTTAATTAAACAAACTAAAAATAGCTACGGAAATAAGTGGAAGAGGACAAAAAAAAACGACAAACCAAGTGAATATCGAAAGCCAAGTAAACAGGTTTTAACCAAATTGAGCGCAAGTTATAGAAGTTTTGTTGCCAAAATGAATCAAGCAAAAAAGTCTGCCATGATGACAAAGACCGCGGCGGTAAGAGAGAGAGACCGACAGCACGGAAATTATTTCAATTGTGTACCAACACAATCAGTTTCGATGTGAACGTAAGTCTACGCCAACATAACCGGCTGGAAGACGAGCAATGCCGTAGCTATTGCATTCAAATGAGCACTTACGAGCTGGACATAGCCGAGCAGCATTGGTCATGCAGGCAACCAACCAACCTCACAGCTCCAGTCCGGCCCAGCGTTACCTTGCAGCTTGGTTAATGCAAATAGAACGAGTAGCAATTTATTTTGCCTTTACTGTCTGAAAAGTGAATCCAAAGCGTCGACTTCTTGAGCATTTGCAGCGGCATTCAAGTGGTTTGGCAAATTTTTTTTTGGTTACTCTGCTGCCGCCATACTTCAGTTGGCTTGCTTAGCTGAAGTCGTTCAAGTACCTTTTTCGGAAATTCAAATTTCCGTTTCTCAACGATTTGATTTAATTTTGCACACCCTCTGCACCACACACTCTCTTTCAGTCCGTGTAGCGCGCGCTCACCTTGTCTATGCAAAGCCGAGTGCTGCCACGCACTGCTACTTCGGTTCGTTCTGCTGCTGCTTGCCGCTTGCTGCTTGCAACCACAAAAACGTTTTCGAGTGCACCGCGTTCGTTACGTTGCTGCTTTGGCACTTTGCTGATTCTTTGTTTACCGGATTTAGCTTTATTTTTTTTCTCGACTTCATCCTCTTCTTTTGATTTAGTATGCTCTGAGCTGTTGAAATTGGTTTACCCGTAGTTTTTGGTGTTGTAAGCATGTACTTAGTACGAAGACACGGTTGTCGCTGAAGCCACAGCAAACTCATTTCCCTTGGATTGTAGTTCTTTACCGTTTGATCGCTTGCAGTTTGGAAGCCACTACGCATGTACTACTGATTGTTCTTTCAGTTGTTTCTTCTTGACTAAAATGTTGAAATTATTTCAAATCCCAATTCGGACAAGTGATTTGTAAGGAAACTTTTTGACGCAAATGTATTTAGAGATGATGAAATGCCGAGTTCCTTCGGTTAAGGAGAAAAACTTACGAAAGCTGGCTCTTCAAAACGTTGCTGGAGTGCAGTTAAGAGAACACATGTGGTTTACATTTTTTCTTCCAGACTGATATATACTGATAGTCACTCACGCTGCTGAAACTTTTGTGTTTATAGCCTTTATAAGTATCCTACAAGAGCTGGAGAACTGAACAAACTTTATGTTGGGACAAATAAGTTTACAAAGAGATTTGTCTGAAATCTATAAGCTTATAACTTTGATGAATCTCAGGAACATAAACTAACTTACTTTTTACGAAGGAGAGAGCAAATTTTAAGGATTTTGACGAAATGTATCTCCAAAAGAGTTCTTAAGGCATAGATGCTGCGTGATGGAAGTTCCAAGTAGCCGTGTTCCGGTACCTTTTATAAATATTTTACTTTGAGTGGGTTTCAGAAGGCTGTGTGGACCTAATTTTATTTCAGAACCATACCAAAACTTATATATAGTTCACGACGAGAGATCCGGTCCAGTTTGATAGCATCCACAGAGCCTGAATAACAATTTTGCACACGTGTTTTCTTTTTTTTTTTGTTTTTTTTTTGTTAATTCCGAAGTAATACCAAAATCGTGCCGAGCAAATTAGTCATGATTTATGAGCAATTTTTACACACAAAGCTAGCGAAAAAATGCATAAGAAAAATGTTAAACCACTTTGCCAACCACAAATCTTCGCTACGCGCCGAGCACTAACTATTGGCGCATTGACACGTTGCACACGCGCCAGCTAACCACAAATGCACACATTCTTTTATGTAAATGCCTGTAAGAACGACCAGAATGCAGCAGCCGATACAATAAACTAACGCAAAACGCTGGCTTGTAAGCGGAGGTGTTAACTTGGCAACTACAACGGCGGTGACTAGTAAAAGTCGGCTAACGATCATAAATCGACGGGCCAAACCGGCGCAAGAGGCTGCAGTAAAGAAGGTAAAGATTGGTTAGCTTTGCTGGGAGATGAAAAGGACGCAGCAGCAAAACGAATTACATGCTCACACTTAGACGACTATTAAAGGTGCGGAAAAGCCCTAAAAGGCAGGATCAGCCAGAGGAGAGTACGCAGAAACCCGCACATACATTGAACTATTGGCGGCCGAGCGAGCGCACAGACAATGCGCCGCACAAAAGATAACAAACGAGCGCGTGTAGCGGCTAGTCGCAAATCGGCCGCGTAGCTAAGCGCTGGTGGTGTGTTTATGGGTTGTTATTGTTTTGTGGCATTGAACGTCCCACACTGCGGAATTCTCTACGGAAAATCATTACCGAATACGCCTTCCAAAGTGGTGTTGTACGGCGTTGCTTTGGCGTCGAACTTGCTGGTGCGCATTGACTGTTTGCTGACGGCCTCCTCCTGCTTTTGGGCACGTGTGGGGTTTTAGTATGTACGCGGCAAAAGATCACTGCGCTAACAATGCCACAGCTTACGTGGTGGTTTCCTTCGCGCCTTCGATTTACAAATATCTGCTGCTTAGCATCCTCGCAATCCTCAAATGTCGAGGTGCTAAGCATATTCTCGCTTTGCTAGTATCGCATCATATAGTATTATGTAATCTATTTAGTTTGGCATGCCGACACCCAACAACATAGGCCCGGCGCGTCGCGTTGCGCGTCACGTGCGCTCAGGGAATTATTAGATGAAAAATAGGCGTTGCGTGCGTGCGCATTTGCAAAGAATAGTTTTTACAAATTTCATTTTATTTTTGCTCGTTTTGGCATTTCGATTCTTTGCGGTGAATTTATTTTACTTCACACATTTGACAGCGTAATTGTCGCAAATGCTACGGCCATCGGTGTTTTATTGCTGAAATTATCAAATGGCGGTGATAAATCCTTTGTGAGTGGATAGTAAATGCTTGATTTTATTTGTATATAATAGGAAACTCATAAATGAGGTTATTAGCATTGACTCCATATGATTTTTAGTTAGCTCAGATCCTCAAAAGTCACGATATCATATTGGGTGAATCAACTTTTGTAATTGTGAGAAAAATGTACGCATAGCATTTTGCTTTTTGAAGGGAGCAAATACTGTTGAAGCAACAACTTGGCTCGACGATGAGTTTCCAGGTACTACCCCAGAAAAATCAACTATGACGGTTTGCTATGCAAAGTTTAAACGTGGTGAAGTGAAGACCGAAGACGATGAACGCAAAGGGCGTTATCGAGAAAAACGTCCAAAAATCCATAAAATAATTTTGGGTAACCGTAAAGCGAAACTGTTCAAGATAGCAAGCCCTCTAAAGATATAAGCTGAATGTGTAGATCATATAATTCACAAATATTTGGTATAAGAAAGCTCTGTGCAAAGTGGAAGCCGAGCGAGCTCACTTTTTACCACAAAAATTGATTATTCGAAGTTGTGTTTGAAGATGTAGACGTAATAAACACGAGTTTTTGCATCGATGGATGAAGCATGGCTCCATCATTTCACTCCGAAGTCCAATCAACAATCTCTCGAATGGGCTGCACACAATTAATCCGTTCCAAACCGTGGCATCTGAATTTGGGGAAACGCATGCGATAATTTTTATTGACTGTCTTGAAAAGGGAAGTATCATCAACAGCAACTATTACATAGCGTTGTTGGACCGTTTGGGAGACTTGAAGAAGGAAATCACCGAAGAATGACCGCATTTGACGAAAAAGAAAGTACTCTTCCACCAAGTCAATGCACTGTGTAAGTGAAAACCATAGCAAAAATCCAAGAATTGGGTTTTGATTTGCTTCTCAATTCACCGTATTTTCCAGATCTGTTCACCAGTGACTATCTCCTGTTCTCAGATTTCAAAATAATGCACGCTGGGAAGCAGATTTTCGTCGAATGAAGAGGTGATCGCCGAAACTGAGGAAGAAGTAGGGAACATATCGTAATAAAAAATGGTATTGAAAATTAGTAGGGTCGCTATAATCTGCGTATCACCCATGAAGGGAGGTATGTTAACTGAATAAAAAAACGGATTTCGCCAACAAAATGTGTTATCTGTTGTAGGCCGGAACGTTTCAACTGATAAGCATCGATTATTTTGGGTTGAAAACTTGGATTTTTCGATTAAATAAGGGCGGCAGACAGCCACTTAAAAATACGGTGCTCTTTCTTTCTTATAGCTTGCTATTCTCAAACATATATTCCATGTTTTAGCATTGTAAAAATGAGTCTTCAGAAATAGCTGATTTTTTATATTTGTGGAATTCACCATTGCCAGTTTTTTACTTTGGCTTTCACTCAAACTGGACTATGTTTATTAAATAGACCCGAGGGATTACAAGTAAATTGGTGTCCTTAAAGTTGATTTACTGAGGGAGTAGTGAGAGAAGGTTGTTGTTAAGGCATAAGATTTCCATGGCAGCTTGTAGAATTTTAATGAGCAAAATGTCAGAACTATTGCTTTAGTAAGTTACTAAATGAAAATAATAATAATTTTTTACCGTTTAATTATCCAAAACGCGATTTTATTTGTAATTATTTCATTAAGGTGTCCTTAAACTATGAAAATTCGAATTAATGAGCTGAAATTGGGATTTGTTGCAACATAGACAGGAGTTCGCCATCACAGATACAAGCAAACATACAATTGACTCGCATAATGGCATTAATTTCACTAGTAGTTATACAAAACAACAATATAGAAACAGAATACAACAACAACAAAAACAACCACTACACATCAATCATCAGTAGAGTTAAATTACACTTGCCAAAAGTTGCCGCGAACATTGAGTTCAACACTGTGACTAAAGAGTAACCGAAAATCACTTGTGCTTCTGATATGCAACCTGGCACACACACACATACGCACTTTTCACCATACACATACACTCATGGAAAATGAAAAATTCCGCCGCATCATTGTTGGAATTCGCGTTGTTGCAGGCGACGCCAACAGCCGACAATGAACGCGAGTTGCCCGCGTCTAATGCGCGTTGAAATTGAAGCGGTGATTGAAAGCGCTCTTTTTAGTTGTTGTTGCTGTTGTTGCATTGCATATGGTATGCGCACTAGCACGCATGTCCATCAACAGCGCTATTTCCCGATGGCTAATATGAATATGTGTATATAGGGCAGTGTGTAGCAGTAGATGAATAGTTTTTGTTGCTGTTGTTGTTACTATGCACTGCAAGTGAGCGCCAGCACGCTGATGGCATGAATTGTTGCGGTCGCAATGTAGCAATGTTGCAACGAAATGTGTGCGCTAATAGTTGAGTGCGCAGTAGGCATGCAACAATGCACCACAACAATAACAACAACTATAACAGCAAATGCGGCAGCGTATCCGAAATTAGCAACAACAACATGTTGTTGAAGTTAGCCAAATGAGCTGAACACGCAGCGGGCACTGTCAAATAGTAGCGACCTATGACTACCAACAACAACAACAATGCCAACATTTTGCGCCAACCGCACAATGCCGTCAGCAAATGAAAGCATAAATGCGCCATTTGGGCGAGTTCTAACAGTCGCTATTGTTGTGCGCCTGCAAATGTTTTTGTAGTTGTTTTTGAAATTTTTACCATTTCTGTTGCGGCAGTTGCACTGTCATTTAACTTTCAAATTATGCTTTTATTATTTGTCGCTGGCGCATTTACGTCCACTCACTGCCACTGATACCTGCCACAAGCTGCGTGTTGCAACCTTTTTTTCTTTCGCCAAATGCCATGCCGCTTTACCTATTGTTATTATTGTTGTAGTTGGCAAGCAAGTAGATTCCCAAAAGTCATTTCGTCATTTCACCGGCGTACCGCTGCAACAACGCGCCGCCTCACCTTCCGCTTTCGCACGCCTCACCGTGTATTGCATCATTGCGGCAAGTTGCATCAGCAGCATGCAGCGACGTGCTGCAATGCCGGCTCGTTGTCTTTTGCCTTTTTTTTCGGTTCTGCTTCGCGTTAGTTTTGTGCAACAAAGAAAGGGTGCAACAATTTTTATTATTGCTCTTTAGCGCAACACGTCGTTGAGGCATTTGCTATTGTGCCTCTGCTGCCACTGCGATATTTTGTTGTTTTTATTGTTCTTGTTATTGTTGTTACCGCTTATCTCACCATTACATCGTTTATTATATGGTAGTCATAGTTATGCTATCGCTTTTGTTGTGTTGTTGTAGGTTACCTATCTGTTGTTGTTGCCTTTGATATTTACATCATTATTTTCATGTAGCCGGTATTTTACTGCCGTGTTTTGCATTGGCACGTGACGACATTAAGCGCAAATGTGCGCTCTGGAAATTGCATGTTGCAACAACAACAACAACAACAGAAATAGCATAGTGGTTTGAGAAGAACGATAGAAAGGCAACAAGATCATGTTTAGATAGCGTCGAATGTCTGTTCTGAAAATTTATCTGGTAAGGCCTTAGGAAAGTGATATGGAACTTTAAATCATTTTTAGGGTATTAAACTAATAATCGAGATATTCAGACCTAGTATTTCGAAGTAGTTTCAAAGCAGTACCACAGTCCACATTTATACTATTTGTAAAGGTTCAGAGGGAAAAATATAAAGAGAGCTTGAAACTTCACGATTGCTCTAGAGACTAGAGAAGGAAAGTTGACTACACTAGCAAAGTTTCGACCCTTTTCCTGGGTATAATCGTTTTATCAGTTAGGTGGAAATATGATGTTTATATATGGATCTTTGATTCACTTTTTAACGTAATTAACTAACGATTGAGTTATACGGATCCAGTAATTCGAACACAGTAGTGGGTTTTCAAAGCTTTAGTGAACAGATCCACCTCAATATTACCTGTAAAGCTTCTAGAGGGAATATTTTTGCAAACCATAAATACAGCGTGAGACTTTAATATTGCTCTAGAGACCCGAAAGTTCAGTTACAAAGTTTCGAACCTTTTCCTGAGAAAAGTTCTTTTATCTGTTAGGTGGAAATTTGATGTTTACTACTGTGCCATTGCCATATTCTCGTAGTCTCTTCCTCTATCCACAAAAAATTTTAAACGGAAAGAAGTTTCTTGGTTTTCTGCTTTAGAGTCATTTCCAGAACATTCTATTTGAAGCAATGAGAAAACAACATAGGTTGAGGACATTAACGAATTTTGGATACTTGTTGAAAGATTAAGAGGCCCTTGGAATTTTTGTAAATTCCTCAAGAACTTTTTTCATTCTGAGTGTTTCCAAAACAGCATGAAAGTCTGGGTCTTTGAACTAAAAGACATGTTTTAAAGACTTGAGCTTTCATGTCAATTTATTAAATAATGAAAAGCTGTTCCTGCGTGCCACATCAGCAAGACCAGCCGAAAATTCTATGTCCTTAATAATGCCACGTATTCCTCAATGCAACTCTTTCTAAGCAGTGATTATTATAAATTTTAAGATATGTTGCAGCAAGCTATAATCTCTATTTGCAGCTATTTTCGTTACTCATTAAATTTTACGAGCGCATTACAGGAGCTTCAGCAGAAGCACTAGTAGCGTCACACACAAGTTGCGGGTGAGCCGATGACATTACATACTGAAGCAGCAAAATCACGCGCGCACTTTGCGGAGATGAAAAATTAAATGCGTCACAGTACAACAACAAAACAATAATTCAAAAGTCAAGCAACTAGGCAAGCAAGAAGAACGCTTGAGTGAACTACGAGGAAAATCAACATTTAAATGAGCGCTAGCAGCGGAGTGCTCTGCGGTGGGCAAGTGAATGAATGGTGGATTGAAAGATTTCTTATTTATTTGTGGTGTGGGTACATATGTCGGCGCTGTTGCTTTGTTGTATTGAGGAGTGACATCTGTTTGCTAGACATGCGTGCACGCTTTGCCGCAGCAGTCTTCAAATTTCTTATTGTACACACTTCTCCTCACGAGCCACTCATTCCTCCCAGCCACTGTAGTCATAAACAAATCAGCAGACATGAGTTATTGGCGGCCGCCTTGGTGAGCTATGAGACAGCGCTGAATTTGTTTGACATGTTCTCAATGAGCCTAAAACGCGACACTTGTGCAAATGTCATTTGACATGCTGAAATGTCATAAATGGCAAATGTAAGAACAAATTGGTATACGAGTATGACGACGAATGGGGCCACCAAATTGAAGTGCAGCGCTTGCGAAAATATCGTGGGGGAGTGTCAGCAGTAGCGAACGCCAGATCTTTCGCGAAGCATATACAAGCATTTCATATGTGATTTCATAGATTATTCGCGCCACAATATTTGTTCGAGGGAAGCAACAACATTTTTAGTGCCATTCACGTGTATTTGCTGGCGACAGCGCGACAACTGCGACCAGAATAGTGGCGACGGCACATCTCATATGCATTGACACAAGATGAAACAATAAATTAGTAACATAACCAAACAAGTGAGGCAAACGAAGTCACGCAACATGCAACATTTATGTAGTCAGCGGTGCCATAAAACACTTCATTCAAGCGCATTTAACCACATTTACAGTTTATCAGTCACTGCAGCACGTAGTTTCAAATTCATCTGGCTTCATAGAAATCTTCAGTATTCATCTCCCTTCATGGATTCAGCATACCCACTACGTCTTTCGTCGCCTGTTGAAACACTGTTTCATTATCGTTACCGAAACGTCTTGTTTTCACCACTTCAGCTTAACAACCATTTATGAATGTGAGTTATTCAAATATGATGAGCGACTTATGACAGTTGATGCTAATGTCACAAAGAGTCGCATCTTGAGAAGAAATTAGCTTCTTCCCACCATGGGGTAACAGCGGATAATGTCACAATAAGCCATCATTTTGATAGTTACTTGGTTAATTTTGGTTATTTAGTAACTTTCATCGAGATCGACATCATCAGTATTATCATTGGGGACATGGTCAGCATCGTCAGAATCGTCAATATATTCGGTATGTTCAGAATCACTGGTACTGTTCAGCATTATCCGGTATTGTCAGCTAGTAAACTGCGCTTTTTCGGTTTAATATTTTTCTCCTCGCTTCATGTAATGACGAGGAAATGCTTCCCAAGATATATCAAATTAACGCTCTATGCGAACGGAAAGCTATCTGTGTTCCATTTTAAAATAAAAGTGGGCGAGAGCAGCATCTTCACTATGACTCATTTCATTAAAGCAGTTCACACTCCTTCTTGTCGCAAATACTTCACAACTTTTTTTTTCCGTAACTCCCGATCGGTCTTCTCATACTCATTTGCCATAATTTTCACACGATGTTATGAAAAATGAGCTGACAAGTCATCCGTTGGCTTTCAGCGCGCAAAGGCAATCAACCCAATCAAAACAATTATCATTGACCATTTATGTCGTGTCACCGTCAAGGCCACGCATCGGCATCTGCCAAAGCGCGAAACAAGCAAAACGCAATCTGTGCAACAGCAACAACAGCAAAGGCGGCCATAACTACGGCATGCAGGAAATAATGTGGCGTGAAATCCAGTTTTACTTGCTGCTGTCCGCGGCTAAGAACTTAAGTCTGACTGTTGTTGTGGCAAAAGCAGAACAAACAACAAGCAAATACATTTAAACTCGTCGTTTTGTTGTTGTCACAGCTTTCCGCTCAGCTGCGTCGTTAAACTGACTGACTAACTGGCCGAACGACTGCTTTGTGTATTGATTTTGCTGCCGACACTGAGACAACCGCAAGTGGGATTAGTGTCAGCGGCAGCTGCAACCAGAGCAAGAGCAACTGCAATCATGCGGCGCGCTGTTGATGTGCAAATATTGCTTGTTGCATCGCAACAAGCTGTAACTGCGACGTTTGCCAGTTGTCAAATAAAACAGCAAACTAATTGGAGTTGTTGCTGAGCGGCAGCGAATGCGAAAAGAAGAGCAAAAATGAATGTAAAATAATTTTTATTATTTAAGAGCAAACAACACAAACAAAGCATTTTAAATTAAGTACTCGCAACATGCTGCCGGCAAATTGCTTAATCAACAGCACAGCTAAATTATTTGTAGACACTTTTATGAGCGGAAGAGAAGCTAAATGTTGTTGTGGCGATTTACATGTCATCAGCAATTTCGCAGCACATCTTCACGCGTTGGGGCAAGTACTCGCCACAATATTGATTGGCAATTATTGCCCTCTTCAAGTTTTTTTTAAATACCAGCGCTCATGTAGATAGTTAAGAAGCGCCAAATGATGAGCTTTGCTCTGCCATTGGATATCTTGCTCTCATTGCTCATACCTGTTGGTATTTATGTTTTACATATTAGCCAATTAACTATCGTGACTGGTTTAGATAGCTACTTTATGACTACAGAAATCATCAGTATACGAAAATTTAATTTATATTATCTCTCTTATCCTATGAAAAGTTTTCGTATAAAGAGACGAAGTAAGGATTTTTGATCTGGTTTCTATTATTGTCCGGTTTCCCTACAACCATGGAGAGCCTTTTCACTTTCACACACAAAGGAATGTTCTTTGGCTACCCAGAGGATGCTTACTTGCCGGGTCGGAAGTTGTGAGCTGCTTGCGCCGAATGTACAAGAACCGTTTCTGGCCACTCTTAATAGAAAGGCGCTCAGAGAACTTTCCTCACTTCCTCCTCACATGACTCCATTTTCCCATCTGCAGAATGTATAAGGAAGCGAAGCAAATCGGTCCAGTAGTGAACGAGGCAAGACGAAATATCTCCTGTCATCAAATAAACAGTCATTCCACTCGTGACTAGGCTCCCATGTCACTTCAAGGTCGTAGATAAATACGTGTATCCTGCAATCAGTATTAACACCAGCGACAAGGTCAGTCTCGAGCTCCAACGCAGAACTGAGAGGGAGGGAGAAAAGTAATGTCCGCTTTTGACGAACAAAGACCAAACTCTATAAGTCACTCATTATTTCCTTCCTGCTGTATGCGGTAGAGTCATGGACGATGTCAACATCTGGTCAGTCGACGTTACGAGTTTTCGAGAGGTTCTTCGGAAAATGTATGGTCATTTGCGCATTGCCCACGGCGAATACCGCATTCAATGGAATGGTGAGCTGTATGAGATATACATACGACGAGATTGACATAGTTCAGCGAATTAAGAGGCAGCGGATACGCTGGCTAGGTCATGTCGTGCGTATGATTAGACACAATTTGAACTTCAATTACGAGTCCCAAGGAAAATCAGATCAAACAACATTGGTTAGTTATGTAAACAAATAAGGCATTGGCCTCATCAAATGTTATAAAAATGGCCACTGACTCCATAAACTGTAAACAAAAGGGTTAGTGATTCCAAATGTGAACAAGGGTTCTTGCCTTTGCTAAATATAAATAACTGTTCTTGACTCCGCTAATTGTAAATAAAAGAGGTCCTGACTTCAAAATGGAATAAAGAGGCCATTGTCAACTCATAAAATGTAAACGAAAGGTCATTAACCCTAAATGTAAACAACGGTTTTTGACTTGGGTAAATGTGAGCAAAAGGTCATTGACTTCAAATGCAAACAATGATTCTTGACTTGGGTATATGTAAGGAAATGATGTTGACTTGGCTACATGTGCACTAAACGGTCATTGTCTTCATAAAATGTATCTAAAATGCGTCTTTCAGCTTATTTAATAAGAAAAGGGATAATTTACTTTATAAATATAGGCAACCGGATGACTCAGCTCTAATATTGTTTTATTTTAAAAAACAGTCATTTCATAGCAAGTTTTCGCTAAATTTATACTCATAGGTTAGACAAAAATATTTGCATCGACAAAGTAATACAGTTGTAATAATAACAACAACATAACAAAAAAATCCCAAGTAGTCAAAAGAATCAATAAATATAATTTAAATTCGCAACGTGTTGCAAGTTTAAGTCCCGCACGCCAAGCGAGGACAACAAAAACGCTGGCGACAACTCCGGCATAAGAAAGAACATTCTACGAAACGAAATAATGTGCCAAAAAATAAAAATTGCAAAGAGAAAACACAGCAGTATAAAAGCGACAACATTGAATACAAATGCAACGAACAAGAACGCTGGCGAAAAATGTTAACAAAACTGTGTGACTGCTATAAAATGATGATGGTGATTATGACGATGACGATCGTTGTTTATCACGATCACGCGCCGCGCCAAAAGCTACCAACAACAGCAACAAAAAGCGAACGCAACGATGAGAACAACAGACAAGGCGAAGAATCAGAATCAAAGTCAGCAGTCAACACGACGCGCCACCAAATAAAAAAGAACACAGGCGCTGCTTGTTGAAGAAATTACAGCAAAATGTCGACACATACACACACTCACAATAAGCGCCAAAAATGTATAATAATAAATGCAATAAAATGAACAAGCGCGACCCTGGGCAGAGGGCGGGTGTGAAGAAAATGCGGCAGCAGCAGCATGAAATCGAAACAAATGAACAGAGAAACCAAAAGGAATGCCAAACGCAAGCGCTCATAATGACATGTTTAGCGCAAATGCAATTCTTAGCGCGTACAACGTTGGCAAAACGAAAGACTTAAGCAACAAACTTGACAATGGCTGGCGCACAGAAAAGGAGAGTTGTGCGAGTTGTGTTAAGCGACAGCGGCTGCAACAGCAGCAAATAACATCAAACCTTTACTTGACTTGCATTTAATTCACAACTTGGCACCAAACGAAGGCATGCAACTACAAAAAGAGAAGTTATGTACGCACTGTTTACTAAAAGGCGTGAGTTCGTGCGGCTTGAAGCGACGTTTTGTGCAAAATTTTATTGTTGTTGTTGATTTTGTCTTGCTCTGCAGTAGTACACTTGTTATTTTTGTTATGGCATTGCTTGTGCAGCGGCACATTTCACTTTAATGCCGACAATGCGAATGCGATCGTTTTGTCATAATGGCGACATTTTAAGAATTTTGTTAGCAGCATTCAATGCAATAGCACGAAAGGGTGTAAAAAATATAGGTGAGGAACAGAAGAGAAGTAAGGATTTGGATTTAAGTAGTGGGTAATGAAATTTTTGTTTAAGCTGTTATACGAAAGCTAAAAAAAAGTACTTTTGAAAGGAAGATTTTTTTGAAAAGCGACAAACGAAGAGAGAGTGAGAGTATACTCAGGTTATGTTATGTTATTATGGTAAAGCTGGTACCACAGAAAGCAGATCACAATTGGACAATTAGTATTAAGATCGTTATGCCGTCGAAAACCGTTGAAGATGGCTGCGAGGTCTCATGTATCGAAACAGCGAAGGACATAGTAGACTTTAGATTACGATTTAATCTATCGAAAAGGCCTCTTGAATCCATTATAAATCTGTTAACAAGAATGGTTTCGATTTCAACCAGTGTGACTGAATAACCGAAAGTCTCTTATCCCAAAGTTTTTAGTTCAGTATCGTACATTCCATCACTTTTATTAAAAATATTGGATAGTCGAAAAAGTCTTTTCGTATTTCTAATCAAGCTTCAAATTATTTTTTTATGGACTTTTTGCCAATTTTCAACTAAAGACAATATTCCATCAGTGTAAATTTTCTTCAGTGTAAATCTTTCAAATAGAAGTTTCCAGAACGAAAGGAGCGAACCACTGTTGTGCTACACGAACTGATACAGCATCGTATCCGTAAACTTCACAAATTTCTTTGGTGGTTTGCGTGGCATTCTTCCCTTTTTATACAAAAACTTCAAATTAAAGCAATTTTCTTCATTCTATTCATTCATTTTTGAACAGCTGTAACTTTTCTTCATCTTTCCCGAACTTCATTTTTTTTTTGGTTAAAAGAAGCTTAGATCTCTCCTTTCCAACACTATTTGGTATGATACAATGTGATTATGAGCATTGGAGATATTCGACTGCAACGAAATCTATTGACAAAATACGAAAATACTTTTTCGACTAACCAATACATAAGTTATCGCAGCTTTATACATCCTTTACTAAAATTACTAAAAGTTTTTAGTATTTTTCATTGTAAAAATATATATTTTATAATTTTATTCAAGAATGATCGTCTGTCGTCTGTTTTTTCCTAAATTAATGACGCGCATGCGCAGTTTCATAAAAATTCCTTCCACCATATTCACTTCCTTCAATCTGTCTTTATGTCTGACAATTCACACTAAAACTCAGTGTCACTCATGTCAACCGTAAGTGTCTCGCGAACTACCGGCCTGCTACGATTATACTCGTTTGTCTTATTTTAAGACTTCCGCGACATTGTCCTTGAATTCAGAATTCACATTCCGTCTCGTTGTTGTCGGCGTTGAATTGCTTAATTTAAGTTAACTAAAAATTAATGCCTATTTAATGTTAATGTGTTTTGCCTTCAGGTGTCAAAATGTCAAGCGTAAATATAAACTGGATGTTTTTATGGCACAACAGGCTATAAATATGTGGAGTGCTATATATTTACTGATATATATATAAATAAAGATTCTGATGTAGCTGCAGCCACGGGAGGAGGTAGACTGCAGCTTGTGGAGTTCCTAGGCGGCTGGTTGATTGAATTTATTGAAGTGTCGGGGGTAAGGCTTGGAGTTGATAAAATTGGCAGTCAGCTTTGCCTTAACACAGGGTTGACATATTACCTTATATTGCACATGTTGAACGTATTTTTCAAGGCTAACTAGCGCGTACTTTCAACAAATTAGACTTAATATTAACTGTGAATCATTAATATGGCTAAGACCGTATGCCATGAAGTCGACGTGTCGATTTATATACAAGTTGCTGTCTCTTTAATACAACTGTATTAAATACTTTGGACATATGGCTGTATGTGGAGATTAGTTTTTGTTTTTGCGCACATTCCGCATTCTAAATTTGTGCTTTCTTCCTTATCAAGCAACATATAAATAGCAAGCATATATAATTGAATCTGTCAACTGATTGCAAGTGGGCTTTGAACACGTGCTCATGTACCGTTAGCGATTTGTAGCCGTAACTAATGCAGCAAATGATGTAGGCGAACCACTCTGCACGTCTGCTCGCGTTGCAAGACTTTGAGTGGGCTGTCACTCGCGCGAAGTAAATTAATTTACGAAGCTCACACGGATAGCCAAAGAACATTGGGATTTAACACACATGCTATACAAAGATGTTAATAAAGGAAGAAAGAATAAGTTGGAGGTACACGTTGAAATATATTTATATATGAGCGCCTAGCATTTTAGCGAAATGTGGTTTATAGTATTGGAGTAGTTGTATGAGTCGGTTGAAGCAAACATATTTTATAAGCAGACCCGAATTGGTTTCGCTGTGTTTCGCTTTTTAGCAGAAGTATAGAGTGTAGATCAGTTCATCCGAAGTAGAGAGCATTGATCTCTTCATCCGATGTTATTTCCATCAAATAATTTGAGGCGATCGAGCGATCTGTGAAGGCATACCTCGTTCTGGACGGACTTCGATCTCTTCAACTGATAAAAATTATAAAAGAGTGAAGAATCTATTGCCTCAAAGTTGTCTGGCGAGAATTAGAGAGGTGGCAAGAGAGCTCGACATCTCTCATGAGTTCGTTTAAATGATTCTGGTGGATATTTTGGGTAAAAGACGCGTTCTTGCTCGACTCGTTCCGATAAAGATGAATTTTTTTCAAAAATGAGTACCGTCAGTAAGTGTCTTTGGACATGCTTGATCGTGCAAATTCATGGAAAGCAGTATAATTACCGTTGAGACATGGGTTTATGAGTTTGACGTGCAAACAAGTCAACAACCATCGGAATGGATTGGAAAAAAACGAGACGGAAACCACGGCCTGTCAAGAGACACATTTTCATTAGTCATCAAATTCTATTTAACGAAACATTCATGGCATCTTTGCTTTATGAGCCCTTGAATATGATTCGGCAGGCACCGTTTAGTGTTATTCCTTTGGTAACTGTTGCAAAAAAATGGTCTTTAAAGGAATGTAGACGCTACTTTCAAAATTTCCATTTCTTTGATATTAACTCAGCGTAGAGAAATATTAACTCAAAAGACCAAAAAATTTAATTCGAAATGGTCTGAAATTTTGTCACGTTTCCATCTCTTCGATGTCAGCTGATAGATGGTTGACATTTCGTGACTTCGCGGAAACTAGACATCAGCGATGACTCTGCTCAATAAATGTCAAAAGGTTTTCAAATTATAGAATACACCAAAGAAAATAATGAAACAAAAAGTGCAGTAATTAAATTTAGCAATTAAAAACAAATAAAAAGAAAATCGCAATAATCGAAGAAAACGTTGTTGAAGATGAGGCAGCGACCTATTAAGCGAATGGCCACGGAAACAAACAAAATCGTATGGATAATAGAAAAAAATAATTACAACAAAAAGACAAAGATTTACTACGAAATTGCAGGGGGGAAGGAAGCAGACAAAGAAAGCAAGGAATCAGACGAGGAAGTCACAATGCGCAGGCAATGAAATTGAAACTGTGGAAACGACGGCCCGATAGTGATCAATTAAGCGCACTTGCAACAGTAGCAGCGCAAGAAACTGCAAAAACCTTTTAACCAAATCACAATTATGCAAATTTTTCCAAGGAATCAGATCGCAATCAGCAGAAAGAAAGAAGACTGGCCAAGCAGTGCCGCATTTGAAGCTAGCAGATCAATGCGACTGTCTTGCACTTAGCAGCGAGCAGATTCGTAGGCTAAAAAATGATGCGCCAGCAACCGGGTCGCATCAATACTTCAATCAAACTCCAAATCACGGAGCGAGCGGAGCAAAAACTTGCAGCCGGCTGGCATGTTGCACGTTCATTTGCAGTTATCAGATGCGCGAAGTGCAGTTGCACTCCCGATAAATACAGCGAACGAAAGAAATGCGATAAAGTAATGAGAAAAAACTGCAAAATAGTGGAAGAACGACAGCAAATAAAAAGGAACAAATGTAATTCCAGGAAATGAATTCAATCAAAAACGAAATGGAAAAACATACAGCAGCACAAATAACGAAACAAATGCAGAGAGCTGTGGCAATGGGCGTGCGGCGCCGACAACATTGCGGCTGTGGCATGAAAACGTGGAGCACAACGCCAATAACAGGCACATCACGCCCGATCGCATCACATGCACACTCGTACTCAAAAGTGTCCGAAATGTCAAAAAGGCAGTCAGCCAGTCTGCTAGCCAAGGACTCATGTGCGCTCCTTGGTCCGAACAATGCAACAGCAGGAGGCAGCTGCAACAAAGGAACTATATTAGCACCAGGCAAACTGCGCTGCGCCAACCAACTTCGTACTCCCGCCACACAGCCACATGCGCCTTGCACAGACAATGTATTTGCCGCAAAATTCAGTGGCAACAAGCGCATAAATGTGGCGCTGTATGTTACAGCCGTGGAAGCTCTACAGCTCAGCAGCAAATGGCATCGCCAACTCATGGCTTAATCTTGCGCTTTGCATCTGCAATTTTTTTCGCGCTAACCGCGCTTTAGTTCCTTCGATAGCATTCAATGCGCATTGATGCCTTGCCACGCCGTCGAACTCCTGCTGCTGTTAGTCCTTTTACAAAAATTTTCTGTTTTTTTCTTTTGCTTTTAATTCAATTGAATTTCAATGTCGAAAGTGCGCTTCTTCTGCCGTTGCCGTTCCAGTTGTCTGATGACCTTTGCAAATCACGCGCAATAACAACAATAGCTGCCATTTAAATGCGAGCTGCTTCTACGCCGACTAGTCAAGTCGCGCCTGGTTCAAGATCAACACGATCATCATTATGATCAGCGTGACAGTATCGCAGCGTTGCAAATTCACAGCAGGACTGCATTTGAGGGCCGGTTGGGTGTGTTTTCGGAAATGAAAAACATAAAAAAATAGTTCGAATTGAAAAGTGAAAGAGTAAAGTACTGTGCATGCAAGTGATAAAGCGGGCGAAATTGTCTTTGTATGTAAAGCGTGGGTTAGACATGATTTATCGCATCGGTATTCAAGTCACTGTCGTTTTTCGTTGAAATTTAAGTTATTGCATTTTGGAGTTTGCAAAAATTATGAACGATCACTTCAGATGAGTCAGCAGATAGCAGCTGATTTCGAGATTGAAATTCGCTATAAATACTAGTCAGCGCAGGAATACTCGTAATCTATGGGAGGGTTCTGAAAAGCAGTTGTGGGCAACAGTGCAATATACATAAATCTCTTATTATATTTATTTTACTTGGAAAACAGCTTCAACTGTTGGAGAACGTATCGTAACTCCTCCAAAAGTGCCAAATTTTCAAGTTTCAACAATAGTTAAGTAGTTTATTTCCATTATGCTGTAAGCCTCGGATTTACTGCTTTCAAATACTAAGTCGTTCGAATGATGGCAGACCAAATTTTCTTATGTAATTAATTTCCATTTTTTTTATCACGCAATTTTAGATAGTTTCCACTTCTGAGGTGTTCATTTGTAACTTTTAAGGTCTTCATTTGGAACTTTTGAGGTGTGTGTAAAATTTGCTCAAAATAGGGTTGCCAATTATTATCCAATTTATTTGAAGAAACGTATTGACAGTGAATTTTGTTTAGAGACTCTTTCTGGCTGAAACTGGGAATCATAATCAGTACCACTACTACATCTGGGCGTATTCGAAAACTTAGTAAATATATAATGACCAAAAATTTGGCAAAAGATGCTGAAATATTGGTCGTTTTTTACGCACAAAACTCTCTTTCTCCACTTTGGCACTAAAACCGTGAATCGCTCTGGATTTTTTGCTAGAGCGTCATCTGCCATGCGAACGAAACTACACAGCCAGCGCATTCGTTGGGTTTTTACTCGCTTAACTACAGCTCATACAGTTCGTGATTCCATCTTGTTCCATGTTCGTCGCTTACGCGGACGGCTCCAAAGACCTTGCGGACAGGAATATAGCTCTCTGGAATGCTCTAAGTGCTTCATCATCTCGGTTCGACATCGTCCATATTTCTGCGCGACATAATCGGATGAAAGACTTATGAAGCAAATTTTTATTTGTCGAGAAGGTACTGCTTCTTAATTTCCTACCGATCCCAAAGTAGCAACTATAGGCAAGAACTATTCTGAGCTTTGTGGAATTTATGATTGTTCTAAAATATACGAAATTATTATTATTCATTTTTAAATTTATATTTGCCAAAAGTGATACGAGACGCGATAAATCTTTGTACGTGTCCTCCATGTACTTTGTCTCGCCCACGTTCGTCAGAAGACCAACCTCTTTCACCTCTTTCTCTAGGCTGTGATGACTCAGTTGTAAAGGCCTAAGCAGTCAACATCATCTGCCTTCCCCC
Organism: Bactrocera dorsalis; assembly: GCF_023373825.1. Taxonomy (NCBI): domain Eukaryota; kingdom Metazoa; phylum Arthropoda; class Insecta; order Diptera; family Tephritidae; genus Bactrocera; species Bactrocera dorsalis. The sequence goes on along the minus strand of NC_064305.1, from coordinate 3,941,963 downwards.
CAGCCCCAGTAGCATTCTACCTTTAGGGTAGATAGTGTCATTATAGTTCAGATCGGTGCCCGGTATCACTTTTTTAAGCATTATTGAAAAATACGCGGATATTCTCTATATATTGAAAATGACGCTAGAAGGAATCACCCTAACTAGAAACTCGTTTGTTATCGAACGGCTCGGAAACGTCTTTCTCGACTTTGAAGGAGTTGCATAACCGTATGAGTTTTGCAAGGATTACAAAATTTAGTCATGGCTTCGAATAAGCACTTCCTGTCAATGCTCAATGACAAAATTATTACTTCAAAACTCACAATAATCATTTGCGCAGTTTTCTAAGTTCTTTCGAATTATTTAAGTACTTGAAATATTAAGGCCACTGCAAGCTTACACAATTTTCTTCCTTATTTCGTTCGCTAAACCTACAACCATCTCCATAAACCTACCCACAACGTCCATACAAAACTGTCTCAAATGTAATCTCCTGCTTGCTCTTATATTTTCTTGCATTTCTCTGTAAAGCAACCTTGCAACCGCCTACAAACGCTGCTTTTAATGGAACTTTAAGCTAGATTAATGTTTTAATTAGTTCCTTTGTTTGGACGTACTTATTTTTCTTAAGTTTTCTGCTACTGCTGCGAAAATTTATTACATTACATATAGTTATGTAACCAAAAAACTTGCAGATAAGGCGATGAATGTTGGACAGTAGAGACAGCGTTAATATGTATTTGTGAGCAGCTTTGTGCGCCACTAAATACACTAAATATTGTGTCTACAAGCGATGTGTATCTTGCAGTGTTAGACGCTTTAATTCAAGGACTGCGGCAGCAGCTCTGCGCCACTGCCGACTTGCGCTAGTTTAATGCAAAGATTTCTTTTCACCTTGGTCCGCTGTTGCACGCATTGCCGGCAAGCTTGCAACATTTCTGGGTTGCAGCAGGAAAACTTTCGTTTTTACTTTGCTTGTGAGAGCGTAGCTCGTTTGTTCGTGTTTTTTTGCTTTTGCATTTTCGTTATGCACAAAATCAGTTTTAATGTTGTTACATTCTTCAGTTAATTTCTTGTGTTTACTTTGTCTTCTCCTCTGTGCTGTTTTTCTTTGCTGATGAGGCTGTGCGTGTGTGTGTGGCTTTGTACGGAAAGTGAGATTTATGATAATTTTCTGCACAATTCTTACTTTTTTTTATTTTGGAAATTTTCTTGTTTCTTTCTGGTTACTTTCACTTAATTAGTTATGCATTAAGTGAAATGATTTGCGCTTAAAGAATGTAGATCAATTTAATTTGAGAGTCTGTTTCGGATTTTCGGTTATAAATTAAATTTCATATGAATATGGGTTCTAGATTAAGATAAGTTGGATTTGCGGGTTGATGTCCGCGCTAGGAATCACATGGATCAAACTTGGCAATGGAAACAGCGGTTCTCTGTGATATCCAACGTCCTAGTATGATTCTAGAGATCCAGATATGTCGACGAAGCGCTTGCCGACGCTCACAAATTTTTTGAGGTGGCTAAAATCGTTAAGAGTTCATACGACCTTCTCACGAAAGGTGTGACAACCAAGTGATTTCAACCTCAATCTATCGTAAGATGGAAGGTTGAGGAAAAACAGTCGAAATTCTTTCATCTTGCTTGCCTCGAGATGTCTTTAGCAACTAGAGCTACTCAAAATATCCACAATTCGCTACATAGCTCCTCGACCAAACAAAAATCCGAGTTTCTAAAATAAATTATGTACTTTAACTTTAGTCATTCAACTCACTGACCTACCTTTAATGCCAAACAAAGTATTCTCTTTAGTATCTCCGGTATTTTCAGCACAAATTGTTTCACATTCGCTGCGCACAATGTTCGTCCACTTCAACTCGGTTACACAGTTATTTAGACATGCTTTTTTCGGCAACCAACCTAACAACCCACAAAGTGAGCAACCACAAAATAGACAATGCCATGCGCGAGCAGGCGTGTGCGGAGGTGCAGGCAAACAAACAATACCCGACGGGGGGACAACAGGAGACAAGAGACAACAGACAGGATAATAGAACAATGCAATGACAAACTGTAGCTGTTTTTGTCACAACGAAATACTATTTTCGGTGCCATTGTGTTAGTTTGACCAACAATTGTGTACATGTGTATGTGCATGTCTTTCAATGCCTCGAAGAAGCGCCCGAAGCAGCGCACACGCATACGAAAAACACTTTTGCAGAATATTGTGGGTAAGAGTTAGAGAAAACAACAACAATTATAGAGTTGTACACGTGAACGTGGTGCTTGTTCAAATTTATTGGTAGGCGCCTAAAAGCATGCGTTGCGGCGGTGGAATTCCAAAAAAATTTCCTTGTCTGTGGGTTGTGGCCCCAAGCCAGGTTTTAGTGTTGTTAGGGTCCATCAGTATCTGTCTTGTAGTATATGTGTACCCTTCTGTGTGTCTTTCTGTGTGCCTTTTTGTGCGTTATCTCTATGTGTTGTGTATGTTGCATGTCACACATGTCCTCTCTGATTGTGATTAATGGCGCTTGTTTGTCATTTACAGTTTGCTGCTTTTACTATCTTCGCTTTTGCTGCTTCTGTTCTGCACTTCTCGTGCGCTGTAATTGTGCTTTTCGTCACAATTTTATATTCGCCTATTATATTCTGCATTGTTGTCCGTCAATATGCATTGTTCTCGGACGTCAAATGGCACTCGGTTACACTATTGTCAGTGGTCACGGCCCACTAGCCTTATTTGGGACGAGACAAACTGGTGGGACGTGAGAATTTTCATATCCTACACCTTTATAACTCATATGCACTAAAATAGAATTTATTTTCCAACTGCCATTGACAAAGGTAGGCGAAGAATGTTCTTTTGACATTTCATTTATTTCTACTTCTAGTTTTTACCTATTCCGACATTGTCAACTCAAGTTGAGCATGCAGCTTCTAATGATATTTTCTTGCTGTTATCTTGAAATTCTTTGTAGTCAACAATGGTTTGTGCACTGACCCAGTTGATTAATTAGTTCTGGATATTCTGGAGCAAATTGATATTGAAGGAATAATTGAAAACAAGTACGAGGTGATGAAATAAGAAAAAACGAGTTATGTACAACTGAAGAAATTGAAACGAAAGGTAAAATGCCACAGATTCTATTTTACGTAGGAAGCTAAAGAGGTTAACTTAGACTGTAAACATTGAAGATATTATTGTTTAAAATTCCTGAATTCCGGAGCCTTACTGCTTTTATAAGTTCTTAATTTTCATTTTTAAAATGGCTGGTAGTATTATCTACGAAATATCAGTTATGACTCATCACATACCTGTCATTGCATAATTTTAGGATTTTTTGATGACTTCCTTCGCAAACGAACGCACTTCTCAAATGGTTTAAACAACAAGTCGTTCATAACTGTGTGCTTCAGCCTTTTCTTTAACAATTTTTTCTCATATTTAAAATTAAATATTAAATATTTTATTAGAATTTTTTGTCGTTACAAACATACATACACTATTAACAAAGAAATTTTGAAACTTTTTGAAAAAAATAATATTTAAACCCCTAACTTAACGCTTGGTCGAAGAAAAAAGAACTAAAAATTAAATTTTTGGCAGATTTTTTTTGACAAAAGAATTAAAATTTTAGAAAAAATTTCGCGACTGTCTTTCTTTTTTCAAATATTTGTAAAAAAATTCTTCGAAACTGTTACTCGCATCAACTTGAAAATTTAGGAAAATATTCCAGAGGTGATGTAGAATTTATTAAGAAAAATAATTTAGATTTCTTGAAACCCGTAAACCCACGAAACCCCTTGAAGACGGCGCTGTTACCCCAGCTAGTCTCGAGCGAGTCTCGGAACACTTGCAGATTTTCAATTTCCAAAAGCATTGATTCAATTGGATCACCTAAATTATATGCCTTCTAATAAAGAAAAAATACCTATAATCAAGGTAAATTCGCGGTGTAGGCATTCAATTTCAAAGAAAACAAAAAAGCCGATATCCAAAAAACCGCAATTTTTGTCACCAGCTGCCGAGCACAGGATGTGTCAACACAAATGTAGAGCATATATAGTATATCTCACATTCCTTGTGTATGTGTTAAGAGTACGTATCACCGTGCAATGTGTGAGCGTGTATGTGTGATGGCTTCATTACACCTTGTCAAGCCCCATTTAATGCCACTTCAAGCAAACATTTATTTTCGCCGTTTTTGTTTGCCTGCCACGCCGCCTTTTCTCTTCAGCACTATTTAAGCAATCGAGAAGGGAACACTCACACAAACACATACAAGAATTGAATAAATATAGTTTTTTTTTATAAAATGTCGCATCGAACGTCTTGAGGTTGACAAACAAATATCGTTCGCCAGCGGCTCTTTATTTAAATTTCAAATAAACAACAAGGACCTTCGCTGTTTGCGGCTGCCGTTCCGCCTTTTATTGCGCGCTCTGCATAATTTTTTGCTTTGAAGCGCTATTGATAGTTATGCTCGTAGCTTTGCCTTGCGCGCTTCGTATTTTTATGTTTTTGTTATTGTATTCGACGCTTAGACGCTTGTTTGTGCAATCTAATATCCTTTCTGACATATTGCGTTGACATTTTTTTCGCTGCGCGTTTACTTTTTTGTTGTTTGGTTGAGTTGTCAGGGTAAAGGCATATATATGCTTCGTGTGTAGAATTCTTTTAATGTTCTTAACAAAGCAGATTTTGTTGCTTTTATTTGCAGAACGGAATTGAACCCTTTAATTTCGGTTTCAATGATAAGTATGTGGTTTGGGATGTGATATATCCGGTTTCCATATTCAAATGCGAGTGATGTGTGAAGAGCGCAAGTATGCAGACAGTTTGAGCATTTCTGCGATAATAATTATTTTTATAATTTATGAAAACATATCCGAATCTTTTCAGAAAAAGCTCTCTGTTTGCACAGTTACATATCTAATATATACTAAATTTCAAACCTCGTTCTTATAAAGTTGTTTATGGCTTACGACGCGGAATCAGGCGATCAGGTGGCCAAATATCGTGGGTATGATGAGTCGAAGCTGAAAACCCACGTCAGAGGGTTTACAAATCAAGTTTATGTTTATAGTTCGATTATCAAGGTGTGGAGCACTCCGTTCTCCTTCCGACCGGCCAAACTGTCAACATGGAATACTATTTGAGTATTGTGCGTCATTTGCGCGAAGCTATTCGTAAGAAATTATGAGCAGACAATCCTTAGTGAATTGATTCTTCGTCAGTTTTCCGCCGAATTTTCAACCAATACTTCAAAAACTCCTCCGAAACTCAAGGAAACACTCATTTCTGGTTTATAGTAGTTCAAGTCGATTTAAATTGTGCAAATCCTTCAAATTTAAATAAAGTTTTTCACTCAATCAACGCTGCATATCCTAACCTAATTTCCGGTGTTAGTTTTTCAAGTAGTCGTAGTTGACAGCAGGGCTTTATGGTCCAATTTATTTTTTCTTTCACAGTGGCTTGTTCACATAGTGCCTTAGATTCCTTCGGAATAAATGTTTTTCACCTTTTCTCACAGCCATTTAAATAGAAATCTTACACATTTTGCTCAGCGCAAATATTCGTTGAAATTTTTTTCTACATTGTTGTTTTTCTTTTCAACTTCTTTCAACTATTTTTTGCTGTAACAAAAGCACTTTGCTCCATTTTTCATTGCATTTTCCTGCAAATTTTCACTACTCTCTTAAGCCACGTATGTCTTACTCGGCTAATACACAAACACAACACTCGGGCTGTCTGCACTTAGACCGCCATCCGTTATCCCAGAAGCACTGGCCGACTCATCCTCGCACTGCTCACTAAGCTGGCGGCAATCTGTAAAGTCTTTTGTCTAAAATTGCATTCGCATTTTTCTTGCTCATCCTTTTTTCGTACACTTTGTCAATGTGGTATGCGACATTTTTTCACACTTTCTTACTGGCATTAGGTGGCAGTCGCTCGCTGCTTTTTGTGTCTTTTTTCTAACAACTTTTTGAGCTTTTTCTAGGCAGCAAGCAGCGCTACAACTGAGTGCTGCTCTCGAGCGCCCGTTAGTGTATATAGTTTGTCCTTTCGCCGGATAAGTGTGTGCGGGCGTAACTCTATAGCGCCTTCTCACTGTTCCATCCGCGCTCGCAGTTTGCCACTTGCCGCTTTGATTGTGTAAGTGCATAAACACATTTAAGGATAAGTATGTGTGCTGGGCGCACATTGTAGCTTTTACATTCAACCTCATCTTGCATTCAGTCACCGGCATTTGAGTGTGTGAAATTGCATGTCTTTGTATTTTAGCTTTCGCTTCTTTCTCCCGCTTCTCTGCTTTTACCACTTGCATTGTAGGCAGCAAATACTTATCAGCGCGTGTGTGTTCGGCGCATGCAATCACAGCCTCTTCGCCGCTTCGGCATTAAATTCACAGTTACCACACATTCGCATTCACAAACGAGTGTGTGCTCGGCGTCGGCAACTGGAGCTCCAACGCGCCGCCATACCGCCCAAACTTGCCGCAGTTACGCCCTTTTTTGGCGTGTTGCATGAATGCCTGTCATATACCCACACACACTGCTGCCATTCCTAGCATTTTTACGACTCAATGTGTACATGTGTGTGCGTGTGTGTCGCACAAAAGGATTGTGTATCTGCCCGAACGAGCAACGCTTTTCCAATTTTCCAATTTAGGTTACTTGGGTTTTTGAGCTCCAGCAACGCAGCGACACAGATTCTATTTAAACGACTGGGCATAATAGTTGTTTGTATATCCTGCTTCGCTCTGTGCGGCGCCTCCTTTTCCTTCTCGTCCTTTTTTGTAGTTTTCCTTTGTTGCACTTAGCTGAAATTTTTAAGTGTTTCCTGAGCTTTTTGTTGAATAATTTTCTATCTAAGAAAGCGGCAAATGTTTAAAGCTCAGATTTAAAGGATTTTTTTTGACATTTATTTGAATATCGTCAAAAATAACTCTGTGGAGGGGTCTTAAGACCTTACGAGTTCTCTCTGCACTTAACTCTGCCACTACCAAAAGGCTTTTAAATCAACTAGTTGATACTACTGGCTTTCCTTTATATGATTTAGACATTTAGTTGACTCAAGATGGATATCACATTCTAAGAAAGGCTGATTCGAAACGAGAATTGGTGAATAAGAACTCATATAAACTATAAATACTGAAAGACTGCAAAGAGTTTACGTAAGCACGGTCGTCGTTGGTTTCAGAAAATCTTGACGGATGATTAACCGTCATCACTTTTTTCTTTAGGAAAATGTATTTCCGTTTGAAAGTCGACAAGTTCAACTTACGATCTTCGCAGCCTACAACATGAAGATTTTAGGACGTGAGGAAATGTAGTAAAGGATAAAAGAAAAGGAATGATTCTATGAAATGGTCGTATGAAAACATGGCTGAAGATTGAAACCTAAGTGTGTTCTGCCTAATCCACAATCTTGAGTTTTGTCAGTGAGACTTTAGGCCTGGAAAGTTTAGTATCGACCAAAGTTTTACCATGCGCCAAGTCTTGGAAAAGATACGTGAAAGGAAGATCTAAGATCTTTGTCAGAACGAAAAGGAATTGCCTCGATGCCACTATATCGGAACCTGGCTCATTTACGTACGTCTGTGTAAGCTAATGCTGAGCAAGACCTAAAACTCCGTCAGGATCAACGACGTTACCGTTAGTTCTGCTTTCTATAAACTGAATAAGGAAGTCTATCTTGGAACCAGTATCAACACAAACAACAATATCAGGCTTTAAATCGTTCGTAGAATTACTCTTCGACTATGGAGGCAATTGGAAAATAAAGTCCGCTCTTGACAAACATCAAACTCGTACAGGTCCTTTATTATTCTCCTCGTCCTGTGGCTACGCTGGCTAGGAAGCATGAAGGTTTTCGATTCAGGACCGGCCAGTGAAAACAAAGGAAGAAAAAGGCCTTCACTTCCTAGGTCATGTTATCTGGATGGAAGTGTACACTCCAGCTTCGATTCAGTACTGAAAGAAAGAAAAAGACCTTCACTCCGTTGCAGACATCAATTGGAGAAAGACCCGGCTGCACTTGGTATCTCGACTTAGCAACAAATAGCGAAAAAAAAGAAGAAACCACTGACTCATCTCGTGTTAGCGATATCTACGTCAGTAAATAAGTAGAATTAGTCTTAAAAGGGAGTCCAGACTAAAAAGTATTTTTCGTGAAGTCCACAATTTCTTAGAAGTACTCAACTAAACCATTTTTTGAGCTTTTATTCGCAAATTCCACTGTATAGAAACAACATGCTCGTGTAGGCAAATATTATGGACGAATAAAAAGGAAAATAAATAAATATTTATTTTAGAAAAAAGCAAAATTGAGGCAATCACTTTGAGAGGTTCGACAATTTACGGTTTCAATTATCAAAGCAAAGAATGCATTGTCCCAAAGTATTATATTTATAAAATCAAAGAAAAAATTCTCACATGCTTCGGTGGCGCTCAAGCGATTAGCAATTGGAAAATCGGTAGGCAAAGGAGCGTAGCCAGGTGTGATGGGCCAATTGCTGTGTTTTAGTGCGTAGGTTCAAGGGACAATGGAAGAAGTATTAGGGGTAGTATGTCGGTGTAAAGAACTGCGCAAGCAAAAATTTGGTGACACAATACGTTGCTTTGAATTTTTATATTATTTGTGTTGTTTGCTTATTTTCGTTTGTTTTTCTTTGCTGTGCGAAGATTATACCCTTTTTTATGCTGCAAATGCTTTGTTATTTTTTCTCTTTTCTATTTGCTATTTTCTCATTAGTTTTCGAAAACATTTTATACCACTCTTTCAATCAGCCGCCAATATATTGCTATACAGGATCATTTATGGAGATCAAAAGACGTTTAGAATAACATGAGACCCTATTGAAATTCGTGCGGGTATAAATGGGTTCAATTTCAGTTGGTGTGTGGCTTGGCATGGGAGTTAAGGGGAGTTGGTATGAGGTATACCATGCTATTGTGTAGGGATTGTTAACTATATGGGAGTTAAAATTGGCTGCCTAGTAATAATATGTCACTGCGGATGTCCTGAAAACATATAACAGTAAATAATTGGCGATCGAATTTCAAAGCAAGCGTTTTTGAAAGAGAAATTTAATATTCAGGGTATTTAATTAGTTGTTAAAAGAAAAGCTGGAAGTTATTTGCAAAGAATTTATATGTCATTTTATTGTCTACATTTTTTACAGCCACATATGCATAACATTAGTATAAATAAATAAAAAAAAAATATTATTATTTCACAATACCACCTGCACCCATTCCGCATCAAAACAACTTTCTACTGGGTTGCCATACATTTGCTTACTAGCACAAAAAACACCACGACAACAGCAGCGATTGGGAAAAACTCACCACACTTGTGCTACTTTCACCACATTACATACCAACATTTCACTTTCCATTTTACATTTCATTGCAATACTCAGGGCGCTCTCTCTCGCTTACAGAGCGTCGCCCGTGCAGTGCCTAAGCCTGAAAGTATGCAAATGAAAAGTGCACAGTAGCAGCAGTAAAACAGCGCAGCACTCACAGCCGCCCTGCGATGAGCTGCACAGAAAGTAAGCAAAAGAAGAAATGCAAACAAGAAAATAAACTGTGATTTCATTTAAGCGCAGCACAGGGAGCTAAGTGAAGAAATTGTGAAATGTTGTAATGCAGTGCAATGCACTCGACACCCTGTGTTGCAGAAATGCATGTAGATGCCGGTTGGTGGCGGTGAAAATTATGGAGTGGGGAGAATTTGAAGCGATTGTGGGTCATTTATATTTGATTCAAGTGAAATTTAATGTCATGTGAGAGGAAAAAAATTTTAATTGAAATTGATAATTTTTACCTGAAGCTGATTGGTTAATATCTTCTAGTTCACATTGGGTAGTCAAAAAAGTATTTCCGTATTTTTAGTCAAATTTTAACATCGTCTGCGTAACTTAACAAATTTTATTGGTAGCTTGCGTGGCATTCTTCCCTTTTTTGTACAAAAATTTCAAAATATAGCGAATTTCTTCATTATTTTCACTCATTTTTGAACAGCTCTAACTTTTTTTTTCAATTTCCCTGAATTTAATTTTTCATTAAATGAAGCTTAAAATCTCACCTTTTTAACACTATAAGGTATGATACAATGTGATTGGTAGCACTGGAGATATACGACATCATCAAAGGCATCTTTTTGAAAAATACGAAAAGACTTTTTCGACTACCCCATATATGCCGATTATATGGTGTAGCGCCGTTTTCTCAAATGCTCTTTATCGAAAGAAGGAGTCTCGGTTAAGTTAAGCAGACATAACGTGAGTATTTTATTTTTAATTCAAGAGACGTTGCTCTAACCGCCATTTGAACCCGATTCAATACACATCGACAAAAAAAAAATAGAAAAATATTATATAGTTATGACTTTATTTAATTCTTTTGAATTCATTATTTAACTTAATGCTATAATTTAACGATATTTGCCCATACATATTTGTTCATCCTTTGCACACGTCTCAACTAAGCTTGAGGTTTCTGCAACCACAAGCCGAACAATGCGCATCCTTACCCTTTTTGTTTTACCCTAATGACCCATACTTAATAACATTACCTGCTTATCTATCGTCGGCTTAAATAAATTTAATTACCGGTGAAAAACCGCAAAATAGTTTCAAGGCCGTTGAAGCGAGCTGCTTCGCCTGTTGCGGCTAGCCTAAGTTTACTTTTCTGATTTATTATATCGATGGGCTTGTACTTGTAAGAACGCTCTCAATATGGTTGCGATTATAAGGTGTGAGGTAGGTGTTTGGATAAAAATTAAAAGAAGGTCAATGGAAAGGGCGAAAATATATCTACTGTATTGCGTTTCTTGAGAGTAAAAGGTTAAGGGTTAGATTTCTTTAGTGGGTGCGTGGGATTTGCGGATGGTATAAGACATATTAAAAATAATAATGGTGTAATATATAAATGGCTAGAAGAAAGACGTTAAAGTAGCAGGAAAATATATCTAAGGAGCAATATTTGAAGTTAGTTCTTTGAAGCTCATTAAAACAAAAGCTAAAAAATCATGTTACAACTGAAGAATCCCACTTACAATTGACATATGCATGTTGAGGGCTTACTTAAGCTTAAGTGGTAGATATTTAGAGAAAAAGTGAATATATTATGCGATGCTGAACACTTTTTCGTCATACGTCTTAATAAATAATAAAAATAATTAACAACCAAAAATATTAAATATCATTTATAAATCCATAAAAATATTCAAACATTTATTACATCCAAGTAGAAAATATACTTAGCAAAACTTTTTTTGGAGCATTGCCAAAACGTGGCTAACACACCTTGCTTCTCTTTATACATATTGTATTTACGGGTTAAACGACTGCGGAAGGAAGTTAAATTTTATCATTTACCGCAGCTGAAGGTAAGGTCCTAGTAAACTTAGCATACCCACCACATACAGACAAAAACGGTTATGTAGAGCTGTGTTTATATTTTTGTAATACAATTTTAGAAATTTTTATGGATGTGTTGCAGGTGGAGAGCATAGAAAATATTCGCATGCAGAGCATAGTTTGAAAAGTGCTATGTGAAAAATGTGCAAAAGCATTACTGACACAGATTCTTGCTGCTGTGAGCCCACTAGGAAACTGGAATGTAAAAGTTAGTATTGATATTGAGGGGAATTTAGTTACACAACGTCACCTAAAATGCAAAATAACTTACATAATATTTTTTTCATAAGTTGACAGGCGAAGAAAAAACGCTGTAATAGAAACCACTCATATTGAAACAAAATTTGAGTATTGGTTATAAAATGGTTGTATATTGGTTATAAAATTGGTTATCAAATGGTTATATCTGACAGAAATAAAAACGAAATATTAGCAACCACTCACATTGAAAACAAATTTTGAGTTTTGGTTATATATTATAAAATTGGTTACAAAATGGTTATATATTTGTTATATCTGAGAGCGGCAGCTGAAACCAGTTAGACAACGATTTAAATAGACAGTGTTCCACAGATTTACAGATTTGAAGACTATCATAATTAATGACTGAAGATTTGTAGAACCACTACTTCTTTTTTAAAACTTCTTGGTTCATTTTGTATTCAAGAAATCCTAGAAATTTCCTCTTGACCACCTAAAACTTTAAATGCAATGAACGCCTGTCTAAAAGCGTCGGTGTTGCGTTTTAGAAGCCTCAGTGAAGGATATTTAATTATACTGAATTGAAATCACTCACTCACTCACTCATTTAAGACATATTCATAATGACCCGACGGAAACGCATAGGAGCAAACAAGCTTAAATATACATAAATATGCACAGACAATTATACTTATATAATACATATGTATGTATGTGTGCCCACCTACTAACACACGTGAGAAAATATCAAAATTTCACTATAACTAAGCTGTGGTGCAGCCAGCGCAGCTTTATAGCGCTTACAGTTATGCCGTTTTCTATGTTCCTGTATGTGTTGACAGCATAAACACCATGTGTGCACATATACAATATGTAAATATGTAGCAATGTGTAGTTATTACCTTGACGTTGCTCTGGGTTGTTTGTGCAAACGCAAACTCATAACCACAAGGCACCTGAAGCTCCTACGTAGAGCCTTTTGAAATGCGAGCCAAAGCGGTTGGTAGCTACAGTTGCAAAATTGCTGCAAACTAACACAAGCACATTTATATCATTAAACACATTATATATAAAGTGTGTTTGTGTGTTTGTTGTGCAGGTGAGTGTTTGATGTGGCAGCTAGCTCATTTAACTCGCACGCTAGTGTGTAGCATCAAAATATAGCTGACATAGGTGAGCGTGTGTGTGTGTATTGGTGAGTAATGTGTTGTCGAGGTTAAGGCCACTCCACTACATTGACGGTTGGCATAGTTTTCGTTGTTTGGTAATTCAAATGATTTTATTTTTCGGTTTGTTCCAGCTGAGACCGGCTTCATAGGGTGTGTGGTTTTTCGGAGCTCGATAGCGGTGTCTCACCTTTTTGTTTTTTTTTTCAGAAATTTAATTTATTGAAATACATTTTTTAAGCTTGTATTGCTTAAAGTGCATTAAATTTATAGTTTGGTTTAAATATGTCTAAGTGTGTAGTAAGTGGTATTTTATATGGGATGTACTGTCGGAAAATGGAGCATTCGCATATGGATAAGAACGGCCACCTAAGAAAACTGGTGGGAAGTCTCTCTACTCATCGATTAAATTTAATGTCGGAATAAGAAGTTATTTTAGTCTAAAAATTTGAACAAAACAATGTTTTTTCTTAAGGGGTGATATGGGTTTCCTCGGGTAAAAACAGCCTTTTTCATTTTTTTTCTCATTAAAAACAGACATTTTATGAAAAAAAATGTATACGGACAAATTATGAGCAGCGACATTCGTACTAGTCAAGAACCCATCATTCTTTTATTTTCAGATGACGATATGGCTTTTTTCTAACCATAAGCTCGAGTACGTAGAATAATCCTCGCGTTTGACAAGTGTTGCTATCCTCAGATTCCAAACATCATACAGTGTGACCAATCCTGGGTTCTGAAAGCATTTCTGCGAAGACAATATCAAAATTGTATTCTGCATTATTTTATGAAGGGCACACAGCTCCAAATAAATTTTTTCAGGACCTTCATATAAAGTTTCAATATAATTCTGTCCTTCCTTCAAGCAAACCCAACTTTGCTACGCTTACCTCAGCTTGTATAGGATATTTTCATTTTAATTGTGAAATTAATTCCAGCAGTGGGAGAACTATTGCCTTGACCTGTTTTTCCGTGACTAACTGCATAGGAAAAGTCGAAGCTAAGGATGCGTATTATCTTCTAAATAGAAAATTAACTCAAAAATCTTCTTCCACTACACCAAAATTAGTTAAATCGATATGTACATGTACACAAAAATACCCGATAAGTTGACTGCCAGTAGCGCGCTAAACCCAGGCGATCGAATAACTGCACTTTCACACCCCAAATTCAATAGTGGGCAGCTACCGTTCACAGCAATTCAACTGATTATTACCCTAAATTGCAATGTGCTGCAATTTAAACCGGCTATTCAAAATGCCAACTACAACTACTATGATTTAACACTAACAACAACAACTACAAATCGCAGTAACTACAACAGCAAATTAATATTTGAAAGGAATTTAATTGTCCTGCGATGAATTGCAGCTTATGAGAATCCAACCAACGGACAACAACACGTACATATGCATTCATATATACTCGTTACGTGCAACAACAGACAGCGGCTATAACAATGGAGAATGTGGCTCATATCACAATATTATCGCTACAACGGCGGCAGCGATGCACACAGTGGTTTATTTGCGCCTATTAAAGAAGAAAATTATGAAATCTCCTATTAACTTCGTCTGTGTTTTCCATTGAAGCGAAAATTTTAGAATGTAACATCTGATGTATATCCAAAAAAGGGGATCCCAAAGGAATCCTTTCCAATCTGTTCAAGTCAAGTTTGTACGGCGAACACTACCCGACCCAGAGAAAACAAGCCCAAGTTAAGCATGTAGTCCGAACAGTAAATTCCAATTTTTAACGAAGCCTGTTGATCGACAAAACTTATAGAAGCTCTTAATTTCTCAGCGGAAATAATAATCGGATACAGAACCTTTATTTCGGTACAACTCGACGCACTGTGCAGCATTTGAGTTCGCGTAACGCTTTTGGAATTGTAATTGCTATTGCACTATACTCGTAATACCGACGAATCAATCAAAGTTCTGCATAACAGTTGAGGTAGTGGTGTTGCCACCGAGCTGACGGGTGATAACGTATGGCCATGCTACAAAGGTAACTGTTACATAGACACAATATGAGTAAAATTCGTGCAACAAAGCTCGCATTTGTGACAATTCGTAGTTGTTGGCGGAGATTTACACTTAAGTGATTCCCTCCCACTTTGCACTATGTAGAACGCACTTCGACCACGCCTACCATTTACACGTCTTCACAGTGGCGTTTGTGCAATTGACCTGCGGTGGAATTAGCTTTGCGACTATAGTGACCATACCTACACATAAGTCAAGTCGACTGCACAGCGCGTAATGAGCGTCAAATGTCATTGCAACTACAATAACAACCAAAGCACAGTTGCCAAAACCCAATATTGGCTCAATACTGAAGTAACAGCGCAAAGTGAACTATTGTACGCCAGGCTTCGCTGTAGCTTCTAGTGAAATGTGGATAGCTTAGCACTAGCGCATGAAACCGTGCAAGCACTATGCGTTTGTAAGTAGGCCATCAGTCATGCAAAATTTAGCTAATAATCCACCAACCATCCGTTCCACAAATACCTTTGCGAGTTGTGTATGGGGTTTGCGGGAGGAGAGCCGGTGCTGAGTTCATGTTAACACTCGATTTCGATTACCGAATATCAAGCAGTGCTTTCGCTTCAAATTGGTTGAGCTCTCAAGCGAATGCTACAAATCAGTGGAGTTCGTACGGGGAGTCGCTTAATACATGGAATCGCCAAATCATCATTGTGAAATCGATAAATTAATATGCGGACTACAAGCTCGAAAGGAGATTGCTTTTAAATTATAATACTTCATATTTGCAAATACAGTTATCAACAGATTTCCATATGTGGAGCTTGTAGGGGAACTTTAACCCTCTACCGCTATTGCGTAGAGGTCGCTTTGGGTCTATAGTGATTTTCCAAGTTATTGAGGATATTTTCTGCCGTACAAAGAGACTCATAAGAATCATGTTTTAATATTTCTCTAGATTCCAAATTTGTGAAGTGTTTTCAATATGAAAAGCCATGGGAAAACATGTTAGGACGGGATCTTATATTATTATTTTCTCGAAAAAAGCGCTATATCGTCTCTCAATCGGCTAATTCATCTTCAAAGAACGTCTGGAAGACCGCTTATAAATACTTCAGGCAAAAAAGCTTGCTGGAAAAACTGACAGTAGCTCGTGTATGGTCCAAAAGTGATTACTATGCTTACAAATGACTGAAATATTGCAGTGCGTTTGCTTTTAACATTATCTCGAATGGAAGCTAGATTGTCGAAAACCTGCTCCAATATATTTGTCGTGTCATTGCTTATCCCACAAATGGTTAACCCAAATAAATAATAAAATATCCAAACGTCCTACATTCTCATCTACTATGTCTGCTTACCTTCGAGCACTGCACATTTCTACCAATTAATGCGGAAGTATTTAAGTATTGAGGCAATTTGAATAGAACTAGCGTTAGTTAGCTAACTGTTATTACCAAACAAAAAGGAAAGTACGGCGACCTTGCCACGAATCGCTCCAAATACCAGCGCATAGAATGGCAATGGTACCTTAATATTGCGTTGCGTCTTTGCCGCGGCTAAGTAATTGCAAAGTAATTATACTCTGCTGACTTGGCATAATGCAAACCAGCAGCGACAATGACTAGCGTAACTACAGCTACAACAACACACAAACTGCAGAGCGAAGCAAAATGTGGGGAGGCGATTAAACGGTGGTACAATTCGGTCTTCGGCTAACTACTTCTAGCTGTAATTGCGCTGGAGACACCGAAAATATCCAACGGACTTAATTATTGGCTTTGAATGCCTCAACTTGCACGCTTACGTAGCAGCATTATATACCCGAGAATATAGAGTGTAAGTGTTTTTGCGAATGTGTGTGCTGGGACACGCCCGTGCATTTAGTGAGCCATTAAAAGTGCCAAGGTTAAACGCTCGTAAATTAACGGGTATTTAATTGAAGTATTGTCGAATAGTTGCAGGTTTTAGCGTAATCGAATTTAATTGTTTGCTGAAAATATAATCATTTAATACAAAGAACGGGTTATTTAATAAAATTCGTAGGAACTTGGGATTTATGTGGAGAAAATGGATTTTGGCGTGAAATATTTAAAAATGTAAGCATAAATTCACCCTTTATACTTGGAAGTGTAGAGGCCATGTTTGCTGTTCATTCTCAAAGCAATTGGGTCAGTATATTGGGAACCGGGTAGTCAAGATTTGAATCTTAGAGTTCTGAAAGTTAAGTTATTTTTCAATAGCACCCTTCACTTCGAAGTTAATCAATATTTGAGCTCGAGTTTAGAAAGGTTTTAGAGAGACTTCAGCTATCAAAATGGCTATTTTGGTATCACTTTGCCCACCTCTTTCGCTCTCTGAGTTCTGAAAGTTAAGTTACTTTACAGCAGAACCCTCTACTTTGAAATTAATCTTTTAGTTTTAGCTACCGAAATATTTAACTGAAAAACTAACTGAAATTTGTGTCGATATTACGAGTATGTAACGGAATTTGAATAAAACCAATACATATGTATGTATGTATTTAAATATGCCGACAATACCCTTTTAGCAACACAACTCAGCACTCACTTGTGTGTTCCGAAATAACTTTTTATTACTTCATCAGCGACTGCCAAGCTAAAGAAAACTCCAAAAAATACTTACATAATGGCATGCATGACTCTCAAATACATGGCGCTGAAAATTTGAACTTAAGTGAGCGAGAAAAATGTAAAAATTGAACGAAAACAAGACATGTTTTCACTTTTGTCCCCAAAGGGTAAATATGCAGACAGCCAGAGTTGCATGCAGACGGACAGACAAACACGTGGTTAGTCAGCTGTTATAAAGCATTTAATAAAATTTTCTCCTTTTTTTGTTTTTCTCCCTCTTTGCAATTTTTAAATGTTAGTCGTGCAATTGCTGTGGCTCTTGGCGTTGGTGTTGGTGTGAGTGCTGTTGTTGGATTTGATTGTTGCCTTATTGTGGACTGTTACCATGCGCGTTGGCGCTGATTAGCGGTAATGTGGCGAATGCTATTGTGTTGTTTAAATTCCTACGACTTTTGGAAGAAAAATTTTGCTGGTTAAAATAAGGTGATTGGAAAAATTAGGGAATAATTAAGAGGTTACATGGGTTTCCTCGGGTAACAAACAGCTTTTTCAACAATTTTTTCTCATCAAAAAAATTAAATATTTAACTAGAATTTTTTATTGTTACAAACATTACTATAAACAAAAAAATTATGAAATTTTTGAAAAAAATATTTTAAACTCGGCTATTGCGACGCCATTTCCGCTTGCCCCTCGGAAAAAATGCGCCCGCGTTGGCAAGATAACTCCTTACAGGATTATCTAAAGTGAAAAATTGGTGTTTTTAGTTAAAATCTTAACTTATAACCTGGATGAAGGAAAAAATCTGAAAATTAGACTATTGGCAGACACTTTTATAAAAAACTGAAAATTTCGCGACATTTTTATTGCAAATATAATAGTTGTAGTTGCAAAAAATCTTTGTTCAAGTCTTTACAAATTGTATCTCAAAAACGTATGTAAAATTTCAAGAATATCGGTTTAATAATTCTCGAAAAATCGTGCCAACAGACTTTAGAAACAAAGTTTCGAGAAAAATGCGTTTAAAGACTAGCTAGCCTCGAGCGCACAAGTTCTCAAGGCTGTATCTCCGAAACTATTACTCGGATGTGAATAAATGTCACAGCTCCCATGTTCATAGAAAATTATTCTTTAATAAAGTGGAAAACAATAAAAAGCTACAAATATTGAGGAATCCTCGGAAGTGGAAAAGAATAAAAGTTCTCTATTTTGATCTACTAGAGATTTTTACCAATGTTCGTCATATCTCCGTCCCACTAAACCAAAGAATGCCTCAGACTCGGTCTTGGATGAACACACTCGACCGTTTTAAGCTCTAGCCTTTCAGATAGAAGTTACTGCATGCTCATGCGACTTCAGCGCTCACCTCATAGTGGCTTCAAAGTGCGCCTTACGAGAGAATGGAGACTGTATGCAACTGCAACTGCAGCCTCGAATTGAAAGCATTTGATAATGTTGCAAGTTATGCTCTAACTATTACTACAGAGACATGCCGTAGCCCGGCAGCCGGCAATTCGCAGTCGTGCTGCATGAATTTAGGCACAATTCGTGTAATACCAAATGTCTCACTGCTGCACGCCGTATGACTGACGGACTGTCTGACTGCCACAGAGTGCAAACATGCAGCTAACTTGTTTAGCCGTCGCTCTCGCCGCCTGCAGTACTGTCATGTTCGGCTGTTTAACACCATTAACACTGCCGCGTTGAGCCCCTTTCCATTATACTACGTTACGTGTTTGGCTGCCTGCGCCATCCGCTGCCATGCTGATTATTGCCACACAACGTTTATTGTGTGTTTTGTTGTTTTTATTGTTGTAAGTCACTTTGCTGCATATTAGTTGCCCATTAGGCAATGTGTCAGATACTCTTGTTTACGAGCGCCGTATCCCCGCCACGTCACTGCCCACCTCGCCACGCCACAAATCATATATGTATGTATATCGCCCGCTCCACAGCATGCACACAAATCAAAAAATGCATGCAACAAAGGCGAAAAAACGTGCAACATAAAGGAGAAGAGCTCCAGCAGCGGTACACCTCCAACGAAAGGGAGTGTTTAGCAGTCAGGCGGCAAGGCAAGGCAGGCAGATGGGAAAGCCGGCGGTGGCATGGTGAAACATACTTGCAGCTACAGGGCGAAAATTGGTTGCGCCCGCCACCACAACGTGCAACGTGATATGTTAATCATAATGTCGAGCAGTGAAAATTTCGTAATGTTGCATAATCAATGCAACAACAACAAGCCACCATTAGGCGAAATTGCTATGACGTGATTTAACTGGAGAGGCAACGGCCGGCGATTATGAGCTGAAATCGAAGGTTGTATGGCGGAGATGGGAAATTAGCGCTGCTGAAATCATCACGGCAAAACAAGCAGAAGAGGAAGAAGCGCTTGCAACACATTAAAGTCGGCCTAAGTGTGTGGAATGTGGCATATGAGTTAAAATTATATAAGCGCTTCAAATGAAACCACTCTGCCACGTTATACTAATTTTGGTACAGTAAAACCCGTTTAAGTGGTTCATTACTGAACTTGCAGTGCTACTGTGAAACTTGATGAGCCCCGTTTAAGTGGTTCAGTATAAAACTTGCGGTGAAACTTGATGAACTTCATGTGTTGATAATAAAATATTTGAAGTTTGTTCTACGAGATTTGTTCATTGGAGTTGGTTCTATAGGCATTATTTCGAATAAATCGTATGTCTGAGAGGATTTTCAATTATTATCCGACTATTAACCTTCAATTATATGAAGACCAGAACCATTCTCATCTAAAATCGATGGATCTCTAATTTTTCTTTGTATTTCGTGCATAGAACCCACGAAATTAAAATATCTCTGGCGCTTTAGAATATCCATAATGACAATAATGAAATCTCGGAACTTTAGTTTAAGAATGTTGTGCTGACGAAATATGTCCTCCGATGATATTAAACCCAATTATTCTAAAAACCAACTCTTTACGAGATCCAAATACTTATGTGAGCTGCATTCACTCGGTCACAGATCCACAAATTACTGGAATGTGGCTGCAATATGCTCCATCTATTTCCGCGTAAGATTTAATTAATTAAATTTTTTAACTTGCAACACTTGCCAACACCTCAATTCACACGGCACACATCTTCGTAGCGCATACCTCCGCCAAAACCAAGTGCGGGCAACATGTGTCTCTCAGCAGGAAATGCACACAGCTAGCCAACTATAATTTATTTGCTGTCCGCTGTCTTGTAATATCAAACTTTGTATACCGAAAATTGATTTAATGCAACCGAAACCGACTAAAACCACAGCAGAAGGTGTAAATTGTTTGTTGCCGCTCGCCAGTTAAATACACCAAACACCACAAATGACAATAAATACTCACACAAAGCAACAACAATGCAGGCAAGCAGTCAAGCAGGCAAACAAACAGGCTCTAGTTGGCCGTGCAACAAGGTGCAATAGTCGGTGCAACGGCAAGGATGTGCAAGGATGCGCGACAACAAATCAGCGCGCCAACGATCTCAAATGGGCAACAGGTGTAAACAATGCAACAGACGGAGTTGTGGAGATCTTGACTATCAAAAGGCAAATTTATTGGCAAGCATGTGGCACGTTTGTGGTGTTGATACCTGTGGCAAGAGAAGAGGTAATTATTTTACAAGTAGCAAGGACTGCTTTATCACTTGCGAAGGAAAGGAGGAATAGTGAAAAAGTGCTAAGGGAGAAGTAAGAGGAACGACGTCTGCAGCATATGGTCGAACGAAAGGAAGGAAGTTAGCGCGAGATAGGCGTTAATGTGGTGACAAGTCGCCGACTGTACCCTCGTTATGTTTTTTATGTTACTTTGTGGTTAGTAAAATGTATACAAATGTTTCAAAATCTCAACAGCAGGTGTTCTTAAAGATTTTACAGTTGGTGGGACATACGCATTTGCTTGTTGAATAAACGATGAAATTAAGCAGTTGCTTACTAGTTTTCCATTGAGGTGACATAGGTTATGATAGGTAAGACTAATCTGGTAGGCGAATAAACCACGCATAGACCAGTTTTGGTCCTTTGTGTGACCAGATGGAGTTCGGTTGCTAGGTCCAAGAGGAGTAGTTGGTAGTCAAGTAGAATTTCAATAAACTCTGCGGCCTCAATACCGATATCTCCTCGAGTGTATTGTATTCGAGTGTCTTCGAGAGGGGACTACAGATGCTTACAGCGTAGCCTTGCCAATGCGGGACAAGTGGACAAGAGATGCTCCTTTGTTTCCCTGGTGCTCAGCTCTAGACATTTCCTGCAGTCCTCTCGATCTGTTAGAGTTACATTCGCGAATTTCATTTGCTCAATATTTGCGGATTTCTTTCATTGCAAAAATTAATTGTTCGAATTGGTATAATCTAACAATAATGAGCTAAGAGCTATTACCTTATCGCCTAACTCGAAAGACATGTATTTTTCTCTCTTTTTTATAATACGCGGTTTGACTTTTATCCTAAATCCTCTTTTAAACGGAAGTAACTAAGGATTCACTATATCTCAGATACCTGATCAGCAAGCGTAGCGTTCCACGATTTTGCCCGCCAATGGCGGTCTAATTTCAATTTTGTCACTAGATCTGCTTTGCTTCTGCTCTCTGTAGAGCTTTTCATAATTCTAGCAGAGGTTCCTCTGCTAGTGCTGGCGATTCCGCCACGTATAAAGACTCCACCCTTCACCACATCTTCTGCCGTGGGGTTTGCACCTGCTTCCCTCATCCTACTGCTTGATGAGGGGACTCCTATTGGGATCTTGGTCTTATTGTTGCAGTTTCTCAGCGACGGGTTCTTCGCCCCAAGAGCAGCAGTACCGCCTGGGATAGATCAGGGTGTCGGTTTCGACATAGCTTCCCGCCTTTCGGTCAACGTTTGTGTTTTTGTTGTTGTTTCGTGTGTTTTTGTCCATGTAAGAAGGGTCCTCACTCAGAGCCGCTATCCGTCCCCCGGAAAGATTTTATTATCCAAAGGTTACCTCAATGACGAGGTCAAGTGGCCAAGGTGTTGAAGTATGCCGTTATAAGGCAGTACGTTCAAAGCTGACCAGCGTAAAGAAGAGTCGTCTCAACTTACACCTACCACACCAACTTAACGACGACAGGGGGACGTAGTTTGACGCTTGCCAGTGTTTTAACGGGACCCGGGGCGGTTGCGACATAAGCCGGTCAGACATTTCTGATGAGTATCACCTCATCATACTTAGATACCAGAATGCCGCCACTACCAGCCCATAGTTTTACCAAATCCTAAATAGTTACTTCTACTCAAAAAACCAGCCAAAAATTCGTCCAGGAGTTGAAAGGCTGTAAGGCCGTAGGCCATTTAGCGTTACCCAGGATGCACCAGCTTGGAGGCGACCTGCACTACATCCCAGCTTGTAGTAGGGAAAGAGAAAAACTGCGCTGCAGATCCCGACTTTACTCGATCTTCAACGGACTAACATAATTTTCCTCCATAATTAGCTCTATTCTTCACCCGCTAGACGCGTTAAGTTTTAATTATTTTGTAATTTTTTTTTCAAAATTTTTCATTTGAAATCTATTGATAACGGAAATTTGTGAGTTTGCTTTTCGAAAACTTATTGCATCACACGCCTTTTAACACATACATATAACTGAAAATTAATCGATTTAGGCGCAAATTGAAGCGACCGAATTCAGCATGTTCAAGTTTACCGCTGCAGTCGTTTATCAAACAAAAGCGATCTTATTAATTAAGAATTATTTTAATTAGCGTAATAAATTTTCTGCTGCCAATGGCAGTGAAAGAAATTCGCGTAGCAGTAAAAAATACAAATCGTACAAAAGGCAATGAAGAACCAACATCGTCGAAGCGCGCGCAACATGAAACCAAAGACGCGGTGCCACAACGCAAAGCGTCACGCGGTGAGTCGCCGATGCGCATGCGCATTGCCAAAAACGCACAGCGTGTCGTCGTATTGCAAGGTGACCTTTTGGTTGTGTATGCCGCCAAGGTGTGTGCATGCATGTCGTTGCATGCCACACGCTGTATGCGTTGCATTTAATTCGGCATTTCACTGTGTTCGCAATTCTTTTCGCTTTATACGCATTTCTTTTCATTATTTTTTGTTGTTGTTGCGTTGTTGTTGTTTGGCGCATTTTGCGAAATTAACGAGCAACAAATGAGTTGAAATTTATGTGGCTGCTGATTTTGACGCTGATGATATTGCGTAGCGCCCACAAAACGTACACGCAGGCGGCATACAAATGAAGTTGAAATTTTAGTTGCTGCCGCACGTTGTTGTTGGCAACTGTAACCTGTTAAGTTTTTATTCATATTTTTTACAAGCAAATACATTTGTATTACTTTTCTTATAAAAATGCTTTTTCATATTGCTTTTTGTATATTTACGCTTATTATTGTTCTTTTTAAATGGGTCACAGCAGTAGGTGCCACTGTGCAGCAGCATGAGCAGTGTTGTTAGTCTTCGCTGAAATTTCTACACTTATTATTTGATATCTTCCTGCTCGTGGCGAAAGCACATAAATTGATGGCAAATACATGTCAAAATTTATAATTGGCTTTGCATTACTTACGTGCCACAAAATAGTCGATTTGCTTATGTGAGTAGTATGTGTGCGTTGCATGCGTGCAACCTAAGCGTCTCTGGTGGGAGTATAAATCAAGAAGGATCTCTAAACTTCTTTAAGGTATCTTTTTCTTGCCAATCTAAGAGTTTTTTTCGAACCTTAGTTTTTTAATCGATGATTGCATCAGTTTTTTTTTGGGGGTTCCAGAAAGTTTCAAACATTTAGATGAGTAGTATTGGATTTCGAAGTTTAAGGGATTACATGGGTTGCAAAAAATATTTTTTTTACCTTATTAAATTCTACAATGCGTCTAGAATATTGTCCTCAATTTTCAAGTTGGTCCTAGTAATCGTTTCGGAGATACAAACCTTGAGAACTTGAAATTTCGAGGCGCTCGAGGCTAGCTGGGCTCGAAACTCTGTTTTTTTTTTAAATAGCTTGATATATGAAATGTATGCTATATAATTATATCTTCATGTTAAATATATAATAAAGTCAATATATTTATTGCCTTTAATTGCCCAACTCTTATTACACAATTAACGAGCTAACAACAACAATAAAATAACGATAAAGCAAAAAAAAAAAAATAATAAAAATAAAAATAAAACGAGTAAAATATGTGAGTATAAGCAGCTGAGAGAGCTTTTTATATGTGGAGGTTAAGTGAAGTGGCTTAGGCAACACAGGCGCTTGAGCAACTTGAAGCGCGCACTCACCTTTCAAAACGGCGCATTGTTCTGACTGTCATCATTATTTACACATAAACAAAAGAGCAGCACATACTAACGCGCATAGTAAAGTATACGAGCAACGGAGGATAATGCAGCTAGATTGAAGGGGACACGCCAGCGGTTGCTATGTGACCAAGGCAATTGCTTACAGCAGCTATAGGCGAGCAGCAGCACCGAGTGATAGTAGTTGCGCTTTATTTACCATTATTTGTTGTAAACTATTGTTTTAGTATTTAAGCAGCGCTTAAGACCAGTAGCAAAATAACCCGTAGTTTATACGCTACCTGCGCAGCAAGCGGCTAACTAATCAGCGAGTAAAAAAGGAAAATGGCGAGCTCGAGTTGAAGCGAGGCGGCGAGCAACGCAGCGCTGCTGAAAGAGGCAGTGATGGTGGTGGCACTGGTGATGGTGGCCAGCATTAAGTATTGAGGTACCATGTAAGCTGTCAAATTATAAAATTTGCAATGACAGCAAACATGGCAACGGAGCGGCCGTCGGCCGTTGAGCGCACAGAGAAGGCACCGCCGCGCATGTCAACGGGGAGATAACGAATAAAAACTCATTGTCAGCGAATGAAAATGAAGAAGCAGAATTAAAAACAGCATAAAAAGAATGCAATAACAAACACGGCGAAAGGCTTAAAGCAGCGAAGACGACAAACACAACAACAATTAAACTCAATACAAAAAAAATTCAGCGCATAAAAGAAAAAGCTGCTATAAGCGCCAGCAGTAAGCAGGTGGTGAAGGCGCCAGCGCATTATAATGGAGGCAGAGGCGAAATGAGTTCGTAAGCGGCGCCAAAGGATTCATTGACATGGCGCTTTGCTGCTTATTTTTTTAATAAGCGACACAAAAGCGCGGCGAATGATTAAATTCACAAAAGTAGACGCATAAAGTACAACAAAGAAGAAATGCCGAAAAGAGGAGCTACCGTAGGAAGCTGATAAGATTAAAAAATGAAAACAGTAAGCACATGTAATTAGTGGAAAAATAAAGAATTATGTAAGAAAGTACTTGTATGTGCAATAAAATATGGTGGAAGCTTGTATTTATGCAAAATTGGAGACCAGTTTATGTGGACTCGACATCCGTTCTTTAAAATAGTAGTGGAATGATAATTTATTGTGGATTTTAAAATTTGAAGAAAGTTCTTCCACCTCTTAGAGAAAAAAATGGAAACTGAGATATAGTATGCGACTCTAAGAAATATTTATTGAAAGCCAGTTTCAATGACATGTGATTGAAAGTTTTCCAAGATCAGCGCATATCAGTGTTGCTCCTGTAATTCGACTATTTTACCTCTTAGCAAGAGTCCGCTGGAAATACACCTATTTAATAACCAAACTTTTGGTTTCATAGTTTTAGGAAGCTCTGTGCTACTACCAGTAAACGTACATGAGGTCTCGTAGTTCTTAGCACACCAAGGGTTAAGGCGTTACCATTATTAGACGTACGTTCAAAGTCGAACCAGTAGCTTGAAAGTTTATGGCCGTGCAGGTTGCTCACAGACTCAGAAAAGCTGGGTGCTTAGATGACTGTGGGTCTATTCTAAAATTCTAGTACATACATACAGTAAATACTTCGCCGAGCCTAGCCTTGGCAGTCTTTTCTCTGCTCACATACCTTCAAGACAGGCATCGAAGGGAAGAAAACCACGGAGTAGAGTTGGCAGTGATCTTTTTGACGGATGGATCAAAACTTTTGGAGAATGCTACTGGATAACTATAGCGTAAGGAACTATTTATCAACCTCAGTCAGACTACCTGACCTTCCGTCTTCCAAGCGGAAGTGGCTGCCATTATGGTAGCTGTGGATCTACTGCTCTGGAGCTCAGCCTCCACTCAGATAGTAGGACGTCAATATTGGCACTGAGTTTATTAACCACTCGGGACGACTGAAGTGATGTCTAGACTCCTTGTCGCAGGCATCGAGTTACTTTAAGATTAGACTGGTTAGAGTGGTGACAAACCACACCTACAGTATGATGGCGACTACAAGAGAATAGTGAAGCGATGGCTTGACTCCTTATTTCTGGCGAGTGACTTCATGCTTAGACTAGCTTAAGGGGTTATATACAGTTAGGATTTTCAAAAAATCGATTTTTTTGTTTTTACGTTTTCTTAATATATACCTACCTACCTATACACATACAAAATTTTAAGTCGATCCGACGAATATTTTCGAAGTTATAGACACATTAGTGAAGGCGCGCCGACTACAAGTAAAGTGCTTTCAAAACTTTAAACTCGTTTTTCTCGAAACGGTGTTTTCAAAGTCGGTGAGCAAGATTTCTCAGAAACGGCTGAACCGATCGGTCTGAAATTTTTACATAAGCTTCTTAACTATATTTTTTAGAATCGAAGGATTTCCCCATCCGATGAAAATTTCTTATTTTTAGAAACAATTAAAGACACGAATTTTGGTCGAAAATCGAACCTTTTGCTTTGAGTAGACGCCATTTTTTCAAAAAAATTTTTTTTGCTAATTCCTTCGATCAATCACTAGATTATTTCTTATATTAATGAAATTTATCTGGTTTTTGCTTTTTAGATGATCCAGTCCAGAGATATCGTGCTCACCGCAAGAGGCCTTTTTTTTGCGGACCTCTGCAAAATTGGCAATATCAACGTTCCCGATAATTATTTTTGGCAAAAAAAAACATGTGAATATAGTTTAAGGTTGTCATAATATACCTGCCAGGTTTCAAATCAATAAACCAAATAGTTTGCTTAGAAAAAATTCTTGAAAAATGCCTTTTTTTCGACCTCCTAACTGTATATAACCTTAAATTCCTGGCCGTAATGGATTTTCAGGAAGCTGCAAGGCTATTGTTGTAAATTCTAAACAAGGTTAAAACCTATCTTTTTCATTTGGTGAAGTATAAATATGTCATTGTATTTCTTCATCCTGCTTCATTAATTTTAAATCGTCTTACTGTACGCATTAGCTCAAGGCGAATTCCTTATCTTCTGAGTGGTTTAACTACGTAAAAAGTGAGTAGCCAAAGTCCAGCGCTCAATCTCCAAGATGTGTGTCAGCAAGTCAAGGTCCAACGGGTAACCAATTGAAAAGAAAAACCTAAAACGTAAATGGTCAATGGAATTGCAGAGACAGAAATGTATTTTGTGGAGAGGAGAGAGACAGTGCTTTGAGTAAACAAAAACTCAATGATAAATAAACAAAAGCAGCGGGACTGATGGACTTAATGCTGACATGTCTAGTATAGAATAAACGTAACTGAGAAAAGAAATCAACAAAAAAGTCAATTGATGTGAATGAAAAATGCAGAAATAATAAAAAAATAAGAAAAAAGGGGATAGCAACTAGGAAAAATAGTGGAAAAAGTGCGCTTCAACTTGGCAGAGTTGGCACTGAGCTACGCTGACGAGAAGGCTAGATAGCTAGATGGATGGTTGGATAGCGCGCTACATGTCACTAACTGCTGCTCGACAGCTTGCGCCACGGAGCTAAGTAGATGGATGGGAATGCTAAGGATTACAAGGCAGCAGCAGCAGCAGCGCCTGTAACGCTTGATAGCTGCTGCGGCGTTGAGTTGGGTGCGACGTATGTATGCCCGTTAAGACTTACAAAGCACGCACAAACACACACATGCTGCTGTGACTTATATAATATTTGTTTGCGAGTTTTTATTTATAATTTTCTGTTGTTTTAAAGTTTCCGCAGCTGTAAATAAAAGAAAACTGCGCCGTAGCCGCAACGTCAATAAAAAATCGTGCAACACGGCGCTGCATATTGTGCCACAAGTGCTTTTAGACATAGTGGAATTCCTAGGCCAGGCGCTGCCACCACAAACACACACACATATACTTATTTATGCTCTTGAGTGTTTACAATTTATCTACAGCAACAATAGGCGACGTGCAACGCGGCAATGGCAGCATGCAACGTTTCAAAGTTGCTGCTTGTGCTTGTTGTAGCTGTTATTGCTGCTGTGTGGGGCATCATTATCCGGTTTTTGCTCCCAAGCGTATTACCCGCAATGTGCAATATTTTTCAACACATTGTTGTTTCTGTTGTTGCTGTTGTTCTTGTTGGCATTGTTTCACCATTTTTTGCATTATTTCTTAACTATCTTGCTTGGTGGCTGTGTCACTATACCTCGCTCGTTTATTTCGTTTTTGTAACTGTAAATATGTATGCGTGTATGTATGTGTGTGTATTTTCATTGTCTCTCAGCGCTGTGGAGTAGGCGCTTACACACATACCAACAAACTTATGGATATATGCGATCTCGCCAGCGACAACAATGGCTGCTTAATCTTGCCACACTCCATGACATTTCAATGGGGTACTAGGACATGCTGTACGTTCCGGAAAAATTCAAAGCTTATAAAAATGAACGAATAAAAAACTAATAGAGATTAATATGCGATAGAGATTAGACAGGTTGTGGTAATGGGGATTGGCCTAATGGGTTTGGTATCGATTTTGTGCAAGCTCTTCTTCTTCTTCTGCTTTAGCTTTACCCCTACACGTGATTGCATTGATTGAGAGCATGGGTGCGCTGGTTGCTTGGTCACATAGCTAACTTTGAGTATATGCATTGATATATGAGTAGTTGTGTTTGTTTGTACGTGAGCGTGTATATGCTTTCACATAAACTTAGAAAGTGCTTTTTTAGATAAATATTTAAA
Organism: Bactrocera dorsalis; assembly: GCF_023373825.1. Taxonomy (NCBI): domain Eukaryota; kingdom Metazoa; phylum Arthropoda; class Insecta; order Diptera; family Tephritidae; genus Bactrocera; species Bactrocera dorsalis. The sequence goes on along the minus strand of NC_064305.1, from coordinate 3,912,650 downwards.
GGGAATATAACTCAGCTTTGATAGCCTGGGATAATCTGTAGCAAACAACAAAAATAGAACGCTTTGTTCTACGCAATATCAGAGCTGAAGCTAGAAATATTGTCGAAGGTTCATTCCCGCATTTGCTATAAGAATTTTACATAGAAACATCTCTATCTTCTTCTGTACTATCCGGCTTTTGCAAGTCTAAAGTCTAAATGGCTTACATATGAAGGTTAATGTCCATATTTAGCGGTTTTCTGGACCTTCCTAATGATCAAGTATGATTTTGGGATTCATATCGCGAATATCAGCCTCAGTATTAAACTTGGTGGTGACGCATGAACGCAGGATGGGGCTGACAGAACGAGGAGATTGCAGGAAATGCCTTGAGAGGGCATCAGGGCAACAACGCAGCATCTCTTGTGCACTTGTCCTGCATTGGCAAGACTGCGCTTTAAGCATCTGGGGTCCACACGTTATGATACACTGGAGTAGGTATAGATAGTTAGGCATTTCATTCAGAAAAAGATGACTACTCCTCTTAGACTTAGCAACTGAAGTCCATCTGGTATCGCAAAGGACCAAACAAGTCTGTAAGTAGCTTATTGTCCTACCAGATTAACATTTCCTAATTTAACATTCTTAATACTAAATTTGAAGAAATATCATTGTTTCAGCATCAACTTATCGCAAGTACTTATCAGACTATAGGAACAAGAAGTGAGGAATTATCAACACTGTAGAACAGCGCTTTTTTGGAGTAAACTTTTGGGCTAGAATTTTGTATTTGAACTGCAGTGATATCTACTCGGATCTTTGGATATATTATGGGAGCATTAAGTTAAATGTTTTGTGGTATTAAACGGTCATAAGATAACCTTACTTTAGCAGAGGCGCTTAGTAAGAGTTTCGAGTCTACAAACATTTATGTATTCACCATAAACACTAGAAGAGAGGGTTTTTATTACTACGTATGTAAGTGTGGAGCGAGGAGAGCGGACTTTGAAGGCCTCAATATACAAGAATTTGTCCTTCATCCTTCTGTAATTGGAGGCACATCCCATTGAACCCTTCAGTATCACTGCCGACTTTTTACTGTAGTACCCCTAATAAAACCTACAAAACACAAAAACCCATAAATTACCCTTACAAAGAAAAAATTAAATATTGAAAATATACAAGCATTTTCCAAACCTCCTTTGAACTACACTATCTGCGGCTTTATGAACTTTACGGTACCAATTTAAGCGCACAAATCATAATGGCCAACATTTGGAAGCAATGAAAAAATCTTTTTAGTATCGATAAATGGCAATCAAGATAACACTTTCCCAATACAAAGTTAACAAAATATACCAACTGACCCACTTTCAACAATAACTACAATCAAACAACGACAACAACAACAACCAACAATAGTGTTATTAAGCGAAAAGCAAGCGAAGTGTGGTCCTAAATCCACACAGCAGACACCGCCACTCGACGAGATCGAACAATAGAAAAATTCCAATGTCAATTGTTAATAACGCAGAAACAAACCAATTTATGGCAGCCAAGCCAGGCAACAACAAAACCTACAGCGACAGCGACAGCTTACACCGGAGACACCCACTAGATGAGGCGGGCGGGCGGAGCTCAAGCGCTCGCTAGCTATATAGAGTGGGCGTTGTATAAATATATTTACGCTAACAAAAGACAACAAACCTATCAGCACAACAATGTAACGGAAAATCGTTGGAAATCGATATGAGTAAGTTCGCAACGAAGAAGAAGCAGCACCAAGCACCAGGCACCAGCAGTTGTGTGAAGGGTGTGAAAGAAGCCGTAAGTAGGTACAACATTGAAGGAGGCTAGTACAGCGCCAGCTGAGTGTTGAAGGTTTCCCAAGTAACGGCAACAACCCAGCGGTGGGTGACTTAACTCAACTCAGCGCTGCTCCACACACAACTCACTCATGCGATCGCCGATGTGAAAGTTGAACAGGACAAAAGCGTTGCAAACGTTTAAATCATTACACAACAAAAACAATAACAATGTGTTGCAAGTGTGGCGCATCAATAACAACTAAGTAACAACACCAAGCAGCAATAATAATAACAATAGTGTTAGCAACTAGCAAGTAAACAAGCAAGCAGCGCGCCATGCGACCGCAAAACCACTGCGAGTGTATGTGTGTTGCACGTGAAGTCATCGTACGCTGTCCTTATGAACCGCGCTAAGTTTGCTGGGTCAATGGCAGAGGCAACATTGTATGCTTTGGCGGAGCGGAGCGCAGTGCCGGCTGGCTAACTGCAAAAGGTCAAAAGAGATGACGAGCGTGAAAACCGGCACCGAGGCAACACTGACACACTTAGAAAAATGTGCAGGAAATAGCCAAGAAATTGTGGAAAATAGTTGAGGGAAGAGGTGCCTCGCATAGGTTGTAAGTGAAAGGGAAGCAAACCCTCGATAAAGAAGAGCGATTGCCATGATTTAGCGAATAATGATGACTTGATGCGATTTTGAGGTGCTCAGACTGCTGGCAAATGTGACCAGACAAATGATGGGCAATAAGTGAAAATAAATGTGAAGAAGAAAAAGAAGAAGAAGAGCAATGCTTAGGCCAGAGGCCTAAATAACCGGTTATTAGTTTTTAAGCAGAAGTATAGCTGAGGAAGAAGGGCGCGAAGCTAATATTAAGGGTCTCTGCAGGCCTATATAAAAGTTTCGTTTGTGCTATCTTCCAACTGAATATATTAAATATTTGCTCCATCCGAATTTCTGACTTCATTAATCTTTGACTTTTATAACTTATATTGCTATGACCTAAGAGAGGTCAATATTCAAAAGGTGATAACCGAACGCATAGTGCCTCCCAAGCCGATAGCACCAACTGACTGTGAAGCTGCCGCAAGAACCAATCCCGCTTTTCGTACATGAAAAGTGTAGGAAAGGCAATTTTTACTAGTGGAAACCTAAGAAGTAGGGTCTGAAGAACTAAAGTATGTCAACCAAATTCTTTAACTGTGTCAAAACTGCCTTCATAGAGATCTGTCGCACACATTTGAGCATGTTTGTCTTTACATGAAGTCATATCCTTTCTAAAGCAATAGTGAAATTAGTTCGATTGAAGCCTTTAGATTCATAACTTCTTAGCAGAAGTCTACAATAAAAGATCCTAGTAGATTTGCTTCCTTTAGCTAGTTTCTTAAATCATTTTTATTCGTCTTCCGCAAACATTCGGATCCTTTGAACTGTTTCAAATATATGAAAAGAGTTCAGGCAAGTGCTCGTTACAATTTAATTTATTTTTTTTATCCAACAACTTTCAACTTTTGACTTTTCCAACCCCATTCTTCAACCTCTTCCCCAACTTCTTGGCATCTACAAAAAAGTAATCATTGGAAAAACATATCGATACAAAAGTCTAAGAGCTTCAAATTTCATAAACGGCGGCAGACAAGAAGCTATAAGCAGGAGAACTGCAAAACCAATCTCCTTGCAGACACAACAAACCGCAGATATTTCTTGCAATAGCAGCAACAACCGGCAAACGCAAAAAATCTGAAATTATTATATGATTTTTCTCTTACTCATCTTCATATATATGTGTCCATTTAGCCAGAAAGCAACGAAAATCAATAGCGAAACAGAGAGAAAATCGCAACATAACTCACGGCAGCTAAGCGCAACAAACTAACGAGCGTTAAAGTGCACTTTGGCTGCACTTTTTTGCAACAAACCTATGCAGCCAAAATTTTCTTCGCAACAGATGGACGGCGCAGCAATACTGCTAGAATTTCGTTTCATACGCTTTTGCTGCAGAATGTATGGTGTGGTGTGGCTACACAAAGAACTTTATATTCTAAGCGATTATTGTGGCAGGCAGGGTTGCCAGTGTGTCAGTAATAAATAGATGCCTTGTATTTTTAATATTTGCTAAGATCTTGTATTTTATTTTATATGATCAGTGAAAGTGTTCAATTCTTCTCCTCTGAAACTTCTTTCATATAAAAACGCTAAGGTTTAGGTTTCCAATTTTTTCCACCTGGCAACTCTATTGTCGTTCTGTAACTTTACAAAAGTCTTATACATTTAATGCAATGCACCAACTGATTTTCACCGCAACGCGGAGCTTTTGTTGTTCGCTTTTGCCTTGAAGTTCTTGCTTTTTTCCTTACTGCCTTACAGCATTGGCAGCTTAGTGTATTGCAACGATTTTTCCGCACACATTTTCATGGTCGTGTATGCACCTATGTATGTGTTGGCGCATTTCGCAATTTCTCAAATCAAATATTAAATTCAATTTCAACCAATAAGGCAACAAAGCCACCAAAGACGCAGTTATGCTATTTGATTTAACTTGCTATTTTTCAAACTTGCCGCAGACAATTTTATTTAAAAAGTGCTTTTCTTGAAAATTTCTATACGATTATGGTCGGATATTTGTTGTGAAGCTGGAACCGTTAGTACGTATAATGGTGCTATATGACGAAAATATGAGTATCTAAGAGAGTAAATGTAGACATTTGTAGAAACGGTAATTTCTAACAAAGGTGTAAGTGATTGAGCAGTTATGTGGTATGGAGGCGTAAGGCTGCTTTGCGATAGGAAATGCAGTTTAAGAAATATTGTCTTAAATATTTCTACTTTAAGCAGAAAAACGCACTTTACTGTGGGGAATTATTCTTAAAAAGCTAACGATGGATGATTGCCTTATTTATGCTCTTCTTTCATAAATTCCATTGTATCCTTAAGACAGTGTGGAGAAATCATCATAAGGCCACTTCAGTAACAAGTTATTTAAATAATTTCTTACAACTACATATAATTTCGCAAAGAAATTCCGTAATTTTTGAAAAAAAATATTTTAAACTTGGCCATGGCCACCCCATTTTCTGTGGCTCCTAGGAAAAAAGATGCGCTCACGTTAGCAGGATAACTCCTTACAGGATCATCTAAAGTAAAAAAATGCGTAATTTAATTAAAACCTTAACTTAGAACTTGGACGAAGGGACAAAACTGAAAATTGCATTTTTGGCAGACATTTTTACAAAAAAATTAAAATTTCAGAGAAAATTTCTGAACATTTTTTTCAAATAGTTGTAATCGAAAAAAGTCCTACGTCCAAGTCTTTAAGAATTGTATATCAAAGACTTTTGTGAAATTTCATGAAGATCGATTGAGGAGTTCTCCAGAAATCTTGCTAACCGACTCCAAAAAGACAGTTTCGAGAAAAACGAGTTTAAAGACGGCGCACTTAGCCTAGCTAGCCTCGAGCGCATAAGTTCGAAATTATTATTCGGATCATCTTGATAATTTAGGACAATATTCTAAAGGTGTTGTTTAATTTATTGAGACAATAAAAAAATTGGACTACTTGAAACCAGGGAACCTATGTAACCTCTTAATTAATATCATATCTAAGATGGGTTTTGGCACGATCGAAGCTACGGCTAATGAAGATGGCGCTTAAGTTGTTATTTTACTAAGAGAAAATTGTATATAGAAGCTCCAGGTAATATCAGGGCTTCATTAACGGAGTCTCCAGCAAGCTTAAAATCATTTTAGCTAGTTTCAGAATAGTATTACGTTAAATAAATTTGCCACCATCGATTACGCCAGCAAATCTCTTATCGATAGATCCTTGAAGAAAATCATTAAGTCTCACTCACATATGGCGAAACAGAAAATCTCATTAATACCAACTATGGATAAAAGTAAGTGAAAGCCCCCAACAGCGAGAACTTTTAACTAAAACAGAAAATAATTAAGACATTAGGCCGGCGATTAAGCCAAATGCCATATCTATATTAGCAAAGCGGCTGTCCTTCGTGCCTTGGGGATTTTGATGTCGGCGCAAGTGGCGCTTACGGCGTAAGCTGCGATACCTACAAACATATATATGCAACAACAAAATACGTACGCCACACCTAAGAAAACTGCACCGTTTCACAAAACGTGGCAAAGCACTTCACCAAGGCATATAGACGCGGCGCGGCGCGGCTCTACATCAACAATCAATCAAATGAAGTACAAATACAAGTGACAAACAAAAGACTTAAGCGACAAACAGGCGGTGCGCAGGAAGAGTGCCGTCTATGAGCATACACTGCGTTCCACATATGCGTGTGTGTGTGTTTGCATCCGCTATGACCAGACGCACACGCCTTATTTGCGCGGCATAATGCCAAGAGATTTCAATAATGCATGCATTGCTTATAAAGGACGGCAGAAAAAGTGCGCGCTGTTGTTGTTATTGCTTTATGCTTGTTGCATGCAACGTATTTATTGTTATGACCAACAATTGCTTTTGAGAAATTGCGAGCAAATATTGTGTGGATGAATGTGTGTCTGCCTCTATATATTTACATTGTCCACGCTTGTTGGCGTCAAGCAAACAAACAAACATTTGCAGGTGTATGTGCGTTTGCGTGTGTCTGTGTGTGCGTCTGTAGTGCACCTCCAACGTCATACTTAAGGCGGCAGCTAACTTTAAATCAAATGCGCCGCTTGCACAGTTTAATTTCCTGTGAAATGCTTGCCACAAAATCGAGTACTTGCCACACAGCGGTAAGAACAAAGACAACCAGACGACCAGAGCGGCGCTTCACTCAATGAACCTTTAAGCAGTTATCGATATTATGCCTTTTGTGTACACATTTATAGCGATATGTATGTGTGCAAATAAATAAATAAATATTTATATGAATCAGACAATCGCTGCTTGCAGAGTACGACATAGCGCCTGTGCAAACAGCCAGCAGCGCAACAAATGCGCGTTAAGTGCTCTCGTGCGTTCGTTGTACATGTGGATATAACTATATACTTATGTATATATATATGTGTCCACTCGATGGCCTCACCTATCATTGCACTTGTTTATCGCTAAATTTTGTTTGCTCTATAGACAACTGAGACGGCAGCACACATCAGCATCGCCGACGCCGCAAACTGCCCACGGTGTTCTCTTTAGAGCTCTTGAGGTGCCTTGGTGGTTGGATAAGACAAAGGATTTCGGAGTAGCCATAGCCGCAAACAAAACAAAACAAAAATACTAAAAAATGTACCAACATTCGTGGAAAGTCAGTTTCAGGGTCTGCGGTCATCGTTTCTGTGATGATTACCAAGGTTTATCCAAGCTTTATGCTGCCCGGTTTATCCTTAGTATATAATACCATTTCCCACAAAAAGTAAAAATCGTATGGAGCTTATTCTGCGATTTTTTATTTGCAAACCATGAGGATCTCACTATATAGATTAAGAAGGTATCTTCATATAAATCAATTCCTATACCATTTTGTCTAAAACCCTTACTTGGTAATGCGAAATATCGAAAATAAACCTAAATCTTAACCTGAGCCATATTTTCCTATATCTGATTGTCCTTAGGGATACAGCTTTAGCGGTTAGTACAGGTCAACGGGACAGACTTTAAGCTCGCTCAAAAATGTTTGCGAGAGATCGCAGCAATGCATTATCATCCAAATAGGAGCTATCTCTTAGAAGCTCAAAGTATAAATTCGCTCACAAAATAACAACCATTCGAAAACCTTCAACTGTAAATGCTTGGCTGTTCCCAATAATTATTATCCTAACACAGGACCAGCTCCCTTTTTGAAGTTCAAATGCATGACAATCTTTTTAGAACAAAGCATATTTCAGCTTCGGTGGTTCTCTTACTTCTTCAAAAAAGCGAGAAGCTCCAACATTTATTGGTCTTCCAAACTACCCTCGTACATATTTGCTTCCCCATCTTATGACCTTGTTGCGTTTCTTGTGCTTTGAAGCCAGCGCGACAGACAAAGCGTCTGACTATCTTCCCTTTATTCACTTGTTCCTTTATTTTTGCCTTCAACTCGCCAATGGTTATTTGTTTGGCTCATAAACAAATATATTGTGTACGCAGCATAACATGGAGCATGGCGTATGTTGCCCTTGCGCTAGCTGATAGTCGTTGCCTTTATTTTATATGATTTTATGTGGTTCGCTAAGACAAATTAAGTACCTGCTCATATTTTTCATCGTCGTCGGAGGCAAATTTATTTGACCATTTGCCTTTTAAGCGCCATGCGCCGACTATGGGTATTCAATGTGCTGTCTGGAGTATAAGTAATTTATATACCATACTTATATGTGTATTATATACTGCATGTATGGAGAGGTTATTATTTTTTTCTAAGCGCGATACACTTCTTTGTGCTTTTGGTATGCTGATGTGTTTAATTTTTAGCAAAGCAATAGGAGGTGAACGGCTAATATGCGCCAAGGATTTTTATACCATAAAAAATTGAATAATTCTTTTGAACTCGCATTCTTGCAATTATTATGTTGTATTTATACATTTACCATGACTGGTGTGTTTTAAAGAGTACAGGGTTTCATAGACGCATGGGTGTTAAACTGTCAAACCTGCAGTGGCCGGAGAAAAGTTTGAAAGTCAAAGTCACTTATTTCTGAAATCCGGTCTTATCAAAGACCTATCTGCACTCGAATGTTTCAAACCTTTAGGTCAAGAGAGAGGAAAACAAAAAGTCTTCGTTTCCAGCTTGCTTGTTTAACAAAGAAAATATAAAAAAACTTGGGCTTGGAAACAAAATATTCAACAATTATCTTTTTGAGACAAAGTGAGAACTGACGTATCTTATTTGGATCACTTAAGGTCCACCTTTAGAGAGCGTTTGTTAGTACTGGAGCTCATTGGGAGATTAGGGGATATACTTCGGCATTTGATCTATTATATCCTCAAAGGAATTACATATGTATTATACTGGCAGTCGAAAAAGTTTTTTCGTATCTCCAAATATTTGGTGGGATTAGAAAGGAATCATCCACTGCTCCAGCCTGATCGAACGATTGATTCAACATTTTACTGTCAACAACTGATGAGATTGAAGCAAGAAATCCAACCGATCAAAAACGGCCAGAACTGATCAACAGAAAGTGTTTCGTCTTCCGTCAGGACAACGCTTGACCACCCACATTTTTGATGTCTCGGCAAAAACTGGGAGGGCTCGGCTGGGAAGTTTTGATGCAACCCCCATATAGCCCTGACTTTGCACCATCGAACTGCTATTTGTTTCGGTCAATGCAGAACTCCCTTAATTGTGTAATGTTGGCTTCAAGGGAAGCCTGTGAAAATTACTTGATGCCGAGAAATCAGGAAAGTTTTACACTAATGGAATAATGTATCAAGCAGAAAAATGGCCAAAGCTTCGTTAAAATTATTTTTTGACCTTAGAACTGTGGTTTACTTGAATACACTTCAAAACAACAAAATTAAAATTTCAATATCGGCCAGTGTTGCATGGCATTTTTAAAGCGCAGTCAATCCGACTATCAATTAACGGGTCAAACGAAGCTGTGACTTTTACGAATTTCAACTAATTTGTTACGAAATTGAAATGTTCTTGGACAGAGAGAGAGGAATGTAACGGAAAGCAAAGAAACCACATACAGTTGTGATAAATTGTAGAAAGGATGACTGCTTGTAGGCACACACTTGTACGCTTAAAGCCACACAAGTTCGGAGCGTGCATTAGCAGCCAGTGACTTACTCGCATATGCAACACGTGTGAATGATGAATGCAACATTTTGTCGCAATTGTCGTTATGGCAGCCAAGAAAAATGACTAGAGGAGCAAGCCAACGCGCGGCGCGGGGTGCTAGCACACCTTCGGCAACGCATTTGTTGAAAATGCAAGGTAAAGAGTAAAATGTCAAAAAGTCAGGGCAAGATGTGTGAGTGTGTGTGCGCAGTCATTTAAATTGGCATGATTTACTGCCACAAATGTCAGTCAACGGTTGCAGTTGAAGCAATAAGATTAAATAGGCGAAACGACTGGAGCGGAGACTTTAGCGCTGGTGTCACCACGAGGACGATGATGGCAAGGCCAACTGACTTGCGAGAATTGTTGCAAGAAGCGTTGATTGCACATGTGCTTGAAGTAACTTGCTGCAAGGCTATGTGTTTTTTTTTCTACAAAAGGCACATATTAATATTTTATATGTATACAAATCTGTAGCTATCCCTTATTAGTGACATGCTGCACTTACGCTATATGATTGCATGCCACAATCGCTGCGACGGCAAATGAAGCCAACGATACGAAAGCTCTAGACACATTTATACCCATTTGTTGCTGCTCTACGTGCGAACCTGATTTATTATTGAGTTAATAGTAAAGTGCGCTGCCGCTCAGCATGCCACTGCTTTGCCTACCAACCGCATGTTCGACAAAATCTATGACGAGCTACGCATGTATGCCGTCGCTTATAGACATATATATTTCATGCCACAAATGTCTGCCACATACACACGCAAGTATATGTGAGTTGCGTTTAAACGCATGTGGCGCTTACATGCTTGCAACATACGAGTACATGCAACATTACACACACGTGCAGACAGTTGAGGGCCGTATCTCTAGCAATATATATTGCATGCCTCACTAGTTGCTCATGTAACTCATCTCAGCTGTCATGTCTGCTGCAAACTACGAAGTGTTGAATAATTTGTGCTGAAATTCGTATTTCATAGCGGCAGCCGCCAGCCAGCAGCAGCGTTAGACAGCTAACCAGACGTAGACAGGTGCACGCACACATTCAAGCTCGCGTTGCTCAACTTTGGAATCAGAATCTCCAAGTAGAGGGAAAGGGAGGGGGAGTGGGCGCGCATGTTATCGTTTAGTTGAAATTGATGAGCGACGGACGAGGCGTCACTGATGTGCCGCAACTCATACCTAGCACTAGTACACACACCTCTGCCGCACCTCAAGGAGTTTACAGTTTGATACTTCTGTTTGTCTAGTCTTGAGAGTTTGTGCGCATATTCGGCTTGCCTTTGCTGTGGCGCATAACAAGGAAATTGATTTAGGATATGTCACAGATGTAGCAGATACTGAATAAATTATAGGAAACCCTTGATGTGTGTGTTTGAAGCGCTTTTTGTTTCGAGTCAAAAGTGCATTTTTAAAGATGAGTAATGGGAAAATTTAAGTCCAACTGAAAAAAAGTGATTGAAAAGTGAATTGAATATACTGACTGATAGTTCAGGTGATGATTAGAAGCCTCATTTCTCAATAAAAGTTAGCAGATTTAACTTAGTCTTGTCTCTTAATTTTGTAGAGGATTTGAAAGTTGAAAAGTTTGAAAGGAAGTTGGAAGTGTTTAAAGCTCTAAATTAACTCCCTCCATCCAATTCGATTCATATCTGAAATCGATACGAATTATAATGCGCTGAAACACAAGGAACTGCTATCGAACGTACAATTCAGAGGTAGAAATCTGGGCTCCAAAAATCGTATATAGCATGTTTGTCGACTTTACTACTTGGCATCACAACGGACAAGCGTTTCTGGCAGTCCAAGTAAGACTATTCGTTCAGAAATCTGCTTATTGACTCAACCTTACCTAACCTACCTTGACATAAGTTTCTTTTGAACTTGGATATTATACATAACGGGGTTTTCAATAAAGACACTACAACAGTAGACCGGCGAGACAGCAGAAGATGCCATATTTTTCCCCGCTCTTTTGACATTTATCCTCAGTAAGGTTTGCCATTTCATCATGAAAAGATATAAAATCCAACAACGAGTCGAAATTATTAAAATTTACTATCGAAATTCGGAGAGAGTGGCCTCAACTTTAAGAACGCTATGTCCAATTTATCGTCGTCATAAACATCCTGTCCGATTAACAACTGAGCGTCTAGTATAAAAATTTCTATCCACTGCCACAGTGCAAAATATTCCCGTGTCAGTGAAATAAAGAAGTGTTCGTAGTATCGAGTATATTGCTGCCTCTAGCCCTCTAGCCCATCAACGGACGAAGACCGAAATCAGTCTCTCACACGTCGTTCCCAAGCGTTGGGCGTCTCTGTGACGTCATTGTGGCAAATTACGCGAAAGGCCTTGGGATCAAATTGACGCAAGTACTGAAACCGTTTAACCACCAGAATCGTCGTATGTTCGTGAAGTGGGCTGAGCAACAATTTGAAAATGATCTGGATTTTCCATCATATTTGTATGGAAGTAATGATCACTTGCTTTGCAGATCCAACTCGAAAATACTTTTTATGGGAATTGGGCAGAGTAGTTCAGGACTCGGTGACCTTTTGGCTATGCATCTCTATAATGATAGTGTTTGAATTGAAGGGCGCGTCACTCAGCAGCAGAGGCATTCGTGAAAACTTGTTGCGACATTCAATAATTATTTAAGTTTATCTTCAGAGGCAGCCAGACACTTTGTTCAATAAGTCTATCATCAAATAATAAAGAATATAATTGGCCAGCAGGTGGCAAGTGCGAGGCAAGAGGCACCGTCTTAGTCTCTGTGCAACGTCCAAACGCGAAGTGTGAATAAATGCATAATCTAAATAATCGTCAAATGCCGAAAATGGAAGGTGTGGCGGCAAGGCGTAACGAATAAATAGCAACAGCAACAAGAACCTGTCATGCAACATGCAACATGCGTCTCCACGCTTGATTTGACAAATTAATCATGCAACATATGTATTTGTCTGTATGCCTAAAAATATATGTATGTCTGCGTGGTGTGGCAACAACTTGCGTGTCAATGGCAAAGCAGCAAAGAAGACGCATCATTGACGACGGCGACACGCAACAGCGGCAAATGGCACAACAACAACTATTGCCAGGCTTCGGCAACAATGCTAAGCACCTTCTCCACCTTCAGCGCGTTGCTTTTGTTTGTGAGCTTGTGCGCGTAAAATTTTGCATTTCTTCGCAATCTTGCCTAATTAGTCGCGCGATTGATAAATGTTTCCGCTCCATTGCGTTGCTTGGCTGACTGAGCGTGAGTGAGTAACAGGATGAGTGAGTGAATGGAGGCATGACAACCGCAGTTGCGCCACGGCATGCCCACACTTACGCAACGGGTGCAGTGATGCTCATCATTGCACACATTCACCTCAGCTTAACTGTGTGCTTATGTGTTTATGTGTGTGTGTGTGTGAGTTTGTTGGTGTTGCCAGCTGGTGGGCGTTGCCTGCTCACGCGCAACATCACATTTGCATGCCTCACTAATTAGTTGCATTGTGTCGCAACATTGACGGCTGCAATGTTGTTTGCTTTTGTTGTTGTTGTTGTTAAAACATCACTGTCATCGTCGTCAAGCTGTCTGCGTTGCATGCAACAAGCTGAAACTGTATAGTATGGTAATAAGTACGCCTCCCTCGGTTTCGACCTCCCACCCCACCTTCGCGGCATCTTCTTAGTCGCCATTATATGCCTTTTCCTTGGATTTACAATCAGAGGGTGGCGAACCAGTCGCGACAGTGCTCTCGTAATCTTTTAATTAGTATATTTTTAATCCGTTGGAGTTAATGAGTTTTCTCACAATCAAAATGCCAAAGCGAAGCCAAATTGGTTGAGGCAGGGGTCAGCAATGAAACTTTAATTTTGTTTTCTCTTTCGTCTCTGTCGAGTTAAACGCAGAATTTAATCGCGTACCTCTGCTCCATATATTCATCTTCACCACTCGCAGAAACACGTCGCACAAAAATATTTGTCCTGACTCTCCAGGTACTCGGAGACAACTGAACCTTGTTGTTCAGTTTGTATGTCAGCTATATCCTATAGCGGCCCAATATCGACGGTTCCAACAAATGAGTAGGGAGAAAATAACTTGTCTAAAGTTTCAACTTGATCTCTTAAACACTGAAGGACTGGTTCGCATATGAACTGACAGACAAACAGACGAAAAATAAATAGACAGACGCATGAACGGATAGACAATCAGACATGGGTAAATCGACTGAGCTCGTCCCGCTGCTCATTTAGATATATAATTTGTAGGGTCTCCAACGAATATAACTACTAGAAGAGCCAAAACTCCTGCTCTTCAGCTACCTACTTCAATTTAAATACATAACGTCCAGGACCAATCGAGAAATACTATGTGTACTAAGGACTGGGAGGACTAAATTCAATTTTTAAGCCAGTCAACGGGTAAAAATGTTGTCCGCAAATCAGTTGCAGCTATAAGGTCACATTCAGCAAAGTCATGAAACCCTCAGCCTTTGGTTTCGTAGAGAATTTCAGAAGTAACCTGCAAAGTTCATTCTGAACAAGCTCTGTGATGGTTTTCAAACTTCATATTAGACAATTTTCCTTCTCCAAGAACGACTAGAGCTTATGTTCCGTAGGTTTCAGGGTTTCGACGCTAAAACTTCAGGGCTTGTCCGTAAAGTCCAAAGTGAAAACGATGTTGATTGTCTTTTTTGACGTCAAAGGCATCGTTCATCATGAATTTGGTCCTCCAGGACAAACCGTCAACGCCAAGTTTTACGTGGAAGTCTCAAGAGACTCAAACGAAAGGTCAATCAGATCCCTTCCCTGAAATCAATGCTTAGAAATCGTGCCAGCAGCGCTGCATGGACGCAGAAAGAGCCTATTTTGAAAATTTTTTAAATCGATTCAGTCCTATTACTCCTCGGACCCTGTAAGTATCATTAATTATTTTCGATCTCATCTTTAATTGCCAGTATTGGAGAAATGTAATACCTGAGTTTAGCCAAAGTCATATATATCCTAAATATGATGTTAGAGAGCCGGAGGTCAGACTGGAATGACGCTTAAACTACCGTTTCGTAACTAGCATTAATTTCCACTCATCCGTTGGGTATCAATACTTTGCAAACTTCCGCCTGCCACATATATAAAGTGACTAAAAGGCGTTGCAATATTTCTAAGGTGAAAAAGATTATATGCTTGATATATTTGTATAATATATTAATGAAAAATGTATTGCAATCAAAGCGTTCGGCTGCACATACCAGTCGAGCTAGTGTTTTTCTAACTTCATAAATTTTAATTAAGATGTTCGCTATGCACGTACGCGCCCCTCAAGCCAAAAGCGCACCGGCCAAGCCAATCAATGACCATCAAAATAACTGACCAGCCAAGAGCAACAGTGAGCGAGCGGTATGTTGCACCAATGACCCGCTGTTGCTGTCGACAGCAGCTAGACAACACCGGCAATGAAGTGGTTATACCACAACGACATGCGCCACAAACAACAAATCCAACATAGCAACGTAGCTGCGTAGAGTGCCGCTAGGGGTGCATTAGTTGCACGGACTCCTGCGATGCGATAACATTTTTGCAAATTTTCAACGCCATCAGCACGTCACAGCGGCATACTTGTTTTGCTTGAGTTGCTGGAGTTGCTGCGCCGGCGTGCAACTACATTTATATGTGTTTATTAGTGCAGACGCAAGCGGCCGACGCCTTCAACTGCCATGCCACCTTTATGCCGCGCTTGTCTCGCGCGTAAATCAGCAGATGCGCTTTAAGATTAAATGCCGGTTTCATGCTTAATAACAGCTTTTTGACAACAACTGCAACAACAACAACCACTGGTGGCAAGTGTCATTTGTTGTTGGCAGCCAGTTAGCAGTGATTATTGCGGTTGTTGCAATCAGCCGCGGCAGCCAAATCAGCAACACCATTGCGCGCTCTGCCGCCAGCACCCTCACCTCCTCGGCTTTTGTCTGCCTGCCATTTTTGTGCGTCTATTTTGTTTTTAGTTTTCTCGCTCATTTTTTGCCAGCGTTCGGTAGTCTTATGTGGAAACTATGTGTGTATGCGCGTTTGTGCCGCATTTTTGCTGTTGTTATGATTGCTGTGTTGTTTAATGATCATGCTGTGTGCGTGTTGCATGTATGCCTGCAAAATGACATATGTTGAGAAAATTTATTTGTGCGTTGGCAGCTCTGATTGTTGCACGTCGCAAATGCGGCAATAAAACCAGCTAGACAATTTTTCCATTTTATTGTTGCTGTTGTTTGACACATGGTTATTGCTGTTTTGGCTGCTGTTGTGCGGCAACAATGCTTGTTTTTACAACATTTGACATCGCAAAACAACAACAAACAGCCGCAATATACCGCGTGATAACTACTACAATTACGAAGTTGTTTGATTTCAACTCGGCGGCAACAAGTGTATGTCAAAGTGGTAGTGAATTATATATTAAAAGCACTGCAAGAAGCAATTTCGTTCATTCTTCCATGTTGGATTTGTTAATTTTATTTTAGGTTAGGTTATGTTAGGTTAAGAGGTTGATCCTAAATAAATCTTGGATAGCTTAGAACGCCAGTCTATTGTGGTAACGAAAAATCTTACATAATAGATCATAAAAGCCATAAAAATGAAAAAATGGCTGGAACCTATCACAGTTTTTTTGAGATGCCTAATGTCAGTTACAGCAACAACTTTTTTTCGCCGAAGATAACACTACCCAGATGTTTCAGCCTCAGTCTTGCAAAGACTGGACAGTGAAAAAGAAAGTTTGTAGATGTTTCCACTTCAATCTCCTCCGTACAATTTTGACAACTTGCGTCTGACAATATTTTTGGTTTTAGCGCATGAATGTCTCTTAGAAAGTGTTTAGTAAGAACCCCTAAATTGCGGTAAGATGACTTTGCTAAGAGCAAGAAGTTCAGTAGATCTCCCGCGATCTACTATAAACCATAATGATTTCGCAATTAACCGGGAGCGATCTCTCAAAGAAGATGAAGCTCGGTCCCATTCCGCTGGGAGCAGGGAAAGGGTGTCCCCCGGTTGTCAGCGATACCGCTGTGACCAGGCATTGGAAAGAGTCTGATGATTGCAGTATTTTGGTGCTTTCTAGTGATGACAAAAACTCCTTGATTAACTTTAAGCCGAAAATAGCACACAGAAAGAGGATGCACTATGTAGCAATACTTCTGCCGCCTTTTTAATAATAGCCACTCCTGCCTTAAGTGCACTACAGTTGTCGGCTAGCCTAAAGCTGAATTAACGGAAAACTCTTTACAGAAAACTCCCCCTTTCAACCTTCCCTCCTTCTTCAAGCTTCAAATCGTCCGTGAAAACGCTGACTGCGACTCTTTTCCAGGACTGCTTCCCATCTAAATACATACATATTCTTCGTCCATTTGTGATCTGAGAAAAATCCGCCACTAGTAGCCTCTGCGACTTGGTGATCCGAGTTTTCAAAAATGTAGTTGAAGGAAGAGATAAATTTGTCGTTTCCTTTTGTAAATCCTTTCATATACCCAGCTTTCCTGAGCCTTAAAACACAGTTCGCAGCAATATACCTGCCGGCAATGTCTACTTAACTGTTAGGTTTGAACGAAGAAACTAAATATTTCAATATTAGCAATATTCCAAGCCATACAAGACAACTGAATTTAGTTAAAGGGGTGCACAAATGCAACATACTTCTGTGCACAAATCGTCTACCTGCGCTTCCACAAATTAATGACATTCAAGACATTGCAAAAATGAAGAAGAAAAAAATCAATTTTGGTCGCCGAAAAATTGCAAATAAATTTGATTTATAAGCGTGCACACGCTGCGTGGCAATGGCTGCACCCGCTGCATTGGTAACTTGGTGCTCGATGACTGATGGTTGCCTGGCTGCTGCAGACATTTACGAAATATTGCTGACAACTGGCTGTCAGCGGGAATTTTGACGTTAATGCATCAAATATTGATACGGCTCGAACGCGGCAAAATCAATATTCCGGTGGAGTTTGGTAAGAAAAAGTTGTGACAACATACCTATAGTTGCAAAGAAGTACGGTATTTAAAGGTGAGTGCAGAAATGATGGAAATATTTGTAAGGAGAAGAAGATGTTAAAGTAGAAGAAAGATGTAGAGTAAGAGCATAGAATGTCAGGTGATCGTAGTAGCTGTGCTTACAGTTTCAATTTGACAACACGAGTTATTTTGATGACGTCGCTTTAGCTAGAAAGATTTTCAGAAATAAAGGGCATCAATATTAATACAGAATGATCGCAAAGTTATAAACAAGCTGATTATATATGCATGCCACTTTCTGTAAGATATCAATGGAAGGTATTCTGCTATTTCCGATGTTCTCTTGCATATGCCAGTGCGGTAGGATGCATTCGAGTATGTAAATTATTGGCTTAAATAGGAGACTGACCCTTCTAGTCAATTTAGCTTCTTCCCGGCTGCTCCAATAGGTCTACCTAATCCCTTCCAACCAGTCATCCAAAAAATGAAGTTCTAGTTACCGTTCCCCCGATTATCGGTTATAAGTAACCGGAACGAACCCGGAATTTTAACCTTACAAGAACTGCATTTTACTAAAATACATTGTTCATAAACTTCCTTGAACCAATTTAACTTCACACACAAAAAATGCAAGCGCAGAAGAATGCGCACAAGTGTTGAACAGCGATTGCGACATATTGTTGTTAAATACATGAAATGATTTCACTTATGCTTAACATGCGCACGCATGCGCCAACCAGCTCACGCAATTTCCAGCAGCTACACATGTTGCCATATACACATACATATGTGTGTTTCGCAGAAAATCAAAGAAAGAAAAATCAAAATAAAATTTCAGCAAAGGCTCACTACAATACAAAACATTGATGCTGAGCGACAAGCAAGCAAGCAGCAACAACAAAAATATACAATTGTCAGGGAGGCAGCCAGTAAGAGCAATAAAAGTAAGAGGAAAGAATGCCAAGCACGTTGCTGATGTCCAACTTCGGCTGTTTCCTACGGCCACTTCGCGCACGGCTACCGCCCGGGCCGCCTGACTTCAGTGGCTGGCGGCGTTGCTGCGGATGTCGCTGTCGTACGACAACATTGTTGCTGTTGCCACGCATTCGCTCGTTAATGAAGTAAAATGTTGCTCAACGCCGCCTGCTATTTGCTGTGTGCCGTCGCCTTCGTCAGCGCCTTCGCTTAGCCTTTCGGTGTCAGCTATTGGAACTGCCGCCGCGTTTGCTGCTGTTTTATATGTTTTTATAAGTTATTTGCTATACGCATTGTGTTGGCTATTGTTGTTGTGACCTCTACTGTTGTTGTTGTTGCTGTTATTGTTGTTGTTTTACTCGTACAAACACATCAAACGTGTCGGTCATTAACGCCATTAAACCAGTTTGAACATTTTAATTAAACCAGCCACATGTTAATGTGACGCGCCCGACACCAAGCCACCACCAATGCAATTTCCGCCGTCAAACTATTGGCATTCATTGTGGTCAACCATTGTGATGCGCCAAGACTTTTGTGTGTTTGTGGTGTATGTGTGTTCAGCTTGTAAGTTAAAAGGTCTATGTTTGCAAATGTTGCTCTTCGTACAACTTGATTGCATTGCAAATTGCGCTCGCTGCGGGTGGCGACGGCAATGTTTGAAATTTATGGACGGTAGTTCGTGCGAAATTCTAAAGATATGGATTCTAAGTATACTTTACTTCAAGAGTTAGGGCCTATCTGTTTTATCTTCCAAAATATACGGTACGTTTCTGGATTTTTAACCGAGTTCACTACTTTGTAAGATTTATTTTAAAAGTTTTTCATATTTTTATAAATAATATTTCTTCGACAGGATCTTCTTAAGGTCGATTTTTAGTGGAAGTACACTCATCCCTATATTTCTAAATTTTACTAAAATAGATGAAATTGGTTAGTTCGCAGAAATAAGGTACCAAAAACTGATTTTAAGTTCAACGGAAGGCGGTATATGAACAAAAAAATTAACGTTTCAAGATGACAAGTCTCCTTTAGGCCTTTCGTGTAGCGAACTCTAAACGCTATTTATAGGTCTCTACTATCAGACCTTTTATATATATTTGCGTGGCAGCGATATCTAATTAGTATAACTCTTAGCATTTAATCAACTTAATCAATCATGACTGTAGATAATGTGTTCAAACGGGGCCACATTGTCATTCTTCTTCGTAACACCAGAATATTCACAAAAGCTCTTACACAAAATTCCACCGTAGTCTTTTTATCATATTTCATCCTCCGGTAAAATACTTAATGGCAATGAATATGATTTAGTTGAAGCAAGATCAAAAAACCGCCGAATAAAACTGATAAGACTAAAGCCGAAAACTTTTGGCGATTTCTTGGAGTCTCTCTTGATGCCAAATTTCAGAATAAAACTATGTTCCTGGAGCTTTTTGTAATTTTTTCTGAACTTGTGGAACGCCAAGTAATTTAGGTCATAGATCGCACAGATATTATTCAGCCATAGGCGATTCAGCGGGTCTTGGAAAAAAGCTTTTAGTTAGAGGACTGCCAGTATGGAGTATATGACTATGTTGATACTGAATTGCAGCCTTTAATTTTTGAGCCATTATTAAATAATAATTACTAGTAATGCTGAAAGTGCAATAATTTCAAAGAATCGAACGCAAATTTAACAGTGAAGTTTATAATAAAAAAGTGCGAAAAATAATATAAAATTGCAATTACTTTCCAAATGAAATTACCAGTCAAGAAGTGAGAGTGAGTAGCCTAGTGGTAGAGAAATTGTGGAAGCAGACTTGTCAGCCGTCAGCTTCGAATAGGATAACAATTTTTTAATCCCTGTTTGTGTTTCCGTCCGCATGCTTGCAATTAAAGTATGAATTGCACGAAGATACAAAGTTTATGCTCCACTCGTTTGAATACAAAAGAAGTGTGGATATGAGGGGTTTGGGTGGCAGTCGATACAAAAGCGCGCTAAAGCATTTTATTATAAGCGCCAGGTTACAATTGTAGCGCGAAAAATGCGGAAACATTAAAAGAAATCAAGAACAAATAAGGGAGGGCTAAGTTTGGATACCACCGAATATTTGATACTCTTGCAACAAGAATCAAAGCCAGGGAAATATCTTAGGGCACAAGGCGTCAACCAGAGTATCGGAATCCAAGCAATTAGTTATATATACAGTTGAACTTCACTAAAATGAATCGAATCACCGTAATGCACAAAAAAAAAACCTTGAAGTTAAAGGGACCTTGAGTTATGAAAGGAAAATTGTAAACAATTTGGCGTCTATTGCCAATTCAAGAGTTCGGAGGACTCCCAGTTATGGAAGTTCAACTGTATATTACATATATAGAACATACATTTGTAAAGGAATATATGTACCAAGTTTCATCATGATATCTTAATCAGACAGACAGTCAATCGAATTTCTACTTCTCTTGTCGTCCTGATCACTTATTATATGTATATATACTATATAACCCTAAAGCTATCGCGCTTAGTTTAAGGTGATACGCACAACCATTAGGTGAACAAAATTACTACACTCTGTAGCAACATGTTGCAAGAGTATAAATAATAAAACGGAAAGCTGCAAAGGTTTGACCCTCCCAGCCAGACAGTTAAGTCCGACGAAGTAAAAGTAAAAGGTTGCCGGCTTTCAATAATAAAGATGCGCCTAGTGCGCAGAAGGGCAAGCTGTCCAGAGAAGGGCGAAAGGTCGTGACAAATAGAAAGTAGAAAATAGTAATACAATATAGCAAGCTTTAATTCTTATTTCTTTGCAAGCCCACGAATAGCGAAAGATAGACGCTCACATTGAATGGGCGAAGCAGTGAGGGGCGATTGGTTTAAGAAACAACGCTAAGTAGGAGTCCGACGAGTGAGCTTAGTGAAATTGTGTGCATTAAGCAAATGAAAAGGAGAGCGACTAACGGACAAATCAGCAAATATAGCCGACAGCGAAGGTCGCGCAGCGTCTTGACAGCGTAACGGAATGTTAAGCGCGGTCGCGCGGAGGTTGGTTTGACAAGCGCAGTCAAGGGTAAATGTTAAGAAGCGCAGCTGCAGCGGCTGCAAGGATTATTGCGCTCACTATCCTTTGGCTATTTGCAGCGCTTGACTTCATGTTTTTGCATTTCTTTCGCGTTATATTTTTATAGCGTTCGTGTTGGGGCAAGAGTTAAGCGGAGTTAAATGGAGATTTGTTATGCGTAACGAACTTTAAGTATGCGTCTGGCTTGGTGGCTGTGCGGCAATACGAATAATAATGCAAATTTGGGCAGGGAATTGGAAAAATTTTAAGAGGAAGTAATATTGGTATGCGTTAAGGAAATGTATGTAATATTTATTTGTAGGTTGAAAGAGTTTTGGTCGGCGTTTTCTTAGCATTCAAGTAAGTAATTTCAGTCGAAAAAGTAATCTACTACTATTTCAAGCAGCACTTACTATAAAATTTCATTTCGTTCATGCAAAAAACTCTTTTCATATTTCCATACCCACCTAAACCATGACCTTCCCAACTTAATACCGTTGTGCTTCAATTACCGAAGAGCGCAGAAAGCAAATGTACAGCAATTTGTCTAAAATTAATAAACAAACCGCCTTTAGACTATAAAAGAAATGAGAGAAAATAAGAAATAACGAAAAATCAAAGTTTTCACCACAAACAAAAATGAAAGAAAAAAATCGAAAACTGCTGTAAATAAAGTTAAACAACATTAAAACCTCGCCTACAATTAATTACGAAAGAATAAACTAAGTAAACTATAATAAACTGTGCACACACACACCCACTTTTCCACGCAGCTACACACCCACACACAAATGAGACTATTTAATTGCCATGAAACTGAAGAAAAATTATTGTTAGCATACTTGAAGGCGCGCATAAGCCAGCTAAGAAGCATACACATATTAATTATGTGTGCGAGTGCGTAAGCGTAGACTGCCTGGAATATAATAGCGAGCTTTTAATTACAGAGTAGGTGGATACCGTAGAGCGAACTGCAACGAAAGAGAGGGGGGGAGAGAAAATGCACGGTGTGTCAGTGGTGTGCGAGTAGTTGACCCAGTAGGATAAAAATAATAAGTTGAAATTTGATTAGTAATACGAAAAGCCTTTTTTGACTATCCAATATTTTTGAATGGGAAGTAGAGGAACTTGCCATGATAAAATTATTTGAACCATTTTTTCAGAATTAAAATTTTGTGTGAATCTCTATTGTCAAGAAAGTGAATAATTCCAGTCCTTATGGTTTTCAGATCAGTCCAAGCAGTAAGCAATGATAATTAAAAACTTTTCTGCCCTCATAATCACATTTCCTTAAGTATGCCTAACTCTTTCTCGATTAAATCCAAATTCAGCAGCTTAATCTTTCATATTTCCATTACACCTCTTTCATAAGAAGAGCGGTAAATATGTATGCAATGCTTACAACCTGGTGCTACCAACTTACCATACACTCACATACATGCATGTGCAACGTATGCCGCAACTTGATCAGGCACATACAAATACATTTTTGTTAACGAAAAAACTAAATAAAACAACACAAAGTTTTTGAAAGTTTTACGAGCTTAAAAGAAAATTATAGCAGCAAGCAGCTTGCTACCAAAATAAAAGCAGCAAATTGGTAAAAATGAGCACTCGCAGCAGGCGAAAGCGTACACGCACACACATACATGCATTCATAGTTGTTAGCTAACTGTTTTGTTGGAGCTTTGGCGGCAGTGGAGAACACTGTGTTGCGCTGCGAAACTTTAATTGCCCTTAGTTGGCAACTTTTCAATTTGTAATTTGAATAAGAAACTGAAACTTAACTAAAATGGATTGTGTGTAAAAACTAAGAACTCAATCGCGTTTTAACTGAAGGGTGTATTTTTGGAAATAAATAAATTGTTCGTGATATTAAAAAAAATCAGTTACTCCAATCAGGTATAGAGATTAGAGCATATGGTCTCAACCT
This sequence comes from Bactrocera dorsalis, assembly GCF_023373825.1. Taxonomy (NCBI): domain Eukaryota; kingdom Metazoa; phylum Arthropoda; class Insecta; order Diptera; family Tephritidae; genus Bactrocera; species Bactrocera dorsalis. The sequence continues at coordinate 3,889,185 of NC_064305.1, read as the reverse complement.
TTCCTCGTGACGACCTTTCAGTACAATTTTGCAATATTTTTTACTTATGTAAGACATCCTGTAAGGTTTCTTCAGTACTTACCGCATTCCAGAGTTTAAAATTTCTCTTAATTATGTTTCCGTTATACTATAACTCTGCTTCATTGCTCTTATAAAGAAAAAAACTATCAATTTTGCTGTAAAATGCCTGAGAATGTTTAGCTTATAATTTACTAAAGTTTCCGGCACTCAAATGTCAAGCTGATTTGGATAATGTGGGAATCCTTATGGTAGCTATCCTTCTTGAAAATTATATCCTTCTAAAAAACACCCTGTATATGTAAAATGTATGCCAGTAAAGAAGAAGAAAAAGATGTACTTAATAGATGCGAGTTTTTCGTGTAGAATAAACATACGCTGTGGAGAATATTTAAGTAAATGAAAATAATAAAGTTTGGAAAAATGCGTACCGTAATTACAAACACAACAAAAACTAAAAAATAAAAGTTATATAAAAAAGAAGTGCGCCTAGAGAGCTAACAGATACTTTAAGAAAAGTAGTAGGTCCAACTATGTTAGCGTGTGATCTTGCTACTAGCTATTATACTTTTTTAGTTCATTTTTGTAGATTTGATTACAGCTTATAGCTTTATGAACTGAGAGGGTTTAATCTTTAGATTGAGTTCTAAAAGCTTTCGGCGAGCTTTTGAGTTTCAAAAACCTAACTGCTTAATATAACGGAGAGGATTTCATCTTTATATGGGCTTTCTTAGAGCTTTCGGCGAGCTTTTGAGTCTCAAAAACCTAACTCCTTAATATTTCGGAAAGGATTTCGGCTTTGTATGGAGTTTTTAAGAGCTTTTGGCGAGCTTTGATAATAACTATAGCGGAGAGAATTTCATCTTCCGATGGAGTTTCTAAAAGCTTTCGGCGAGCTTTTGAGTCTCAAAAACCTAACTCCTTAATATTTCGGAAAGGATTTCTGCTTTGTATGGAGTTTTTAAGAGCTTTTGGCGAGCTTTTGAGTCTCAGAAACATAACTCCTTAATATAACAACCATAAAAAGTTGAAACGAAAAAAAATTAGCATACATAAGTACACGTACATGAAGATAACATAACCCTACACCTTATTGCCCTATCATACCACTTTTAGAATGTTATGGGCCCACTAAGCACTGTTTTGTTTTTCTAAGACTCATGATTTCAATCTTAAGATTTCATTTCAATTCAGGATCTGAATTCAAACGCTGAAAACATATGCTTAATATATTTATCATTTGTTATACTCTGAGCGCCTTCAGGTATGTTATATAAAAGCGTCAATTTAAGTCTATTACCATATTAAAATCTCGCATCATAATTCAAACTTCTGTGCGATCGCACATGATAATTATCACAACTTTCAATGTCATTTTTTAAATTTACTGCAAAAGCCTTCTGGAGCAATAATAGGTGCTATAAATTTTATAGCAACATTAGTAGCGCGCAAATAAAATAAATTTATAGATAAGCGAAAAGAAATATAATTTGTAAAAAAAATGCATGAACTCGCACACTACCAACACGTTTTTCACCTAGCACTTTCCACACTCTCTCTCTCTCTCTCTCTCTCTCGTATGCTGGGTGCAGCCACGCGCCTATTCACGCCGAGCGCTTCCCATAAAGTGCAATTAATTACGGAAAGCCAGCATTTAAATTAATTTGCCTTTTTCGGTAATAAACAAAAATAATAATTATAACTGTTGAAAAAGCGCACAACCACAGCAACAACAGATAGCACGTTGCAAGAGTGCTTGTTGTACGCACAAAAGTGCAGTTAAATGCCAGGCGAGCAGTCAAGTGCAATAAAAATGCGAATGCGAATTCTTGTGTAATTAAAATCAAAGTATTTCCCGTCGACAGCAAATATTTATGGGAGACTATAATTTTTGTAATGTTACGTGATAATGCCACTTGCTGGAGGAGCTGTGGCGTGTGGCTGTAATGGCGCTAAGGCAAATATTTGTTGGTAGCAAGCGTGTGGGAGGGTTCGCTGGATTTCTAACGAAGGCAGGTAGGCGCTGTTGCTGTTAATAAAGCTGTTAGGTTAGTGCTGTTTTCAAGCTAGGCTGGGACAAAGAATTCTGTGTAAATATTATATTTAATTTAGTAGAAAGTCAAATATTTTTCAGCAGAAATAGGTTTTCATACTTAATTTATATTTAGTTTATTTAAAAAGTATTTTTTTTTTCTTTATTATATATTCCGATATATTCTTTGGCAATTTATTTCCACATTCTGTTCATTGAAATTTCCTTTCGATTTTTCATCTCTGACTTTTTACTGTGGAATTCAACTGTCAATTCGCTAGTAGCCTTTATGTAGATTTGTTGCCTTGGTTACTATGAAATAACAGGCTATCATCAGTGTAGCGCTTACTGAAGTATGAATTGTATTTACACCAAGCAAACCGTATACCCAACAAACAACAAATATTGTTAGAGTGCCATTTACTGAAACTTTCTTGCACTCAATTGGTAGAAAAAACTTTGAATTTTCATGAAACGAAGTATAGCTCACCCAAAGCGGAGTTCTTTGCTCTATTTCCGAAGACTTCTTCGATGATACCATCCATTCTCTTTATTTAAATATTGGGAAGTCAAAAAAGTCTTTTCGTATTTTGTCAACAGATGTCGTTGCAGTCGTATATCTCCAGTGCTACCAATCACATTGGGTCTTACGATATATGTAGTGTTGGAAAGGTGAGATTTTAAGCTTCATTTAACCAAAATTAAATTACACATTCGTTTATTTATTTATTACTATAAATATAAAAAAAAAATAAGTTAAAATTTTATTAGAAATACGAAAAGACTTTTTCGACTGCCCAATATATAATATCTTTGCAACACTAAAACATCATAAGGTGATTCATCAAGCATGCACATTCATACATTTACGGTTATATTTACTAATTGAATGCATTCATACATATATAGATATATATAAATTCATATGTACGCCTTTACATGCCTGGGCAACAAATAATCAAAGAGAAAGCAAACAGCCAGACAGACGTTTCCCGCACTGCGTTTGACTGCGTCATAGATGGCATGGCTCGGGGTGAGAAACGATGGCGTCGCCAAACAGTTGCAGTCAAAGAACGCAATTCTTGTGGAAGTGGCAGTGTTGCACATTAAAATTATTTGACCAAAGATAAATGCTTTTTTGCATACGAATGCACGTGACTGGTTGCTGACATACAACAAAGCCAACGTGGCAACACACCAACACCACCAACAAAAGCTACGCATTTTGCAGTCAACATAGTATGCTTTCAGGCGCAAGCACCCGCTTGACGCGTTGGAATTTAACGCTTTGGAATTTCCGAAATCGACAGCATTTCGGACAACCGCACGATCACATGCGCAATTATCTGGCACGCAACAATGCATTTGCTCATTTCTCAGTCCTGCTTGTATGTACATATGTGGGTGCAACTTGCGCTCGCGCTAATTTAAGTTAATGGCCATTGTCGTAAATTACATTAATTTTAACGCGATTTTGCACATTCCACCGCATGCAAACACGTATGCAGCTGCTTTTGCACACACACACTTACTCACATGCTTGAGTGCGTGGCATTGACACCTCGCCACCGCTCTGACATGGCGCTGCCATTTCGGCGCACTTAAGTGCAGTTGCAAGCGCTTTGATTGCGACCAATCACTTTACTTACGTTTAACGCTGCGTATACGCAACGCGTATGCCTGTGTACGACTTGAGTGCGCCTTGTGCGGCGGCAGACGCCTGACTAAAATGTATGCACATTAAAATTTATGTTAACTTTATTGCACTTTCATGTAATTACTGTCAAATTGAATTAATTATGAGCAAAAATTGCAATTTCAACTCGTGAGCGCTCACCGGCAAGCGGCCATAGCGTTCGCTGCTGCTCCGCATAAAACGCTCTACTCACGTCATTATCGTCCCTCGGCCAGGTGGCTGTAAATATTTCATGACGTTGCGGTGAATGCTGTGAAAGAGAGTTATTCGCGCGCCAATGTGTCGGATTAAGCGCTAAATTATTTATTTTTAGTGCCGATTTTGCGGCAGATACGCAAAAAATGTATATTAGGAAAGTGAAAATCAGGGAGATGAAGCAGGACAGTTAAGTTTTGGATTTGGAAATTAATTGGTGGACAAAGCTTGCATCAAGGTTAAATTCTGCCATTCGAAAAATATACTTTGTCCACCACAGGTCTCCCACTTGGAGTCTATTGAAGCTTGTAAGAATCCGCGCTTCTTCGCTGATTAAACACAATAACTGTGTCCACAAATCTTCTCTACCCACACATACCGGCGAGGGAGTTGTGGGAGGAAAGAAGCCATTGAAGGAGAGGAAGAGTTAGCTTCTTAGGTCAAAGCTTGGTGGAAAGGTTGGTGGAGGGGTCTACTGTCGTGAATTCTCTGTCAACCCCAGTTTCATATTTTCTGACTATTGCAGTGTCTCCCAGGCCGATGTTGCAGTCACTAATGTAGCAGCAGATTTGCTGCTCCGAAGTTCAGCCTTCTTCAGAGAAGTGACCTAACACTCAGAAAGCAGAGTCGCGATACCAGCCCTGAAATCATTAACAGTACGTTCTGGGCTGGTCAAAGAGGGGTTAAGCTCGCTATAAATATCATGGAGTGTCTTTGTGATAAGACTGGTACGGGTGCCAGGCCACAACGGAAACGCAGAAACCTGTAAAGCTGATGAGCTAGTAACGTCATCCTAGAACCGCTATCGGTAGCATGGAAGCAAATCGGTGCTCCCTTTTCCTCTTGTATTTTACTACTAGATAGCTGGACTTCACGGAAGCTTGATCAAGGCTGGGACACAATCGGTACATGCGCTGTCGCAAAATATATAACGAGCCCTAAGTAAGGGTAGCCTCCTACCAGACGCCATCTGCGGAAGGTGTATGGAAGAATGTGAGGTAGAAACAACTCAACACTTCCTTCTGAACTGTTCCGCGGTTGAGAGGTCAAAGCTTAAACACTTGGGCGCGCATACCTTTAGACATCGCACCGAATTGGCAGGAATGGATTTGGTTCGAACACATGAGTTCTTATTTTCTTTGGCATCACAAAGCACTACATATAGATTTTTGATCAGCCCTCTAAAGTAACCTAACATAACCTTTATGAATATTAAATGTGGCATGTTTTAAGAATTATTTCAAAGTGTCATCTTGCCACATAGCACGTTGTCGCCCTTTTCAAAATTTAGTTATGCCCATAGTATCCATTTCAGAGCATCGGTTATTCCACTTAAAAAAGGATTCACTTAAAAAGCCTTCGATATGCCTTTCACCACTCATGCCACATTTTCCACCTTTTCAGCTTCAGTAGTTTCACATATTTCGCCACTTAATATTTATCATTTACTAGAATCTCTGAGCAAACACGTAACTACACATTTAACCTGTCGGCAAAAGGTGAATGTGCGCCCTTCCAAAACCCTTGGTAATGTACAATGCGGACTTCCTTACATAGCATTCGCGTCGGTGGACTTTTGCTTTGCCAGCTGGGCATTGTCAACGGTGAGCAACTGATAGCCATAGCAATTGCTTGAAATTGCTAAGAATTGGCTAAGTTGCAGCCACATTTTCTCAGGCACACTGCTATGGCGTTAGTGAGTCAAATGGTGTGTGCACAACAACAGGTAGGCAAAGGTACTTTTCGACCTTGTGTCTAAGGGTATAAGCAATTAGCATTTTGACAGTGACAATATGAGAAAGTCAAGTCGTCAAGCTTGATTTATTCGAATTGGTGTAAAAAATCATTGAACTTTTGGGTCTGCAGGAGTGTTGTTGACTGTGTGCGTTTGTATATTTAGTTATGTTTACGGAAGTATTTATGTAGATTAATGTTATTGCCAGATATGGTATATCAGTACCTCTGCGATTTAAAAAGGATAATAATTTTGGCAAAAAGGTTGAAAGTCAATTTTATCTAGCTTTGATTGTTAAAAGGTGTATGTTTTCGACTTATACTGAAGCAACCTAACATATTTGTCTGAAAAGGCGAGAAACTATCAAAGAGTTTTCTTATTTGATACTAGAGTTGAATAGTATTGAGTTTCTAGTTTTATAAATATAATATACATAAGGAATATTGTAGGTAAAAGAGAGGGAGAAAAACACTGCTAGATGAGCTGGTATCAAAAACCGAATTGATTTAAGTAGTTAATTTTTTTCCTTCGCATTTTATGTAATTCTCAATTAGTTTATGAATTTTCTTTTATAAAAGTTAATGCTTAGTATTGGTATAAATAAAAAATGCATTTTCGTCATAGTTAATTTTTATTTCGTTCATGTTTCACACCACCTGTAGTTCTCAACTGGTTTATGAATTCTCTTTTATGAAAGTTATCGCTTAATTTGTGCACTGTACTGAGCTGTTTTAACGGAGAATGGTATGTTCTTGTAACAAAGCTACTGGTCCTAATATTTCCACCAACCGAGGTCCGATAAAGAGAAAATTCATTTTAAATCTACATATTCCTTAACCTTTTAATTGAGATTTTAATTTTTTTTTCAACTTTTTAAACCCTCGATTGTTATTAGAATACCATTTTTATTCCATTGATTTTGTTGTAGAGTGCCAAGTTCATTAGGGTGAGTCAAAAATGAGTTCAGTTTTCTAAAAAAACTATGAAGCGAGATATTTAACGGATCGTTTAAGGCTATGGTTAAGTTTTTGAGATATCCAAATGAAATTTAATATGCAGATGCATTTAAATATTTCATTGATTATTTCACGGAATCGGCGAGATCAGACATGTCTCATACAAGGGATTATACAGATTTCTTAAGCTTCGTCTTAAAAATCTCTGCCTCGAAATCGCTCTTAGATCCATAGTTTCTTAAGAAAAGTTTTTTAGAGTGATCCGTAGACTCTAATATAAGTATGATCATTCCCGTACCAACTTTGTTCAACGTTTATGTAATAAACTAATTTAATCTCACACCTAACCACCCACCCTAACACATTTATACGTATACATACACATGCCTGATGTATGTTTGTGACTACACATGTCACTGCATTTGTTAGCCTCACAAGGTTGATGGCAATTGCGTGCCGTCTGCGAAGTTGTGATTTATTTGGCCGCCGCATTGGCGGTACTGGCGGTAACGAGGGACCACTAGATACCGACAATTCACAGCGCGCAATATACCCGCGACGTATGCGAAGCTCATATACATACATAGGTACGCAGGTACCACTGCCATAAGCGCAGACGTGCATAAACTTTTTAAACGCTTTTATTTATTGAATGCGTTTTGTATTGTGTAGCGCGCCCTCCAACCGCCGCCACCGCTGGCTCCATTGCCACCGCCAACAACGTCAATTGACAGCAATAAAGAGGACCTTTTACTCACACAACAAAAAAAAAATAAGGCGAATAAATAAAATAAATTCGTAATCGAAAAAATCACTGTCCAGCCGCAGTCGGTCGGTTGTGTGCCTGCGCCGCGGCACTCGCATGTCGATGCCGCCAATCTGGAGTACAATAAATTACCAATTATATTTTCATTTCATAATTCTACCGGCTGATATACAGAAAACCATTCAAAACGCAAATGAAATGAAATGAAGTCGCCACAAGCCCGCCAAGCGGTGCGCGCCTACCACCCGCGCTCATCCTGGCAGCCGCGCGCACCAAGCGCCGCTGCGTTGGCTATCGATTCGCCGTGTGTATGCGTTGCGCGTACACTGCAAATATACTCGCAAACAAATATTGTTGATTCACTTGTTGTTGTTATTACTGTAGTCATTATGGCGGTTATTGTTGCCGCTGCCGCCCTGCATGTCGATTTAATATTCAGAAAAGCGCAAGAAATCAAATTAACTACTTAATGAAAACCCCTTTTTGCTGCTGTTTTTTGTTTTTACCCCACTCATCGCCCCCCAGTAGACAGTGCCCCAGCAACTACCTGCGTACTTGTTGTTATGCGCGCACATTTACATATGTGTATGCATATGAGGCGTGTGCGCATTCCCCATGGCGGTCGCCCACTGCGCTCAACATAATGACAGCGGAATTGCAATTTAAAATGCAATAAATTTAAATAAATGCAAACAAATTGGCATTGAACTGCACAATATTCTTCAATTTCATTTTATCCCTCTGCTTCTGCTGATCTCATTTCGCTCTGACTTTTGCTGCGGCATTGAAGTAGGCTACACGTTAATTAACCGCTTCGGTTTGAATTATAATTTATACGGCTACGTAAGTCAAGATTAATTTCTTATGGCATTGGAGATGAAGAATTTATTGCCTGGAGTTGCGAAAACTGGCGCTTTTCAGGAGCAGTATGGGATAAAAGGTTATGTTTTGCTAACGAATGTTTTAGTTTTTCAATTTTCCAATGAAATTCTCAAAAATCTCGAACATACTATAATTTCTTATGACTTTGCCGAATTCGATGAAAAGAAGTTTGTCATTGGTTGTCAAAGGCTTTATGCTCATTTTTATAAGCTCAAAATAGTTTGAAGCTCGAATATTGTATTTTTTGACCATAAATGTTCTGAGATTTGCGTGCCATATTTAACTGTTGGTACTCAGATTGCGATTTTTCAAGTCCTAGAAACACTTTTATAAGAACTTTTTGGGCCTTCAGCTCCTTCACCGAATTGTGTTTAATATCTTTGAGATCTACTGAAAATGGGTTCCACGTTGGGCAATTTTTTATGCTTTCCCAAGCAAAAGTCACCATTTTTATTAGAGAGGAACACTGAAATCAAAGTTTTTACCCTTGCTTTCTTTGCTTTTTAAGGTAATAAATGCCAAGCGAAACGAGGAAAGTTAAGTGAATGGATTATAAGAGACTTAGGCGGCTATCAAAGATTCCAAAGGGGGTCTGACAATTTTCATACGGGGTATAAACAATCCTGAGAACTTTATCGTTGCTCTGCAAGCAATATTTCTAGGTTTTTAGAGATTTACTAACGGCGAAAAATGTGGAGGAAACCAATGCGATTAAATCTTACTGACACGGATTTAATATTAGCTAACGCTTTGAAACTGAATGCTAACTCCGCTGTGACCTAAATATCGATTTCAATTAAACTATGCACCCTTAAAAGTTAGTGTGTAATTGAATTACATAGTTTCATTAAAATTGCAACATAAATTCAAGTTTTCCGCCAGCCACCGCCGCAGTACTGGCGCGCGGCTAAGTCAGCCAGCCATAATGGCAAGCGCAGAGCAGATGTTGCAACAACGCTGGTGTTTTAGCCGAGTTCGGGCATGATATGCAGCCAATGTGCGACCAATGCGACCAACGTGGCCGATGGCATACCAATAATATTTCAGCAAGAAGGTGTCTTCGCGACAAGGATCCAATGCCGGTACGAATGCCAGGTGTAGTCAACGTTCCGTGGCAGGTATTTGCCACTGAAATTAACCTTAAATGCAATTTTGTTGCTGTGAAAATACATTTAAAGTGAAAATGCCATTTAAAGAAATGCAAAAAAGTGGCACAAGCGAAAAAAACGCCGAAGAAGTCACAAAAAGAAACAAACAAGCAGAAACTGCATGTGCATAAGAACAATAGAAGTGGGTGAAAGAAAGGACGGCGGACATGATGAGCGCGGCGGTGAATGCTGGCCAGCGGGCGGATACGGAGAATGGCGCAAGACAGCATAGCAGATTTAGCACGAAATCGAATTGCAAAATAATTGAATTGGAAAATGGCCACAAACGTTGACAACCAAACGGCAACCGCAAAGAAAACGAAAAAAAGCAAAAAGAAAGAAAAATGCACACTCAGGCACACAGATGATCATAAAAAACAAAAGCAAATGCAATGAGAAAAGAATTGTTGCTTGCAACATGCAACAACTCGCGACAGCCACTTAGAGTTAGCAGCGACAGTGGCAAGCAGTCAGCCAACAGCCAGCAGCCACCAGCAGCAGTTGCTCTGCAGGCCAATAGACGAGTGACTAATAAAATATTAGCAAACGACGACGACGACAAAGGCAACGGCCACAGCGACCTCTGACGCGGCAGCGCAAATGGTCATGCCCCGTGATGTTGCATTGCAGCGCAACGACAGTTTGTACGACTGTGTAAGGCTAAAGTTGTTGCTGTTGCTTTGGTGGAAGCTGCAGCTCAAGCCTTCACGCATTTATTTAAAATTCCTGCTTCCAGCTGCTTACTTGCTAACTTGCCGCAACTGCTGCTTCCTTTGGCCGCGCCGTACGCTTGTTGGCTATGTGGCCTGCGTTGCGGCGCATCGAACGTCCATCGTTCACTTTGTGGCTTTTATGGTGTTGACATTGTCTTAAAGCGCGACATTTCTAATTTGGCATTTAAATGTTCATACCCAATTACGTTTTTTACGAGTACGACGTTGTACGCTGTGTTGCATGCAACATATGCGTATGCAAGTAGCTGCTATTTAAGTGTTACACTGTCATTCTTTATTGCTAACACCGCTACTGCTTTGCTCAGTTACTTCATCCGTTGCAGGCTAAAGAGTGCTGTTGTTGCTGTGGCAGGTCCATATGTTTGGTATTTGTGCTATTTCTTTATTGCTCATTTAGCTTCGGTTAATTACACATTTGGTAATTGAATGTAATTTGCATGCGTGTCGAGTGAAATGGAATGAAGTGTGACTGAACGAGATATTTAATAGAAACGAATTGGAATGGCGAGGAATGGTGCGAAAAAATAAAAAAATGTTATTAAATGAAGAGAAACGGAATGGGATAATCCGAAGGGAATGATGAGAAATGGAACGACATGACACGGAACGGCGTGGAATGAAGGGAAATGGAACGCATTGAAGAGAAACAGAACGGAATAAAAACAAATGGAATTAAAAGAAGAAGAAAATATAAACAGTGCAGAATGAATGGAATAGGATTGGAATGAAATGAAAATCCAACGCTGAATTACTCTTGTCAACAGTTGCTACTTCGGATTGAGTAGGTAATTATGAAGTAAAGTTCTCTCTCGATGAAAAAAGACCAAATTAACAAGTCAGTTTTCATCCCCGTCAGGCTATATGGTGCGAAGGCATGGACGATTACCACATCTGATGAGTCGGGGTTACAAGTTTTCGGAAGAAAGATTTTGTGGAAGATATATGGTACTTTGCGCATTGACAACGCCGAATACGAGATATACTATGACAACATTGACATAGTTCAACCAATTAAGAGACAGCGGCTTCGCTTGCTGGGTCAACTCGGCCTGCCTACCTGGGATATTTGGGATCCACGGGTCGGCAAAAATCCTCTTAACTGTATCCTTCGCGCGGGTGTCGACTGGGCAATGGATGCCGCTGCTTACAATGTCATGATATCACGTTGGCTTTTGGCAGAGTCATTACGTAGCAGGCAGGCGACTCCTACTGAAGGCTGACGCATTTTCCCAATCATCTCCTTATGTTGGACTACTCTATATGCTTTCTCAAGTAAGTGAATGGGTAATACAACGGCCATTGCTAAAGAGGTATCTCGCGGTTGGTATAAAAGTCTAGCGGTAGGGACGCCTGATTTTTATAACTCATAATGGAGGACAAGGATGGAACGAAGCGAACTGGGATATCAGTCTAAAGCGGGAGGAAGCAGGTACTACTGCCAAACCAGCTTTACAGCGCACAGGTGTCATAGTCCATGAAGACTCCGACCAAGAAAGCGCCGTAAGCACTAATGCAGAAGAAGAGCTTATTCGCTCTCCTATGCAGGCGAACATGGGTTCCAATATTGACATCAATTGCTAGAGGTCTTCGGAAGAAGCCAAGCAAGGCTTGCCGAGAGAGAGATACAAGACGGCGGTCGGAATTTTCAACCGTCCCGAGGGCAAGTCCAGTAGGAAGAGGTGATGAAACATCTAAATTGGGCTAGAGAGGGGGTAAAGAACGGCCAGGCTCACTTCACTACTCGAAACTAGTGCAATGCCTCGGATTCAGCGTACGCTAATCGCTTTGAGGAGCATGTCGCCGCAAAGTGGTAGCGCTCGACGGAAGGCGGAATGAAGGCGCCCTTGAAAAATAAGAAATGCAAAGACGTAACCGGGAGAGAAGAGAAATGACGAATCGAATATAGAGTTTAAATTTTTTTTAATATAAATAACTGTAAGAGCTAACTGCTTATTTTTTTTTTACTTCGTACCTAAAATTAAAATAACTTCCGTCACAATATTTAAATTTTTTCTTACCTAAAACTACAACAAAACTATTTTCTTAAACTCATAAAGAGCTTCTCTAGTTTTTCTCTTCTAGCCTCTTTACTGATTATTTATCTACTTATTTTGGCTCATTTATTTCGCTCACATACATAAATGGAGGTTCATTTCGATAGATCACCACTAACAAATGCGCTGCGAGTCTAGACGAAATTAGTTTTCTCTCAGCGCCAAATAAGGGGTGGCAGCAGCCATTACTCTTCACTTAGCAAAAAAAAAGTAATAAGCGTGTAACCTAACTGAAAGCTGAAAAAGCGAGCGGCAAAGCAAAAAACTAAACAGCAAATAAATAGCCAAAGTAGTAGAGGTCGGGCACAGAGGCGGGAGGGACGAGAGGAGCACATTACCAGCAATATTTCATTTTAAGCAAATAGACAAGTCATCACGGCGGTGGCTGCTGCCACTACGTCAGCAGCTAAGTATAGACAAGACATAAGAGGTTGGCTAGCCAACAATAGCAACAGACAACGGACAACACCAGCACAACACAATAATAACAATTTGAGTTGCGTCAAGAAATTTTGTCTGCAAATGGACAAATTGTCACCATGTTTGGCAACAGTGACGAAAAACGCTGTCAAGCACACGCACACACAAACGCATATGCACGTCTGTATTGCTAGCTTTGCTTAATCAATGATAAATTACCTGCGTCCACTTGTTGTTTGCAATTTTTTGTTGCATGAAGCTGCGCAACAACCGACGACGTTGACGGCAATGGCAATGGCTGTGGCAACATTTCAAGGGCAACATTTTGATGATGTTGCTGACAAAGTGTGCAACACATGCACCGAAACGACAGATAAATGAGGCACCAGTAGCAGCCGCAGCCGCAGCAAGTGCAGCGCACAACAATAAGCATAAAAATATTGCGAAAGGTAGAAATAGCAGAAACAAAAATGTTGACAGCAACAACAAATGCGCTGCTTAATACCTGCCTGCATTGCTGTCACATATGAAAATGCTATTACAGTGGCTACCGTGCAGCAGCGCAACTGCGCAGACATTTGCGGTGGGATCTGGACTTTTTCTTCACTCATTTTCTGCTTTGGTCTGCTATGCTACGCTTGGATATTTTTCGTGCAACATACGTGGCTTTTGCGCATCGCAACTGCCAACTGCCAACGCTGCCTACCTATATTTTATGGCATATTAAACGGCATAAACATAGCCATTGACCACGAAACCGCGGCAGCCGTGGCTAGATGCTGCATGCACCTTGCATGTTGCAAGACTGAAAAACGGCGCGTGCACACACACATGCACACACAAATGAGTGAGCACAAAATTGGCGCGCTTAAATCAACTAGCTTCGTGTGGCATAGTCTCCAAACTTGCCACAGTTATGCGTTGCAACGGCGGCGTAGACAACAGCAGCCAGCACATAGGTTTCAGTGGATCCAGTATTATTATCATCGTCATTATTACGAGCATTGCTGACCATTTTCATTGCAGCGGCGTTGGTTTGCTTCATTTAGGCCTCCACTTGTAGTTTTTGTGTGCTCTTCTTCAGCTTTTATTTGTTGCAAAAATTTTGTGATTTATTTGATGTGTCAAGCAAAGCGTTCAATTAGTGGCTTAAATTGTTAATATGTATAGTTTTGTATATTGTTCGCGAATTTAGATGCCGGATGGCTACAGGAACTTCGTGCCAGAACGATTTTACTGAGCTCTTGGAAATACGAACCTGATACGGAGAGCGAAAGTAAGCATTGGTTGAGAGATATTTTGGTTATTTATAGAACTGGATATGAAAATTTTAAACTATAGATCTCATAAAAAGTCTGAGGAAATGCATATCTGCTGAACATCGTAGAACCTACGATTATAATCTCTCTTTAAATAAGCTTATATAGCAGTGAAATATTTATTAGTTAAATCTATTAACAATTCTCAACCAGTTAATGATGTATATGCCACATATTAAGGCTTCTAATTTCCAATACCACAAAAATCACACAAAAACCTGCGCTGCTTTCATAGCTTTCCTACACATTTTTTGTTCATTCATAAAATGCAACCATAACTCGGTTCGGTTCCGTCGTTTGCTTGCTTTGTTTTGTTCCTCAACCATTCCAGCGAGCGCAACTTAACTTATGTTCGACTTTATTAGTTTAGACTTGACTCAAAGTTTACGTTCTCATACTGTATCCTGCCGTATCCGCGTATAAGCACGCCGTGAATTGCTTAGTCAGCATTGTACTGGCTTATATTGAAGATGATGATGTTGTTGATGATCTTCTGCTGCTCCGCTACTAACTTAAATGGCAGCACGAATTGTGCCATGTTTTATTTACTGTTTCATAGTGGCGCATAAAAAAGTACGATTTCACCGCTTTGCTCCACCGCTCTCGCTTGCTCACTCTTGTCTTACGTTCTTCCTTATTGTCTGGCAGTTGCTGAAAAAAGCTTCTTTCTACTGTATAGACTAATCGAACGGTGCAAATGTAGGACATAAATAACACGTAATTGCCACTAGTGAAGATATTTAATGGATGATATTTTTTGTTATTTAAGAAATGATTTTTATGTGGTTTTTGCGTTGAAGAAAAATATCTCAGGGATGCAGGAAATAGTCTCAACGTGACTCAAATTTATTTATGTTGGTAAAATGATGTTTTGATGAAGGATTTTTGTTTAACATGTCTTTATACCATATAGTTTTGAGATTGGTTTGGTGGAAAATTTGAAGCTAGAGCAATAACAAAAGCTTATAGGTCTCCGTTATTTTTAATACTGATTTTTCTTGCATACTTTCTAGGAAGAATACTACTTGGCAAGTATTTCTGTCATTTAAATGCCAAAAGGAACTGCCTCTATGCCGCTCTGTCTGAACTTAGTATCCCCGCAAAGCTAATACGGTTGTGTAAGCGAACGTCAGCAACACCCAAAAGTTTCGTTCGACGCCAAGCGAGGTTTCAAAAATGGAGATTTCCTATGGCATGACTTCTTCAGTCTGAAATCTTCTATAAGAGTGTATAGCTACTGGCGAATAAGGATTATATTGATACCATTGGCCTTAACACCTGCGATGTTGGTTCTAGTTTCTCCTGACTGGATAAAGACGCAAATATTATGAGTATAGTTGTGAACGAGGACAAGACGAAAAGTCTCCTGCGATCAAATAAACAGTCATCGCATTCGCGACTTGGTTCACACGACACGACTGACAGTCATAACTTTGAGGTCGTAGATAATTTCGTCTATCTTGGAACAACCAACAACAATATAAGCCTTGAAATTAACGCGATATCACTTTTGCTTTCAACTGAGTAGGCAATTGAAAAATAAAGTCCTGTCTCAGCGAAAAAAAGACCAAACTCTACAAGTCTCTCAGCATTCCCGTCCTGCTACATGATGCGGAGGCTTTAACAATGACATAATCTGATGAGCCGGCGTTAGAATTGTTCGGGAGAAAGGTTTTGTGGATCGTCCTTTGTGCATTGGCAACGACGAGTACCGCAGTCGATGGACACGGCGACTTTGACATATGTAGTTCAGCTATCATGTTGTCCGGATAGATGAGAACACTCCAGCCTGGAAGGTTTCGGGTACTGACCGACGGTGGAAGCAAAGAAAGAGGAAGCTCCCCACTCTGTGGGGGAGAACAGGTGGACTTGGTATCTCGAATTTGGGGCAAATATCGAAATAAGAAGCGACTGGCGCGCTGTTGTTAACTCGGCTATAACCGCTTCAGCGGTTGCTGCGCCAGAAAATAAGAAGAACAAGAGTAACGACTTAAGGCACCACAGTGGCACTAAATATGTTTCTATTAAAATTAACTGCTTCTAAAAGCCATTGATTCAGATCTATGGTTACATGCCAGCTATGTACGTACCGATTTAGTACTCTGACCTTAGCTGAAATTACGAAGGTATATCTTCGTGCACTTAGTTTAGCCATAAATACTGTCAAAGCGCTTAACAGGCTGCTACTACAGCAACAACGGCAACAACCTGCCTTGACGGCGGCGGCACTTGAAGATGCTCGTCGCGAATACGGCCTCCTCGGCGTTGGTGCTTGGCGAACGATGAGCCAATACATCAAAGCTAACGAATGGCCCAGACAAAGTGTTGCGCTGCCACTAACGGTCTGCGGAGGGAGAATAGCAGACGAGTGTAGCTCAAAAGGCAAATCAATAGGTGCATAACAGAGTTAATGGCACGACTTGTAGAATGTGGAGGCTGTGCAGTGTAGGTGCGGCAGTATCAGCTCCAGCAAGCTGCATAAGAGGCGAAGAGCGATTGCGCACGCGTGAACGAAAAAATATTTGCGGCAATAAAAACGGCGCGCAAATTAAATAAATTATTGCGTGGTCAATCGTGAATGGTTGCTATGAAGCGACCAAACCAAAAAGTAAGCGGCAAAGAAATTTATACGAAAAAAGTTTAGAATCGAAAAATAAAATGCGCTAAAAAGAATGAAGCAAAAAACCTAATGATGCCCACATAAACATAACTCATGTGAATGCAACGTGTGAGCGCGGCACATACCGGCCACATTTTAAGCGAGCAGCTGTGTGGCAACAAAGTGAGCTGACGCACAATGAAAAAAACGCAGAAAGCGCAAACCCGTTGGCCACAAAGCACCACTTCGCCGCTGAGCAAGTGTAGCACAAAGAGTTCAGCCGTAAAAAATGCGAAACATTTTGTACAATTTGTGCCTCATTCGATTCAATAACAATTCCTCATCTTCATCCAGTCCGCAGACTGTTGCAAACGGCAACAATGCTCCAGCGCATATGCAACACGCCGCCGCACGCAGCAACACAATTGTTGCAGGCACACAACTTATTCCGTATTCTTGTTATACTTGCAAAGAAGTTGGTGGAAGATGCTGGCCGCAACTCTTGCGCACTTTGCGCATAATTGATGTGTCCGTATGCCACTAAATTATCAATTGACCATAAATTTGCTCATTACGCGCTCAATGCGCACTAAACCTCGTCGTCTGCGTGGATGTACTGCATGCTGCAGCAGCCAGTAGACAGCCGGAGAACCATTTGTCCTCCATCGTCGGCGTATTAAATCCTCTGAAGGTTGCAACAGCGGTGGCGGTAACAATTTACAAGCGAGCGCTGCGCTGTGATTACTATGTGCAGCAGGATATTGACTCGCAAGAAGTATTTTTCGCTCTTTCACACTGTTCTCAAATGTATGTGTAGCAATTCGATATACTCACTTTTTTTTGTCGCGGAGAGTTTTTTGAAAATAGAACTTTTGCAAATTCTAGAATATTTCATGAGACATTTAATTTCTTCGAGGATTGTGCCATTCATTTGTAGGGGTTACATCAGTGTATGGGACTTATTGCAACCGCTGTTTACGGGATATATAAATATATATTGCCACTGTTGTAAAGTTATAACTTCGCTAAGAGCTGTTGATTATAAAGAACGGAGCGACCGCGACTGAATTTATCATATCATCCATGAGCACTGGTCTTTCAAAGATCTTCATTGTCAAAAATGTAATGAAGTTCATCAAAGTCCTCTTGCTGAGTTAATCAACATCGAAATTTCCAATAAATGAACGCGCAAAATTGTTGCCGATTTAATCTAATTTTTTGGCCGATATGAATATTTTGAGTTACTTTAAATACTTTCAGCTCTAAAATTCATCGCAGCGTCACTCTTACCATTGTGTGCTACTTTAGGCTGACTAGGCAATTGAAAAGTAAAGTCCTCTCTCGGCGAACATTGAGCATACCCGACAAGACCCTCTTAATTCCCGTTCTACTATATGGCGCGGAGGCATTGACAATGACATGAGTCGATTTTAGAAGTGTTTGATAGAAAGGATTTGAGAAAGATTTGAGCAAAGTACCAGTTCATTTGCAACGGCAAATATCGCATTCGATGGAACGATGAGCTGTACCAGTTATACGACGACATTAATAGAATTCAACAAATCAATAGGCAGCGGCTGCTATGGCTGGATTGAAGAGAATACTCCAGCTTTGACAGTTTTCGATTCAGAACTCGCCGATGGAAGCAGAGGCAGACCCTCACTCCAATTACCAACATATAAAAGACAACCTACGTATTGCTCATTACTGTTTCTATAACAAGCAGCATTAATTTAATCGAAAGCTTTTCATCAGCATGACCAATTTATGTAAGCAAAATAATCGTTTTTAAATACGAGTATTAATAATATTAAAATGGTCATTTATAAAAGCACCAATGGGGCCACAAACAAGCTTACATGTATTCATGCTGGTTATATAAGGAAAATTAAAATAAATTAAAATTAAAATTACATCAAAAGGGTGCAATACGCAATTAATTTCTTTCTCTTTGAAATAAATTAAAATTAAAATTACATCAAAAGGGTGCAATACGCAATTAATTTCTTTGAGTAGAGTTAATTAATAATGACATTGAGTATTAATAACAAGAAATTGAGGATAAATCGCATATATATGCCAGAGCAAATACAAGTACCTATGCATGTAAACGGACTAAAGCGTATGCCAATGTATTTACATAATAGCTGTTGAGCGAAATTGATAATTTTAAGTAACCAAATGAGAGCAATTATGCATTTGTAATCAGCGCATTGGCCGGTACATGTAGATAAATGTAAATAAATGGATTTTATGCTGGTAAGCTCATTCATATCAGAAGAGTACGGAGTCTGTGTTTTTTATGGACTATTACTTGTATTTATGTATAATACATATATATAAATGAATATTATTTGTATGCATGTAGCGACCTTGATTATGTCAACTTTTTCCATTTATCAGTCATTAACGATAACCTATTGAGAATATATTAAAAATCACTTTGGGTTCAGTGTTGCATTAACACACAATTATTATTTTTCATTATACATAACCAATTAAAAATAACCAGTTTTACTATTGGTTATATATATGGTAGTCGAAAAAGTCTTTTCGTATTGTCAAAAGATGTTGTTGCAGTCTTATATCTCCAGTACTACCAATCACATTGTGTTATACCATATAGTGTTGGAATGGTGATATTTTAAGGTTCATTTAACCAAAAAAATTAAAATTCGGGGAAGTTGGAAAAAAGTTACAGCTGTTCAAAAATGAGTGAAAATAATGAAGAAATTTGCAATTTTTTTTTTAATTTTTGTATAACAAAGGCAAGAATGCCACGCAAGCCACCAATGAAATTTGTGAAGTTTACGGAGACGATGCTGTATCAGTTCGTGTAGCACAACAATGGTTCGCACGCTTCCGTTCTGGAAGTTTCGAAATTTCGATTTACACCGATGAAAGTTGTACACTGAGGGAATAATGTCTCTAGCGGAAAAATAGCAAAAAGAGGTCGACCACAATGCTTCATATTTGTTTATTTATTTATTATTATAAATAATAAGAAATACGAAAAGACTTTTTTGACTACCCAATATTATGGTAACTATTAATGACATAGTAGTTTAGGTTATATTTGGTTAAGTTAGGCTGGTCTGGAAGGCTAATGAGCTACGTTTAGGCCTGTTTATGTCCTTTGCGCTAACAGATGAAGTTCCATTGAGAAGTTCATGAGGAGTAGTCGTCCTTTAGGATACCCGGGCTTGCTGCGAATTTTAAGAGAGACTGTTGCCTCACTAATAATACTTCTACCAGTGCCTCATACTGAGTTGCTCCTAAAGCGTAGCTTGCCCAATGCGGAAAATACGTGATAAATAGTGACATTTCCACCTTTGAAATAAAATGAAAAATTATTTAACACATGTTTGGAAAAAAACTAATTATGATATTATAAAAGCATTTTTTGTACCCTAAAACTGTGTACTTTTTCAGTGAAGACTGCTTCTTCGTCGAGGAGCTACTCTCGCAGCTCTCATGGCGGGTATTGAAAAATTTAATGCGTTAAGCATAAACGTTTCGAAATCAGTATTAAGAGGTGACACATAATACATACATATTATATATTGTAATACATATTATGTAAAATATACACCTTACATCCAATATCCAAAAAATCGAACCAGCTCTGATAATGCAACCAAAACCCAAAAAATTTACCTTATGCAAATACGCATTTAACAGGCAATCAATGGATGTGAAGCTCCCTCCACATCTCCATGCAACCGCACACATATTAGTACGTTGAAATAACAGGCCAATGAGTAATCAACTAATTACAATGCAAAGATGAAATTTTGCTTAATTGCTCGACAGACCAAAAGGAAAACCCGGATGAGACCAATAACAAGTGCGCACACAAAAAGTGAATGAGCAAAGAACAACAATAAGCTCGCATAAAGGTATGAACGCCTACGCCGGAAAAGCTGCTACAGCAAAACTTTCGTATGTATGGACACTTCAAATCTCTGTAGTAGTTGTAGTAGTTGTTATTGCACTTGTAGATGGAGGTGAGTAGTCCTAATTGTATCCTGATCACGCACAATGACCAGTCAACGGCAACGCCACAGCCAATGGCAATTATAGAAGCACAACTATGTAAACAACAGCTGCTGGCTGGCGTAGCAGGAAAAAATTTTCTTCCAGCAAATCATAATTATTATCATACTACCTTTATGCATATATAGTATATGTACTTGTACTAGAATGTATTAGCATACAATTAGGAGCAGTGAGCAGTGGCAAAGCCTTGGTGCGGACGCGCAGCGATATGGCACAATATTATTAACTCACACCACTTAATATAGTGTGTATGTGTGTTGTTGCAGTACCGTTGGAATCTGTGCGGCAGCTTTGAAACTCTCACAAACTCTGATTTTTATTGGCCAACCATAACTCATCCACTTATGAACTCGGTATGTTAATTAGTTAGTTGGACGCTTAGTTAGCTGTGTAAGGACGTCTCATCAGCGCCACAAGCGGCTGTAGTGGTTGTAAGTGGCATTGAAACTCGTGAAAAGTTCTGCAACATTAGACCGGAATGAAAGTGGCAACAATACAGCGAAAGTCAAAGGGAAAAGTAGCAAATTGAGCGCGTAAAAATAACAAACACCGAGAATATCGTTAACGAGTTTCAACACAGCCACTTTGTTGCTAAAGCACTTCTGCAATTAGCGGTAGATACACCAGCTACTTACGGCGGTAGGGTCTACTTTGTAGGAATGTGTGCCATTATATATTTTTCTCAGAGTTTCATAATCAAAGCTTGTAATTTTTTTCATTCTGCTCGTATGCTTTTCAATGCTCTTCACGGTATTTACCCTCTCCTTTTTGTATAGCATGTATGTATGTGCTCGTCATGCACCTTTGCAACATGGCCACTGCCACTGTGTATTGCTCAATATTTGCATTTTGTTTGTGCACTTTACGCCTGTTGAACATTTTGACGCTTCGATGGAGCAGCTATCAGTATCAGTCTACTAAAATAATATGTCCATGTTATTGTTTTCAGATATTTTATGATTTGCATATACACGAGAATGTACACATATAACGTGGGAATAAATTTAGCTACATCCCTCTTATGACGTCATGGTTCTAGAATTGAAGTTTTTGCGTATTGATCAGTATCCTTAGCAAAATTAGCCAGTTTGTTTCAATGTAGGCATACTATATAAAGCTGGTTTCCCATGATGCCAGTTAAATTTCCTGAATTTATACCGGTTGGCCTTCGATTCATAACTATCTAAAATTTGGCAAAAGTAAAACTAGCCAATTAATCAGTAAAACCACGATTATACCAGTTTTAATTTTTATACCAGTTGGTGTTCGTTTCGTGTATATCCGTCAATAAATTCCAAAGTTCTCCAATTCAGTTTAATTTACTCTATTAAACTGGTATAACTAAGATTATACCAATTTGAAGTTTTATACCAGTCGGTGTTCGTTTCGTATATGTATATCCAAAATTTGGTAAAAAAAAGCCTGCTCATCATTATTTGGCTTTTGGAAATATAAATTGATGCAAAATGTGGTATAAAAAACTGGCAAAGCTGCAAGGAAATGTTTGTACGATTTCAAATATAATACCTATTTATTAAAACTGACATAGAGAGAGCAATGCTACTAAGGCTATAGATTGTCTAGTCTTGAAGTTCGCTATTTAACGCCTTTGTTTTATAAGCGTCACAGATTGTTGGGTTTATAGCTAAGGCATTTATATGGGTGACTTCAATGGTTTGAAATTTTTTTTTTAACTTTAAGTACACCTCTTCTGTCTATCTCAGTTTTTCATTGCTTTCCTCTTTCATTTTTACAGAACTCCACATTTTTATCATTTTAGCTTGCCTTGCATTGCCAGTTAGCACCCAACGCCCCCAACCGGCCACTGTAGTGTGCAACGAAGCGTGAGATATGTAAATGATTGTTATTAAAAAATATTGCATATTTCGTTTGGAACTTCAACATTTGCGCGCTTTGCGGCACATAAACGTCATCAGCAACATTTGCTACCCATTAGCCTCCACAATATGTGTAAGTTCAGCTAGAATGTATGTGTTTGCCACCCTTTTGGCTAAATGTTGCATAATGGCTAAGTTGGAGGCAACGAGCAGCTTCCTATTAACCGTTTTTCATTTCCGCACCCACGGCAAGCCAACTGTTCATTGCACTCACCGGGCGTTGGCGAGCAATTGACGTGCGCAGCACACATGCCACGGTATGTGGCACATACGCCATACCCACGCTGATTGCCACCTTTCGCAGCGAAGTTTTTGCTTACGTTCCTATTGTTTTTTCCAGATTTTGTTTTTGTTATGTGCCGTTGTGTTTTTGTGTTGTTTTTTTCGGCCCGCTGCTGTTCAATGCTCACTCACGACTCCTGTGCGCTCCGCAGCAACATTGAAAGGGCAGTACGGCTGTCAACTGCCACGTCCGCCACATTCATTCACACCTTTTTAGTAGCTTCACCGCTCTGATGCGGCCAACATAAGCGCGCACACACCGTTTGCTTTCTTCACCTATCGCTCCACTGTCTGCGTGTTGAGTTTGTGCCTCCGGTCATATTTTTTATGACTTATTAATTTTTGACAGCTGCGGCACATTAGTCGCGTACAGAGTGCCTTTCGATGATTGATGACGGCTCGGTTATTGACTAATACACTTGCACAGGTGCAAGTAGTCGCCTGTAGTTAGAGGGCAACTGCTTGGAGGCGTTTGTTTCGTGGAATGTGTGGGGGCATCACTAATGTAGGCGTATGCATGTGTTGCACGTTGTTTACCCAAAGTGTTGCTACCGCACTTTTGCATTGTTCGATAAGCAAAAAAAAAATGAGATTTCACATAGCTCATTACACCCAATGGATTGATTGTTTAATTTTTTTTTTAATTTTTTTTTGGCGTTTGGAAAAGAATTTAAAACTTTCTGTTGATCAATCTGTAAGTAATTGCTTGAAAGTACCATTTTTGTTGGTGTATAAACCACACTTTATTGTAAAAGTATAGCTGAAGTACTGTACTGCCGTTAATCGTAACTGTCTTGTCATAGTAAGGTTCTCCTCAAAGTTTTCATTTCAGTTCCCAGCGCTTGAGAAAGACTTGAACCACAAATGTTCTCCCTGTATTGAAAATTTTGTTCCAGGGAATTAGCAATGTTTTTAGGTACTAATTACATAAAGGCTGGATAGTATAGAGTCCAAAAGCCTCTTAGGTTTCAAAAGAAGAGTAGTGAGGAAGTTGAGATCTTAAGTTCAAAGTGAGATGTAAGAGCGTTCTCACTATCTATGGAGTCTTTAGATGATTGAGACAGCTTCAATTTAAAAATAGTCTGACGGTTTTTGAGAATAAGGAGTCTTCAGATGGTTGAGACAGCTCTAAACTGAAAGTAATTGGATGGATTTTGGAGAGTAAGGAGTCTTCAAATGATTGCGACAGCTCCAATCTAAAAGTTATCGGCTTTGGTGAAAGATTTTGACCAAAAAAGCAAGTTATTGAACCCATAGGACTAACTGAAGAGTACAACGGACCTAGTCAAAATTTAAATATTGCAACCTGCCTAGACAGATCCACTACCTTGGATACTGATATGAAATAATCTTACTTCTCACACCAACTTCTGGTAAGATAGCTCTTTTGTAAAGCGAAAATTTAAAGATCTTGAGTAGCGGAACTTTAGGACCAAGTGTGGGGATATTTTAAAACCTTTTTGGATTTCTGTCGAGCATCCTGTTCTTGTATTAAATTCAAGCTGTTTCTAAAAACAAAAAGCAATAACATTAGCTCTTCAACTATACATCTGTCACAGTTTCCCGAAATCCAATAAAATCATTTTTTGCTGAATCTCGTTGTCAAAGAGAGCCGTCGGCAAATAGCGGAAATTCAAATTCAATGAAAACACATTGGCCACGCCCACGTTGGCAATATCCCCTTTTGTATTAAGAACAGATGCCGCAATTCGTATCAAATAAAAAATGGCACGAAAGGCGGCAAATTATAGTGCGGAGCAACAATAAACATGGCTGCCAGCGCAAAGAAAACGGACGCGCTGAATGCGAAAGAATGAAATGAAAGAAAGAAAAAATTTATGGAATAAAAATTCAAAATTAAATAAAAATGGGACGACTCACTTAAGCGCGCGAGCACCTATGACTGCGCGAGGTAATTGCCAAAAAGGGGTGTGGCAAGTATGCGAGCTTGAGTACCAGCTTGAGTCGGACAGCCCAAAAGCGACAAGCATACAATAAAAATACACATGTAATAAGTTATGTATGCGACTTAACGAGGGGAAATTAAGCGCATAATGAGTGCAAGCAAAAATAGCAGAATTGCGGCGCATGCGCAACACTCTTGCCGCAAATTCGCGCACAGCTGAAGCGCATACAAATGGGTGAGCGGATATATTGAAACGGTATGTAGGGGAGTATGCCAATGTGAATGATTGCGCAAATGAGACAGCCGAAGAACAAATGAGCGCACAGAAAAGTTGAATGTTGAGGTTTTGCAGAAAAAAGTTTTGCTGTGAAGAATGGCTTTTGAGAATGAACTGAAATGTAATTAATTTAAATAAGAAAGTTAAAAAGAAGTGTAAGAAACTTAGAAGAAACAAAGAATAAAACGAGCGAAGGGCGCAAAAAGCGATTTAACTAATGTTGCATGCAACACGTCAACATTGACAACATCACTAGCGCATTTAAAACTGCCAAAAAAGTAATGGTTGCCCATCTGTAGCAGATTGTTAGCGCAAATGATGGCGTTGAGTGACAGCGCAAAGTGGAAGGAAATAAATAAAATGCGCCCGAAGAACACAAAAAAAGCGTGGAGCCTGTAGAACGTGCAGCAGCAACGAGCAAGTGCTGCATAAATGAATACATTGAGTGAATGCGCAGGCGCGAACAGCAACAATTCATGCAACGGTGTCATTTATTTGGCGCTGCTCTTGTTGTAGCTGTTGCGATTTCTCACACCTCTGGGCCATGCGAAAAGTACCCGGTTGCAATTTGGACAAAGCATATACATACATATGTACAAATGCCATGTTGCAAGCGAATCGCAAGTATTTCTGTGGAACTGCAGACACTTGTTGCACGTACCGCCGATACAACGTGCTAGCTGCGCGTTAATATTTGCCTCACTTGTTGTTGTTGCTGTCGTTGCTGTTGTGCCCTCCTACTTTTTACGGCACACTGCTTGCATTTCATTTCATTGCTGCAACAAGTCAAACTTATTATTTGCGCCGCAGTTGGCAGTAGGTGTGCTCTCGACCATGCGATTATTGCTGTAGTTATTGGTGTTGTTGTTGTTGACTTTGACATGCCATCATCAGCGCACATTTGGCGTAATTTACAAACGAGCCACGGTCAGCGGCTTCGCGCAATCACACGACTGCATGTAATACATATAATATATTTATATGCGCACGTTGCATGCCCCCAACTGCATATATGCGCATACATACATGCATGCGGTGGTAATTGGTATAAGCGCGCGTGTAGTGATGCGCAAACGTCCGCCATCTGTAATTAGCACCTATTGCAGTAATTTTTATTTCCCTGCACATAATGCCATGTTGCAGGCAAAGTTATGTATGCGTTTGTTAGTGTATGCATGCGGCAGGCTGCACTTGTTATTAAAGCAATTGCCACGCCGCGGTTAGCGGCCATGCGCGTACTCGTTGCTTTTGTCATACAACTCACCTAAGTTATCTTTTGTTTCTGTCGCTGGCGCAGCCATTGCTGAACTTTTTGCAATTGCTTTTTGTTCTGCTTGCAATACTTGTCTTCGTCGCCCATGGCTGTTTCAAGTGAATTGTGTGTTGACTCAAAAGACCTTGCATGTATGTGTGTGCTTGTTGCACCTACTCGTTTAGCAGTGTGTCGCCAGCCCGACGCTGTTGCCACTTAGAATGACGGCTACAATATTTTCTCCAATATTTTTTTCGTGTCCAACTACAAAGTTTTCCTGGTCGAATAATGTCTGGCAACGAATCACTTAAGCATTTTCCAAAAGAGCGAGACTGAACCCTATTTTGGATATACGAAGTTTTGAGAAATATTTAAGCTAAACCGCATGCCCTTTAAGTTTCTGCTACACACGGGGTTTCTAATCAGAATATTCCCTTAGAACTTTATAAAGGGTAATTTATTCCAAAGTTTACTACTTTTTTTAAGAAAAAACACATAAACTTGAAATTTAATGAAGGAAGGTTTATTATCATTCGAAAAAAAAATTGTTGGCATTTATTTCTTGAAGACTATATCTTTCAAATGCTGGCCGCGTCCAGGTCTCAGGTAGTCCATCCGTTGAGTCCAATTTTTGATGACTCCTTCTAGGCATGATGTTTTGCTTCAAGATCTAAATCGAAGCGGAATTGTCTGTATACACTTAGGCTTTACATATTTCCACAGGAAAAGTCTAACGCCGTGATATCACATGACCCTGGAAGATCTGCTGGAATTATCTGCTCACCAAAGTGTTCTCTCAATAAATCCATTGATTCATGCGATGTGTAGGAATTGGCGCCGTCTCGTTGAACACAAATGTCGCCAAGATCAGGAACTTCAAATTTAGGCAATAAATAGGTGGTTAACATGGGGAGATTATGGTCGCTATTGACGGTTACGTTCTCACTTGCATCATATTTGAAGAAATGTGGATCAATGATTCCACCGGCCCACAAACTACACCAAACCGTTATTTTTCTGGAGGATCAGGAGTAAATCTTTCCATGATGAAATGCCAAATAATAGTGAACAAAAGTAATATGACAGTTTCACAAGACTCACGCGTGATCTGTCAAAAAACTATTGAGAAAAGTACCTCTACTTGGATAACTCAGTACATTTTCACATGAAGGCTTCATGTCAGCGGACAGTAGAGCCGAATTCTAACTAAAATAACAGTTCTCTTCACTATAATATTTTTAGGTAAAGAAGTAAACATCCCACATGAAAAATTCATTAGATAAAAAACAAGAAAAACGTTAACTTCCACTGAACCAAAGCTACATAGGTGCATTTTTAATATCATAAAAGATCTTTACATGCAGCTGTCTGTAGGTCAGGGTGGTGGTCCGACCTTAAAAATTTCTTCGGAGAATACAGTTTCCTTAGATAATAATCAATACTAAATTTCTTGAGCTATCTTGGCAAATGTCATAGATTTCAATACGAGCTCTTGATTCCAATCGCTCGGTTTATATAGGAGCTATTTGCTAGAGCTTTGGTGTCGGCGGAGAAGACAAATGATCTGTGGCTTGGTGAGAAAAGGACGTTTGAAGATTTGCGTATACACAGATGGATAGACGGATATGACTAAATAGACGCAGCTCGCCACGCTGATCCGTTATATAACTATATACTTTAGAGTATCTCTGACGTACCTTTTGAGTGTTACAAATTTACTGATAAACTTAATACATATATACTTTGTTTAGGTTATAATTACCATTAAAACCACTATTAAAATTCATAAGATGCTCGCGCCAAAATCGTTCGAAGTTAAAATAATTTATTACTATATTAACATTTATTCTTGACGCTGTATTGATAGCACATACTGAGGGGTCATGATACTTTTTTCGTGACATAGTAATAGGATTTTGAATATAAATGGAATGGATCCGTAGTTATAGTGAAAGATAGCGAGTGTAAATAAGCTTCTATTTCCGTAAGTCGAACACTTTTGGAATTTTGTAGATATTTTTTGCCACAAACATAAATATATATCAGGATTCGAGTCAATCCAATGGTTTCAGTATTTAAGGTTATATCTTTTTTAAGCATTTTTTGAATACTATCACCGTAAAAAACTTTTCACCATTAACAAAGTCTGAAAAAATTTCTAGTAGTCTAAGATGGTATACACTAGAATTATATTTCCAACATCGATGAGCAATTACTTTTCTATTTAGACCACAACATTGTTATAAGTAATGCGATATTTAAAAAAAAATACAACAAAAGTTCATTTGTTCGCACACATATAAAACTATATATATTGAATATGTATCTCCGCTCTATCTCACCAGCAACGCGACGCATGTCAGACGTCAAGTGACTTTATGCTAATAGCACTCCAAAGGATTTTGTGGCTCGCCGACGCATGGGAAGATACAAGCCGACGCCGAAACGAATATTTTATCGTATTCATATGCATGAGTAGTGGTTTTTGGAGCCTGTCGCAATGTGTATGGTTGTTGTCAACTTGTCGTAAATAATGGAAAATGAAATTCCCAAATGTGGCATTTGTGGCAAATTAACAAGAAACCTATCAACGCGCCATATTCTTTTCTCTTCTGCACATACAGCTCTTTGGTTGGCATGTGTGACTAAATATGTAGATATGTAAGAGCGCGTGTAACTCAGAAAAAAAGACGAAAAAAAGAATTGTTGTTGTTGAAGCATTTTGTATCTTTTTGTTGTAGACAGCCTACTTCTTTTTTGGCTGCATTATTATTTTTCGCCACAGTGCCAACGCAACGCGAACAGTTCAACTTACCAACAGGCTCAAATAGCTTTCATCGTGCGCAACGAAGCGAAGCACAAGAAGCGCACAAGCGACTTGTAATGAGAAGTCATGTGTTCGTGGCCTGCTTTTAGGCGCATAAGCAACAATATGCCACAATTTTTTTTGTGTTGGCATTTAATATGAATTTGTTGGTTTCTAGCTTTACTCTTTGCTTATTAACAGCTGCTTGGATGTAATTATTCCGGGAAAAAATCGGAGAAAACATGAAGCCGAGCTAAATGCGCAATTTCGTTTGAGTTGCTTGAATTATTTTTGCATGCGAAAATATATGCAGACTTCCTGTCAATGATGTATGGTTTTGGTATATTTGTGGGAAGCTTAGTTTCCGCATCGTTGTCAGAAGTTTAGTTATTATGTAGGTCAAGTGGAGGCAAATAAATTACATATTCTGTTAAAAAAAATATATATTTGGTATTTCTTGAAGAGTTGACGCTGAGTTTTGCGCTTAGTTAGTGAGGATTTATTACTATTCTTACCTAGACCACTGTTTTATCTAAAGGATTCGCTACTAATTTGATTCTTATTGAGTCTGTAGCGAGAATTTTTTAGTCTTCTGGCAGCCTCAGCCTTTCAAGTGAACAAAAAATTGAAAAATTGAGAGACGAAGAGGCCATATGAAATGAGCAACGAGAACCAGTATGCTCAACCTGTAACGGTTGGTGTACTCGCTGAACATTTGTCGAACTAATGAAGTGTTGCAAATATGTAAGGTGGATTGTATTGACTGTACTCTTTTTGTACTTATGTTAACTCGAAGCCTTCTCAACATACACTCGTACTATTTGTTAGGTTTCTTCTCGATTTGACACGAATTCGTATAAAAAATACAACCAATGTACACATATTCACACATATTCACCTTCACCTTGAGCTTCCATCAAACAATGAAAAAGCTCATGGCGCCTCTTCTCCAGCGATCCCGCCGTATCTATATATTCCTCGAGGGTATGTGGCTGAGAATATGCCGCTAGGAGTGGGCTTAACAGCGAAGTAGTCCAAGTTCAGGAATGCAATCCAAGTGCGAGAGGATTTCAGTGGTGTAATAACACACATTTTATTCTATTCAAAGATTTTTGACTCATAAAGTATGGTTATATAATATGAAGATCTTAGATATTTTAAATCTGATGAGAATTGTAGTATTTAGAACTCAGGATGTGAAAAAATTTATTGCTTGAAAATATTATAAAGGAAACTTTCCACTTTTGGATTTTTATTTTTTTCTATTTATCTCCAATATATATTTGCACTACAAATCATCATATTAAAGAAAAATATATGATCAAAATTAAACATAAATAAGGTGTAGACAATGGAGACAGAAGAGCTACATAGTAGATTCATCGAAAACTGTATTCAAAATAGTTATATAATTATTGTATTTGTATTCGTGAGTTGTTTATTTTTCAATTACAGAAATAATTGCCTCCTCAATGTACTTACATAATATTGCTTGCTCTCCTCACGCCGTTTGTATCGCATTATTCCATTACACTTGCTCATATTCCACAGAGGACAATTAGCAAATCGAAATTTCACCTCGAGCGATTTCAATTAACGCTTACAATTGAGTTACATAATTCAAAGAAATTATATTTATTTGTTTTACTAATTGTGTGAGCGTATTGAGGGCAAGTAAAGTATGGAGGAATAATGTAGAATATATTGTGTTATCGAAACAAAGCCACTATTGGATAGAGAATATGAAAAGAAGAGAATTTGCTGCAAATTTTAAAGTAGTAAAAGTAGTACTACATAGTTAATAAATGAAAGAGAATTGGAAACTAACATTAACTAGAGAATCTTCCAAGAGATCTAAGCCATGGAAAATTGAACTTATGAGTTGCTGCGGTTGTTGGACGGGATAGTATAAGTCATGGCAACGCAATCGACATATAATAAGGGACCTTTTTACGCCTTGAGAAACTTTCGAAAAAATTACATGCAAATATGGGTGATTAGAATTGACTTGCGCTTGAAGAAATGACAGGTGAATACCGCTTTCCATGGAGACCATAAATTAGAACAGAGTTCCAAAAGAAACTGAGCTAAAAATTCTAATAAATCCAAGTAGGCCATGAAGAAAAAGGCCAGCAAATTTCAGTTTTATGCAACAGCTGCTGTTGAACGCAATAAAAAGGGCGCAATTGAGATTTCTCTATTTATTGCCTGCTCAAAGTCAAAGAAAAGCAAACGCATTGAAATGAATAGCACAAGCAGCATTGCCAGCCAATTTTATTATTATTTAAACTTAGAATTCCTCACTCGTTTTTTCTCTGAGACTCGGAAGGTTAACATTTTTTCACTGCCTCTCTGTTTTGCAAGATGTTCGAACAGTTATTGCCCGAAAGGCTGAAATAACAAATCAAATGAAATCGAATGAATTGAATTGAATTGAATTGGTACAAAATTCCATGTAAAAAAATATATAATTACCACTGGAAGCCAATGGAAGAAAGAGCGAAAAGAAGAGGCATAAAAAGCCAGACAAGCTGAAGTGGCGTTAGGGTTGCCAGTAGGTGCAATGCGAAGGCAAGATAATGAAAATGAAAGCCAAGAAAAATGCGGGGTGTCTCAAATAAGGGGTAAAGGAAATAAAAAAGGAAAAGGACGTGTACGAATCGTAGGGCATAAGCAGGCAACATAGGTGAAAAAGCGAATAAAAAGCAAACACTTCGCCGCCATTGGCTGGAAAGGACATCAACTAAGTTAATGACTGCGAGGCGTACAATTCATTTCTGCTGCAATTAATTAATATAATTGAAAGTAAATATTTGTCTAACGGCGCCTAGAGCCACAGATTTGACTGTATGTAAGTGTGGAAAATATTTATAATGTTTGTTGCAGAGTACAAAGTCAATTGTTAAACAAGTTGGAGAAAATATTGAGCCAAGAAAGCTGCGTTTAGTCTACTTCAAAAAAAAAAAGAACTTTAAAATACTCTATGACCTTTGCCGAAAGCTAAACGTAGTTCAAATATATTTCCGCCAGAATCACAGCCGCCGCTCACTTCAATTCAGACATGAAATTGAAAATAAAATACTCCAAACATCAAGCAGCTTTCGTGCGAAGTGAGCTTGTACGGAAATGCAAGGGGCGTCAAATAAAATATTTCCTGTTGAAAATTAAATAAAGCTGCCAGTAAAAATTACTATAGAACGCAGCGAAGCGCAACAACAATGAAAGGAAATCAGCAGAAAAAGACAAGCCGGAAGCGTAAGACAGTTTGAGGAACAAAGAGGCATGGTAGCTGTTATTGAGCAGAACGAAGAGGCGAAGTGAGACACTCGTCAAACGAAAAAGTCACCCGCAAATTCGAAGTCAATGACTGAAAGACATTTTTACTTAGAAAAATCAGCATTAGCAGTCAACTCATATAATGGCGCCTGTTAGTCACCTATTCCCCTGGGAGTTATACCACATACAATATACTTTTCTTTTATTATATTTGTCACACGATGGAATTCTGTTTCTTATGCTGCAGAGCTTCAACAAAAATATGACAGCAAAACAAAATAAAAAAAAACGTTTTCTAAGAGAAAAATAAATAAATAAATAAATCATAAGAAATGCTCTTCAGCTTTTGTATTTCCTACGCTTTAAATGTCAATATTTACATGTAGGCGCTTGTCTCCTACATTTTGTACATATTTGTAGGTTAATGGCACTTATGTAACAATTTGTGGAGTCAGTGAATCACAGTGGTAAAATTATAAAATTATTGAAAAAATAATAATTTCATGGACAAACTATTTCTAAAGATTAACTAATAAGCCATGTGAGAATTTGCTTAGCCACCGAAAGTGGCGAACGAAAAATATAAAAAACGGCATTAGGTTTTTGAAAAAAGTATATATTTTTTGTATGAAAAAAACTTCGTTTTTAGTATTGACTGCTGTCATCATGCTCCAGCTACTGTCGTAGATTGACCTAATATTTTTCACAAACGCTATCCAACTTCACTTAAGTGCTATTAGTCTTTATTTCATGGCGCAACTTCACTCAAGTTTCACTTTTTTCGCATTATTCTCTTCATAAATCCAGTAAAGATATCTCAGTGTAGTTCTGCAGCAGTTAGCCGCCGCAAGGACATCCATTTGTTGTGGCCGCCGCGTAACTAAAAATTCAAAAAAAATCATCTCCGCCCACAAGATCAGCGAAGTGGTGGAAAAACATTAGTGAAACACTGGACATAAAGCTGCCAACAACAGTGTTGGCATTTACGCCGCTTAGCAAACAACAAACCAACGCGTGATATATGTGTGTCAAAGCAAAAAGTGACAAAGAAAATATATCATAAAAATTTTAAAAGCTACAACAACAACAGCAGCAACGGAACCGCCAACCATATCCTTTTCCCATCATCATTGTTTGCATTTTTTATGCGATGAGACGATGAGAGGAAAGCACAACATTTATGTGGCAGTGTCACGCATATAAGCGTCGCAGCTAACAATTCATATCCTTAAATTAAATATGTGGTTCTTTGTATGTGTGCGTGTGTTTGGATTTCTCTGTGCTAAGGAATTTGTTTGTTTTATGATTTTTTCCGCTGCCACAAACACCCACGCAGTTAGAGCAGACACAGACAAATGCATGTCTGTGTTGTTATACAGTTAGCGCATACACAAACACATACATATCTGTTTGGTTATGCTTTAAAAGCGAAGAGCAGCTACATAGCATGTCCTGCATGTCCTGTGCTTGCTGTGGCTACTTGGCTTTGGCGCTGTGCGTCGTCGGCAGCCGGAAGTGGAGTGTGTGACACTAAATGCTGCTTGGTCACTTTACAACTAATCCATTTGTTTTTTCATACATTTTTTATTTGTTTTGCTTTTTATTTATTTATTTTTTTTTGCAGAGATTTCTTGGAAGATCTTTGCTCTTTTGTTTATTTTCGACAGATTTGCAGCGAATTTATGGCGTTGGTCAATAAAAATTTCAAAATTGAAGAAGACTGTTTTATGGCATTAAAATGTTTACTTTAAGGGCATTGTTGAAAGATTTTAGTCCATTAGAAGCCACTTGATACTAATTTCAACAAAACTTGTATACAATTTACGGCCTTAAAATATATATTTTCTACGCAACCTCTAAGTTAAGCACGAAATTTAGTTCAATATATATTTGCTGTATATTTAAAGCCTCGCTGGAACAAGTACTTGCTCTGCTATCATTGCAAAAACTTCTCTTTCGTCATCATCATCTGAAGAGTTTCACGTGAAAATGTAACCTGTCTTCAGTTATGACTACAAATGCGTTCAACAGTACGTCAAAATCAGAAATATTTTTATTTTATCAAAATAGCAAAGCCACGAGTGGAATTTAGTAACTTTCCATAATTAGAAGAACTCGAAAATTTCACTAGAGTGGTGAGCAAAGTTGGAAATTCCTTCCCTTTTGGAATAAAACAATGACTATTTAAGGTTACGGAAACGAGCGTTGAGTAATACTCTTCTTCACATTCCCGACAATTTCTAGTAACTTAAATTATCTGCCGAGTTAAACTTCAACACTCACGTCAATTAAACTTTCATACAATCTTTAAGCGCCTGTGTATATGCAATAAATTTAATCATCAATACACACTCAGCCACTCACTTCAGCACAGCTGAGCACTCTTGAATATTTAATCGCGTAAAATTACTGAAAAATGTTTCAATTCCGATGTGCGCTCAATGCCACTACTGAAAACGAACTTATATACGAAGTGTGAATACCATATATAGTTATTGAATATGCTTTTTTGGCCTACTTACGGGCGCTTGATCAACATATGTGCCTGTACATACATATAGAGTGCAGCAGTGAATGCGGTCATTAGTGCGAATAAGCGTTCGGCATACGGATGAGCGCGCGAAATGAATTTTCGATTTTAATTATGTGCATTCTTTATTTGGTTATTTACATAAAAAGTGCAGTGCCGCATGTTGTTTTCAGTTTCAATGCAAATATGCAATATATGTAGCTGCCGATAAATATATATATACGTCAGTATTTGTTTTAAAGTTGCAGATTTTCATATACTAATAATGAACTGCAGTTGTACGTTAAGACAGTGGCGCCAGCAGTTTACTTCAGTATCTGCTGAGTACTCTGGCACTGCTTTTGTTCTGGTTGGCGGTCTTATTCAGCAAGCGATATCAGATCATATGAGTTATAGGATGATATGTGTCAGATTAATAGTGATTATAGTTGCTAGAACAAAAGGTGTTGTTGGATAAACAGCAAAATGTCTTCACCTTCTAAAACTGTATAAGAAAACGGTGTTGAAAGTTTTACAAGGACATCAAACAGCTGAGCTTCCCAATTAAGGTATCACACATTCTAGGTGCATGCCCTTAAATCGTAAGCCATAATGCGTTTCGTCATAAAAAATGAGACGTCCAATCCGAGGCTGCTGTCTCCTTGTCATTGGGTTCGTTTTTTATGTAGCGGGTCCCAAACCCAGCGCACAACCCTGTGAAGGGATGGTTCGCCTTCTCAGTTTAGCTCGCCTTCAAATGGATGTTCTTTACCAGCGGATACTTGGTCTAAGACCGAAAGTCGTCAGCTGCTTGAGCCATATATAAAAGTATCCTTTCTGGTCGCTCCCAAGTGAATGGCACTGATAGAACTTTTCTCTATTGCGTGAACTTCTCCATTCTGTGTTGAAATTGAGCGCTTGAATTTATTTTAGGCTCGTTTTTTCATTCAGGGTTACCAAAAAGTTTTTTTTTTTTTTAATTTGAATGAAAATAGCTGACGGAAGAAAATGTTTGGAGTGGTCTCGCGCTACTTTTTCGGAAGTATACGATTCTATTTTATTTCAGCTGACAATACTTTCTTTTACAGTCTTTCTAGAAATGTCAAAAAGTTAGAACTATCAACCTTGCAACATCATATACGACAAGTACAAGTATTATCCGCATTTGCTCCACAATGGCTTCCTGTTTAATCACTGAAATAAAAAAGTGAACATTTTTGTGCCGAGAATCTTATTAGCATAAATTGCTCTGCAATCAGCAGCGGCATATGAAATATACAATTAAAATACGAATTTTTCATGAGCATAGTGCAAATTGTCATAAGACAAAAACTGAAAACAACATTGCCGAGTAAAAAATATAATATATAACAGGATAGTGGCGAGGGAGGTACGATTGCGGCAAATAGGCCAAGAGTTGCCTGAAAGAAACGCGTACTCGTGTAATAGGGGAACCTTCACTGCGGCAAGTGGGCATAAATGCCACTTAAAAAACAAGTAATGGAAAATATGAATACGCAGCGCAGTGTGACACACAAACTCACGCCGCTGCATGCCATTCACTGGCAGAAGTGGCACGAAAGCGCATCAAGCTGTGGCAACTGGCAAAAGTAGAGTGCTTTTGTGCATGGCGTTGTATAAGCCGGTGTATATGCGTCATAAATATATATGTGCGTGTGTGTGTTTGTTGTTTTTACATTTTGCAACGAAAATCCATTAAATTCGCACGCACCACAAAAATTCCGTGCCATTTTATGCGGCTGTTGACATGAGTAGCTGCTGCTGTTGCACAATTGTTGCTGGCGCTCTTCTGTAGCTGTTCATGGAAAACAGCAGCGCTCTCTTCGACAAGTGCAAGTGAACGTTTACGCGCGCAGTATATATATATATATATAGTATAGTATATATGTATATGAGGCTTATATGAGTGCCTTTATTTATTTATGAATGAAAAGTGCATAGTTTTTCGGTCATGTTTCTTATTGTGCGACTTTCCCACTCACTCACTGATGACCTGGTGCTTGATATTCATGTGAACTTAACGTGCAACCTGACGTAATGGTATTCATTGCAATTTCGGTTGCAATTGAGGTAGATATTTCAATTCGCTGGTATTTAAATATCACAAACAAATCAGTAATTAAAACTATGTGTGGACTCTAGATCAAATTTGGAACGGAAAGGTCTATATAAACAACAATATAAATTTTTGTTTTAAGTTTCTAGTGCATGTGAAATATGATGGAGGATGGAGTCATGCGTAGAAGTCCACGAAAGTGAAGAAAGTTCTCTGATCGCCATACACTTGAGAGTGGCCATAAACGATTCTTTTACATATGGCTCAGGACGCTCACGACTTTCAGTCTTTGATTGAAAATCCTCCGGGTAGGCAGAAAGCATCCGTTTGAAGGCGAACTAAAAGAGAAGGCGAAATATCTTCTTCACAGGGTTAAGGCGCTGGGTTTGGAACTCGCCACGTACGAGGTGTGTTCAAAAAGTATCGCGAATCGTAACTGACAGTTTTCTTCGATTGCAGGGGCGTGGTGCATCATGAAGGTCAATAAGGAATATTACCTGCAAGTTATGCGCAATTTGCGCGAAGCAATCCGCCAGAAACGCCCGGATTTGTGGAAGAACAAAAATTGGCTTTTGCACCACGATAACGCCCCTGCTCACACATCGTTGCTTATGCGCGACTTTTTGGCCAAAAACAACACCAATGATGCCGCAGCCACCGTATTCCTCAGATCTTGCCCCGTGTGACTTTTTCTTATTCCTTAAACTGAAGAGGCCCATGAAAGGACGACGTTGGGCTTCTCTTGACGAGATAAAGACGGCATCGAAGGAGGAGCTGAAGAAGATAAAAAAATGATTTTTTGAAGTGCTTCGGAGATTGGAGAAACCATTGGCACAAGTGTATAATATCTCATGGAGATTACTTTGAAGGGGACAAAATAGATATTCATGAATAAATAAAAAATTTTTGAAAAAACACCAAATTAGCGATCTTTTTGAACACACCTCGTATAAAACACTACCAATGAAAACAAGAAAACTGCCCTGAAAATCACAAAAGAGAGTCGAATGATTTTCCACTCCTGCAGACAGAAAAAAAAGAGAGACCGACGTGCCATTGCCCTATCATGAAGAAGTTCGAATATCAAATACCCGCCTGAAGAAGAACAACAAGGCTCTGGAGACGATCGATTGACAGGCCAGCTATTCAAACATGGTGGCGAAAAACTGATAAGGAGCATCCATCAGCTTCTTTGTAGAATATGATCGGGCGAAAGCTGCTCAACGATTGGAATTAAGTGTGATCTGCCCAATCCACAAAAAGGGAGACCCAATAATCTGCGCCAACTACTGTGGGATAAGTCTCCTCAACAACACATATAAGTTTCTACCGAGCATACTGTGTGAAAGGCCACCATCAACGAACTGATTGGACCTTATCAGTGTGGCTTTAGGCCTAGCAAATCAACAACTGACCAGATATTCACCATCAGAGCTACTCTCCGAAAGAGCGGTTCAATGTCTAGCAAGTGATTCTCATTTATGTATTTCACAAAGCTTTTTTTCAACGCTTACAAATATGTTTATGCTGTAGTTTGCTTACTATACTCCGCCCGCTGCCAGCTTTTGTTAGTTTGCTGGCAACAAGAGTCGACTGCAAATTGTAAGCCATTGCGTGCTAACATATCGTAAATCAGAAAACCATTTGGGGCTTAGCCAATTGAACCACTTTAAGTAATAAATTGAAAAGTTGCCGATTTGGCCCTTAAGTGAGACCACAACCGAAAAACGCCAATTCGCCCAATACTCAATGCAAGCAAATCACATAAGCAACAACACACACATACATACACACTGCGCCGTCTAACAAAGCAGCTTGTTTGTGCGATCACAACGCGGCAGTCAGCCAGGCGGCGGCGACAGCGGCGGCGCCCATTGAAAGACCCAACCAATGTGCGCAAGCCAAGCCAAGTGAACTGACCAAGCCAATAATGCTTACCGCAACGACTAGGGCTTATATGTAAGCACACAAATACATACACACAGAGAAACTTACGACATGCAACAACAGTGGCAACAACAAGCAACTAACTAGTAGTGCTGCTACATTTTATGCGATTGCAGATTTTTCGTTTAATACAACACTTTATGGGCAACACACTTGTGTCCATAGTATTGGTGTGTGTGCGCGCGCTGTAAATTTTACTGTTGTTGCAGGTATCGTTTGTGGCCTTTATGTTGGCCTTATTGTTGTAGTTATTACCACACTACACACTACACATTATTATTGCTATTCCTGCAGCGTTTTAAGTTCGCTGCTTTTTTCCTTCATTTCGGCTGCTTTATGCTTAGCCTTTTGGGCTGTCATTCGTTCGCTCGTTAAGTCGTTCATTTCGCCAAGCAAGCAGCTCGTCCGCCGTCCTTACACGCTGCAGCCAAGGCTTGTTGCCGTCTGTTGTGCAAAAAGTCGTTTAGCAAATCGGTTTATAAATGGCAACAAAATTATTAAAAAAAGTGATGGCGGTAATGGCGTCGCCCCTCAACCGGCCACGAACATTTTCCCATATATTTTTTTTCCAACGTGGCCACTCGCACTTAATGGCATTGCTTGGCCCGAATTGGCATGTGTATGTGTACATCGTATTTTAGGTTGCACGGTGAGCAGCAGTTATTTGTAGTTATTGGCATTTGCCAAGCATTTAGCTCGTATGGCTTTGAGCCCAATGTTAATTTGCCACTTCAGTGTGTAGTAGTCACTTATACACAGTATATTCACATATACTGACGCACAAGACTAATTTGTGCTTTCACCAAAAGTGGTTTAAAATAGAAAAAGAGCTTTGAGCTTTCAATCTTTAAAAGCTTGCTTTATAAAAAAGCTTTCTTAGCATATAAATTATGTTAAGGCCCATCCTAACATGGTTCTCACGTGGACAGCGTAGAACACCGGTCACTTGCGGTACCAAAAAGCTCCTATATACTGGGTCATAAGACCCTTAGATCTAAATTAGTTGAAGCTTTGCGGCCTATGGTCTATTGTGCCCTATCCTATATCACCTATGGTTACAAATGTTCAATGATGAACAATTCCACGAGCTTGCTGAAGATGTTGTGATCGCTGTCCGCGTA
The DNA here is from genome assembly GCF_023373825.1 of Bactrocera dorsalis. Classification (NCBI taxonomy): domain Eukaryota; kingdom Metazoa; phylum Arthropoda; class Insecta; order Diptera; family Tephritidae; genus Bactrocera; species Bactrocera dorsalis. The sequence continues at coordinate 3,849,221 of NC_064305.1, read as the reverse complement.
GATGGATCGAAGGGTCTTGAAATCAAAGACCCTTACAAATCGACAAAGCACTTTGAGTCTATCACAAATTTGTTGAAACGGAAAGTATCAGTTGCGACTATGTCTTCTGGTTTGCCGATGCTAAGATTAGGAGAATGAGCAAATCCAAAGTGGAAACGATGTTTATTGTCTTTTCTCACATAAAAGGCATCGCCCAACATGAATTTTTTTCTCCGTCAATGCCAAGTTTTACGTGGAAGTCCTCAAGAGATTCAAACGAAGGGTCAATAGGTTCCAGGGACCCACTTCTGCTTTAAAATCATTATAGTGCTTCTACAGTCTAAAGATGGGATTCACGGAGAGTTACTTATATAAAACTCTCCTCAAACTTTGTCTCCTAGCATCGAACCATCCGTGATAAACTCCCTACGTCTTTTTTCCAACGACTTCTCCTCATCCACATACTCCTCGTTGGTATGTGAGCAGAGAAGAAGCCGGCACGAGTGGGCTCTGCGACGCAATGATTCAAGTTTTCAAGGATTCAATGGATGGAGAAGAGAATTTCGGTGTGTTCTTGGTCGGATCTCTTTATATATCGAGCTTTCATTAGCCTTAGAGTACACTTCTCAATGTGCAGTGCAGCCTCGCTGGTTTAAGCTGGTTCTGATCTGTAGACTGTAATAAAGAAAGGTTCTCCATAGACTAAAACTGAGATCTAAAATGAGCATATGAAATCCTTATACCATTAAAAGCTCATATGTAATGTGAAGATGATGCTAAATATTAAGTTTACCTGAGCTAACTCAATCTTTAAGCTAGTATGCTCTGGCCAAGAAATATTTCATAATAATATTGAACACTTCTAATATGGAGTACCAGATCTAGACCGGACTAATTTAAATCAAATATATATGCTCTATTCTCCGAGTCTAGCTCAACAAATTAAATTTTATCGAAACGAATAAAACTGTAAGCGATCCTAATCTTAGTAGCTAACGAGATCAACGATTACATAAGTATAATAAAGGCGCACAAAAGAAAGTTGAGCAACTAAAGAAAGAGCTCGAAAAAGTAGTTCCAAGCTAAAAATGCTCCACATATACGCAAACACATAAGTATAACAGCACATTGCGGTAGTGTGGCAGCAAGGTTACGAGGTAAAGAGATATGTTGAGTCAACACAGGAAATGTTGCAAATGTCAGTTTGGCGAACATAAAACGCGACATGCCATTGATAAAATCTAAACCATAAACAGCAATGCGGCTGAACTTAACTGCACTGAATTCGATGCAGCAAATTACAACAACACCACATCGAACAAAAGGCAAAATATCATTAACAATGGCAACAACAACTTGTAGCAAGTTTATCAAAGCTCAGCAAAAGTTGTGGCGGCAAATAAATGCAAAAAATATAAATATAAAATAAATCGAAACAAACTGCACGGTCAATAGCCCCCCAAAACTGCCACACACAACAAACAACAGTGAGCGTATTTACGGCCAACATTTGTCGCGGCGCTGCGCGACGCTTTGCTGCGTTTGTTGCGCATGGTCAAATGCTTTTAATACCTTTTTAGCGTGTTTATGCTCTTTATGGTATCAAATGTTGAGTTCGCGTAAATTAATTGAAATCAAGCACAACAACAAGCATAGCAACACCGACAGCAACAACAAGCCGCAGCCGAAATCGAAGTTGTTGCATCAAGTGTACGCTGGAGAGCGGCGAAGCGAGTGCAGCGCGCGGGCAAAACGGCGTTGCACACGATCGTAAGCACTGGCTGGCTTTTGTTTGTTGTTGCTACCACGCTTGTTGCACGTCAAGTTCGCATGCATGCCGCAGTCACAGCAACAGCTTAGAGTGGCAGCAACAACAGCGTTTCGACGGTGTGGCATTGCTGTTGTTGGCTGGCAGATGGCGTTGCACGGTTGCAGATGTTGCCGGGATAAAATTAACGACAAGGCGGCGCTTAACAAAAGGGTATAACAAACAACAACAAATAATCAGCTTATGCTTTTATTGCAACGCTAAGTGGATGCGCCAGCTCAGTAGCGCTTGTGTGTGTTTGTGTGAGTGTGTGCGCAAATTTGTGTACGTGGCAATCAATGAGGAAGCGATCACAGCACAATCAAGCACAATCGCCGCCAGATTTGAATGGAATCAGCCGTACGATCGATGGCGATATGCGCGCGGCAACGAAGAAAAGCGCAAAAGTGGAAAATCAAAAGCACAAAAAAGCGCTGGTAATAAAAGTAAAAAGTGCTGATGACCAACGTTTCGGAGCGCTTTTGTGTGCTGTGCGGTGACTGGTGGCATTTGTTTGTTCAAAAATTATTGGCTATGTAGAATTTAATGCATGTTTTGCGCCAAATGGAGGATGTAAATTTTATGCTAACATGACATTCGACGAACAAACCGAAACGAACGAGCTGACGCGCTGGCAGTGCGGCGCGCAGGCGGTGCAAGCAGGGAGCTTGCTGCTTTGACGACATGTCGGGGTGCGGGGTACCTCTAGGAGGCTACAAAAAGCGTAGCTCTTCAGCTTGTGTCTAAGTGCATCTCCACGGAAGCTGCGCTGTAGATCGTACATTGACACGATCGCCGTTTGATCGTTAGCTTGTAGCCTGCGCAGCGTTGGCCAGCTATTTACATAAGTTCTTGCTGGTTGTGTGTGCATAAATTTCATTTTATTGCCATTAGGCCACCATCATCGTGGCATGGTAAAATATCAGTAAAAGCATAGCATGGAAAGTTATGTACAATTAAAATATTTATTAGTTAATTGTGGAAAATGCAAGCAGCAGCATAAATAGTTGACAGCATGTGATCGGCACGGACATGATTTTCACATGCGCTGACGTAAATAGTATTGGAGATGTGTTGTTTAAGGTTAGACAGAGTGAATATGAACAATTTACACTTAAATAAAAAATGTTATGTTTTCTTTAAGTAAACTTATTTGGTAGTCTAAAAAGTCTTTTCGTATTTCTAATCTCACTTCAACTTATTTTTTTTTTATTTATAATGAACCTTAATGAACCAAATATGTACCATTTTGGTCGACCACTTTTTACCACTTTCCCGATAAAAACATTATTCCATCAGTATAAAACTTTTCTGGTTTCTCGGCGAAAAACTGCGACAAGCAATTCTTCAAGCCAACTTTGCTTCATTAAAGGAGTTCTGTATTGACCGAAACAAATGATAGTCCGATGGTGCAAGATTAGAGCTATATGATGGATGCCCAGCCAAGCTCTCCCAATTTTTGCCGAGTCATCAAAGATGTGTGTGGTCTATCGTTGTCCTGATGGAAGGCGAATCCTTTTCTAATGAACAGTTCTGGCCGTTTTTTTTCTATTGCTTGCTTCAATCTTATCAGTTGTTGATAGTAAAATGTAGAATCAATCGTTCGACCAGTTCATAGTGGATAATTCCTTTCGAATCTCACCAAACACTCAGCATAACCTTTCGAGGAGTTTTCAAAATATGCATTTATATGGAACAATGCCAGCAATACGAGTATACCATCGATTCTTGGTTTAATGCCAAAATTTTGTTTAATGAAAATACGCCTAGAAAGGCCATTCTTCCCAACCATTAAAGGAATTTTCATTTGCCTAACCCAAGAGCAATTATCCACCGGCTGATTGCCATTTAAAATTGCTAAAACAGCAACAAATGCGCATATTCATAGAAACTCATAAGCGCCTTATGCAGCGCGGCAGTCAAAAGTGGCGGCTAAGCCCACACACGAAGCGCTTTTCTTAATTTGCTATTGTTGTTATTTTTGCGCAACTGATAGCCGAACAATACTGGGCGCAGCAATGTCAAAAGCATGCATACATCCTTTATATATATGAGTTCACAAGCTAATATTCATGCAAACATACATAGATATGCATTCATGCAGGCGCTTGATGCACGTTGCACGCCAGCTACTTGCCACATTCAACTCATACACATTTGCTGCCAACGGTCAGCATGTTTGGTGTCGCCACTAATGCCATTGCCATCGCTATCGCCCGTGTTATTTCGGTGCGGTTCGTGTCTTTGTCGTTGTTGTCGACAATTATTGACAACACAATGGCTTGAATGTAATTAATCCTGACATAATCTGAGCAGATAATTTCCTACTATTTTTGGTGCGTGCCTAACTGCTTGACTGCCGCCTGCCAACCAACGGCCGCTTGCCGACCGACCAGCTATAGAGTACCTTTTTTCGGCCGGTTGCTGGCCTGTTCGTTTGGCATGGTCACTGTCATGGTCATCGTCGACCATTTATGTTGGCTACTGCGCGTCGCTGTCAAATGAATAGACAGTGTGACAACGCTTTGCCAAGTAAAGCTATGATCCCACCGCATAGTCTTTCGCTTATGGCCTGCTTGTGCGGGTTGAGTGACAGTGTGATTGTGCAAATTTATGCAGTTGATATGTCATTTTTGCTGCTGAAGCAGCTGGCCCTTTTGGTCAGCATATCATTTGTGGATAGGCATACTTTGCTACTCGGGGGCTATGAGCTTAATGATGAAAGAGCAACGAATTAAGCTTGGATTAGCAGCAGTTAAAGCACATTTTTCGAACTTTTGCATTATTATTATTTTTAATTTGTTAATTATAGTTATATAGGATTCATATAAATAAGGCATATCTCATCTTCTCGGAGGAAGTTTATTTCTGGCTTATTAATTTCGTCAGCAAACAAAATTGGGGGTAGTTCAGGAAATGCATTGCATCCCCAAGAACTGACTGCTTGGTGCTGAATATGGTATATTGTGGTAACATCAGGTTTGATTTCTAATATCAAATGATGTGGATTTGGCAGCTGTTGAGTTATCGTTTCGGTTTATGTGCACGGTCCGGGTTAAGTTTGCGCTTGAAAGTAAATATCTGCGTGAATTTCTCAAAACTCTAACAATAAAATTGAATTCTCTATGCAATTGCACATAACATTATTGTAATAAATTAAACTGCTTTCCCATGCTTGTCACTGCAAAGTTATTGTAATACTTAACCACACAAATTAATCACTTACATACAGATGTCCAACAACGTACCTATATATGATATACAGATTTGCCTATTCGATGTACTCATTAAGCCTAACTGGGCTTCTATAAATGCTACTAAGTTGCTCTCGACAAACAAACCTTTAATACCGTTTCCAACAACAAAACTTCCATATAGCAAATGTGCTGCACACAGCGACATAGCACTATTTGCCTATTAATCTACAACGCTGAACTGATATGAACAGTCATACGGCATATTATCTGTTACTTGTTTCGTTAATTGAACACGAAAGCCGCGTACACCGATCTTCCACTGCATAGTGCCCATTTCCATTTGCTTAACTTCGCTGCAGCATACAGCTGCTCCCTATTTCCTGCCACGTAAGCGGCATTCTAAGATAGGTACAAATGCGCTTATCAGCATAACAACCTCTTCGCATTGACCAAATGGCAACAGTTGTTTCTGTTATTGCACTTTGTAGGAGATGCTGTCCAATTTTGTACTCATATTTGTAGCATTTGCCTTGTTTTAGTTATTATTATTTGTAGCTGCACTTGTAAGTACTTGACCAAGTTGTCAATTACATTGCCAGTTTGCCCCTATAAGACTTGCAAAGGTACTCAGCACGGATGTCAGAAACGTGCTCCACACACGTTTTGTCTATGGTACTAATAAGATGGTACGACTGATTTGATTATTGCGATTTTTATGAGCGTGTGCGTAAGTATGAAAATAGTTGTAGGCCTGACAGTCACATGAGCATGTTTTGGGGTAATTTTTTGGGGAATGAGTGAGAAATTTGAGCTGGTACATGTAATGCAACTTTAATTATTTAACCTAGAGGTACAGATATTGAACTCGATTCAGAAATGAAACTAAAATATCGTTATGCTTTAGGCAATTTGAGGTCGTAAATGTGATTGCTTTAAGCCATTAAACTTAATTTCGGTATATATTCATACAAACAAATCTCTAAAAATGTCTAGTGATCTCCAATGGAACTAAATTACTGAAAAATCCAGCTCCATATAATTTTACATACAAAAAATCCATTTTTTTGAACTTATATTGGAAGGGACTATCAAGCCATGCCAGGATTGTAAGGCCTTTCGATTTTAACAACCAACTTGGACAGCCACAGGACTATGGAGCTTTTTCACACTGAAAAATGAGGCATCCACCCTTCCACCTGCATATCACTTTCGTTTGGCCTGGAATGCCCCCATACTAAGGCATCTGGCATTGCTCCGATACAATTTATGCATAATTTTAATTAAAATGAAATACATCAGTGCCTGCTGAAAGGGAGATGGCATAGAGAAACGGGCTATCTGTGCCCGAAATCAAGCAGTATCTATGCAACGCGTTGCCATTAAACATAAATACGCACACATATAAACATTTACGGAAATACATTTAATATATTTATATCAATAAACTCGCCTGCACATCGATTTGCTGGCCAAATTTATGGCCAGTCGGCGCTGTTCACCTGCAGCACAGGCGAGCGGCGAGAAGAAAAAAATATTGTTCGCACATTAGTAAAATAGTAAGCTGAATGTTGCCAGCGTTGCTGCTGTAACTGCTGACCGATAGACATTTTTGCAGCAAAAGCGAGCGCGCTCGCTCGCCCGGCCTGACCAGCCAATCCGCCTGCCATCTGCCTTTTAAGCCGCATAGAGGTCGCCAAAAATGGCAATGCAAGCCCATATTAATATATTTGGTTAAATGCGCATACGCTGCCACTTGATGCCAGCCGAAAAAACCAAAGCAACAACAGCCGCCACAACAACGTCACCGCGTTACACCATAGCCGGCAGCATCAGTAATGGCATTTCATATCTGCAGCCACCGCCGCCACCGCACAACCCATGCAGCGCATATGAAAACGCCATGGCACGCAGCGCGTAGCAAAAATGTTCAAAACGAAAAGCAAAAACAAAAAAAAACACCATGTGCAAAGTGTGTAAATTGAGGTGGATGCTCGTGTGGCAAGCAAACCAGCGCGCGCGCAGCCATGTAACTCAAGTCAAAGCCAGCGCGCCAAGTGTGGCGATGTGGCCATGTTCGGCGCCGCATTGCCTCGATCAACGCCAATGGCCATGGCTTTGGATGGTGTATTAAGTTGCATTGACAATGCGCTGCAATTTAGTTGCAACAATGGCAACAACAGCTGTGTTGGCCCGTCCACGGCGCATTGTGGCATTGGTAATGACCATGTTAATGATAATGAAATTTTAAAAGGTTATTTCGCTGGCATTTCATTTATTATACGCTCTTTTACGTTATATCGCCTGCGCGCCGCCACCGGCACTTCCGTTCGCCACTGCCGCCTCGGCTATGATTTTGCAGTTGTAGCGATAAAATTGTTTAATGCACATTTATATGATAATTACAGCGTGATAATATTGTAATAGCAACATGTTGCCAGTGTTGCATATTAATAAGTTGCCCATGCATGCAGAGCACAGTGAATTGGCAAGCAAAAAAAGGAGGCAAAATTATTATTGAAATTGTGCACAAGCTATTAATTAAATTTTCCCGAGTTACGGTAATTATTTCTGCATGCGATAGCCATTTGAAATCTCTACAAGCAGATAATTAAGATTTATTTCAAAGTAGCAATTACATTTTACGGTTTCTTTACGGTGAATAATGGCGATCGCATTCATTTTAATAGTTATGAAATGTATTTATTTATGCATGGCAGTTAATTAGCCGAGCTCACATCGTTTGAAAAAGGAAATGAGGGGAATATAAGTCGCAATTCACTTATTAAAGTTGGATACACCCCTTCAAATCTTAATAAGTGAATTATGAGAGATCCCTTCCAAAGTGCTGAATACCAAGACGTTTGAAAATTCTGGTTTACTCTCTGAAGTCTGTAGAACAGTCTTAAAAGCCTTCGCTAATATCATTTCAGAGTTTCTTTATGACTTCCATTGATTTGTAGGTGATGCTTAAGCTGTTCGTATATCATCTCCATTGACCTGAAAAAAAGATCAAAGCATCATCAGCAGGATGAGAAATTTTTTACAATATTCTGCTGGACAGGTAACCAATACTCTTATGTAGGGAACCAAAGCCATCTAATGCCTATAATACTTCCTGCGGTTGGGTTCCTTAGTTGTCAAAAATCGTGTTATTTGCTTTGAATGCGGTTTACTAAAAGTGAAGGTTTTTTCTGCCTTTAAACTTCCAAAAAGCTTAGAAAAATGTTACTCAAAATAAAATATGCTATCTCTGTGGTCAAGTTGTTTATTCTAAGACCTTAACATTGCGATGGACTTGGTTAAAAGAATTCAGCATAGTTTCTGAAAACTTGAAAGAATATTCATTTATTCTACGATATTTCGGTTTCTGGTTCTCTTTATGGCATTCACTGGTGTTTAATTCTATTGAAACCTTGTTTGCTCTCTGAAAAGTCTAGTTATATTCAAAGCTGGTATGAACGCCTTAAGAAAGAGCCAATATCTGATTTTTACAGAAGTGGACACTTAACTTTCGCAACATGAAGCACAAATTGCTCTTCCGTCATAGATAAAAAAAAACAAAAGTGAATAACTAAGCTTTCGTGTAAATATTTTCTTAGAATGAAACTGTCGTGCTCCAGGAGTGGGCTTGAAAGTATGAAAAATCCATCACTTAAATATACCTTAAATAAAGCAAACCAAAATCGACAAAAATAAACCGCAACAAAATCCTGCATACGAGGAAAAAAGATAAATGCTGGGAAAACACCGTGAAATAGTGCGATAAAAAATGTCAATATAAAAACACAACAACAAAGCCTCTCGCAAAATATGAACTACAAGCTGAATGACATAAAAGCGACAAATTTTCATGCGAGTATGAACACAGGAATCAAGTAGGAACTAGAATATATATAGATATGCGAGCACACCTCACTAAAATACAGCAACCGGACTAGTGAACACTGAAAAGTGCCACAAAAAAGGAAACAGCACAGCTATTGTAACGGTAGTTATTGTAAGTGCGTTTGATTTATCAGCCATTTGCAATGTCATCAGGTGGCCATTTGTAAAATTAACGACACAACAGCGGCGACAGCGGAAGCAATTCTCGCAATGGGTGTGAGCAATTGCCAAACACATACTGCTGTACATACATTGTTGCTGCAGCAAAACAAGTTGCACATTAAATACTGCTGAGCGCAGTAACAATTCATACGCTGGACATTTATTGCCGAAAAAGTTGTTAAAAGCAATAGCAATGCTGTGGAGAGGGATGAGTGCGAGCACAGCAAGGCAATGGGCACTAGTCATATACAAATATACGTGTGCATTTGTTATTAGTTGGGTATTTATTTATGTAGTGCGACAGGTAATGAATAGACAAAATCAACGAACTATACGCTGCTGACATAAATTCCGTTATAAATGTAATAGTGCGTACATACACACATATGTTAAAGCTGGACTAAAATAATGCGCAAATTGCTTCGGTAAAGTAGTGGACATTAATACAATACAGTTAGAAAATATTGTGTCATTTAAAATGATATGAAATAGCACAATCGTTGAGAGAGAAGAGACAAGAGAGAGAGAGAGAGAGAGAGACATGTAATGTGGTATAGCAAGTGTTAAAATTTATGGCTAGAAAAATTTCTGGTAGAAAATATACAAAATAAAATAAAAAAAATAAAAAATATTCATTAATGTTTGATTACTTATCTCGAAGTAGTACATTTTTACTATATTTCGATTATTCCTAGAAAATTTTCAACTTCCATGTATGAAAGTCGTTTATAAAATAAAATAGCAAATCGTTCAACAGTGTGTAGTTTTTGTAATAACTCCCGCTAGCGAATATAGCTCCAGAATAATCAATGTAAGTAGCACTACAATCCAATCCAAACAGCGCGCAAAAGGAAAAAAATAAAAATAGATAAACAGATTTCTCAAAATTAACAACCAGAGACAACAACAAAACAATGCAATCATTGGTTTTGCAAATACTTTCCAAAGTCTTTTTTTTACTTCAATTTTTGCAAAGTCATTGCCTCGCGGCGAAAACTTCTCAATAGATTTAATTAAAAATTTCATGAAATTTCTTCTCTTGCCACTTGCTTTTGCTTTGCTCTTGCTGGCTTTACTTTGCATTGTGTTTGTCAACAGTGGAAAGTAATTTTTATACCCACCAAGCGGCTACCGCCCTGCACGCCCCAGCGAAGAGCGTGCGGCGAAATGCGAATGCTTTGACATTACGCAAGAAGGCAGGCGCATTTTCAATTTAAAGTTTTGCTTTGTGCACGCTTGATTATTGCTTTGAGATGCGACAAAGCCACATTCGCAGCGCAGAGTTGTATGCAAGCATATGCGTGGCGAAGAATATGCTTAAGCAAATATATTTATACTAATTTCTACTTTGCCAGTTTTGTTGTTATTTTTTAATACAACTTTACAACAACACGGCTAATTTTTATCTCTCTGTATATTTTTGCTTTTTTGCAGTTGAAACTTGCGGCATTGCCTCTGGACAAAATTACAACATTTGCCCTACAACGCACAGCCACGCAGAACTTTCTTGCCAGGCTACAACAGGGCGTATACGCAACTTTTCGCATTGAGAAAAATTAATGAAAATCAACAAAACCGACTGAAAAATAATTTAAAGAAGCCGCAAGAATGAGTAAGCAATGGAAGCCGGTTGCAAGTTGGAAGCGATTTTCAGATGACGTAGTTGCGTGGATAGAGGAGAGGGTGTTGGTGGAGCGGCAGGCAATGCTTGAAACGATTTGTAAGCGCGCAAATCCTTGAAAACTTTCTCAAGCAACAGCGCTGTAGGCAGGGAAACGTGGTACGGGATTATGTATAACTTGCAATGCAATTTGCCACGACTGGCCATAACATGCAACAACAAAAAATTGTTATCAGACTACATAGCGGCATAATAATAACGATAGCGGGCAAGCAAGCAGCAAAATCAACAAGCACAACAGATTCATTTCACATTTGAGCGCAACAACAACAACCGAAACCGACCATAGGAACGGCAGACCAGTGGCACTGCAACAAGTATGCTCTCGAGCGGCTGCTGGCGCTGAGTGAGAGAGGGAGATAAAAAGGAGATATGTTCAGTAGAAAATCAAATAATTGTAAAGCCACGCAAGAAAAATATAATAAGAGAAGAAAATTAAAAAAAAAAAATAATGGAAAAAAATTACGAAGAGCGAAGCCGCTTGTCACACAAGAGGTCACCACTAGAGCGAATACGAAGTAAGAAATGTCGTAAGATCGCTTAAATCACAAATAAGAAGATCTCATTAAAAGTTTATGCCACAAACTGTTGTTGACTGTTTTGCGGTGTTTGCGGAGTTCGGTGCAGCTGAGCGTCCATTTGAAGCGGCTAAGTTGCGGCAAGCTTCAAGCTTGTTTGTGTAACTGTACACTCCTACCAGCGTTGTGTGCACGACAACTGAGTTTGAAGCGCCGCTTGTGGTCTTGGAGCGCTTTTTGAAGTGGAGTTTCGGCTTGCTTATTTATTCTTAAATATTCATATACCGTTATTTGCGCTTCGACTGCACTTGGAATACGTTCATGCTTCTTTTTTTGCTATTTAACTAGGAGTTGGTAAATTTTAATGAAATTAATGTTTATGTTCAGTTATAGTTGAGAGCGACTTTGTGCTTCAAATAGTTTAATACGAACTCGGAGGAGTTTTGAAGTGTGTTAAACGGAAGATATTGAACTAGAATATTGAACAATGTACTAAAGTTAGCTTTTGCTATGCGTTGATCATATTTAACTTTTTTAAGAGACATTTTATCTTCAATTTTCGGTTTATATAACGCTTGAAAGGTTGTAAGGGCATATGTTTCTAGAATTCAACTTTTATGAGAGACATCAAAGCTCAGATGCAGCCTTAAAAGAAGTAATGAATCGGATAAGTTCATATCTTCTTAGCAATCAGTGATCAATCATTACAATAGGCCTTCAAGCTGCTGTTACCATTCAATATATTTCTATATTTGTTTGCATTTCCAAATTCATTAGCCCTTTTGAATTCGAAAATTTAATATTTTCTGATTTTCTGCATCACTTGCTGACTTCTTAATTAGAAAATTTACTGCGTCACCCCAAAAAAGCTTGTAACTCAATTTGCATTTCAGTTTCCAGCTGTTTGAATGGCACAAGTCAAAGCATTTTGTTAATATGCGGCAGTGCTCGCTCATGACGCATGCAACATGTGTAACACAGGACGAAAAAAAGCAAAAAATAAAAGCAAAACCTGTAAGGAAATGAAACTACAGCGCAGCTGCTACAACTGTCACCCATTATGCCACACATTATTGTGGCATGTTAAGTTCACTAAAATTTTGTGCAATTCACTTACCACTTGCGACATGGCCAGAAGCAAAGAAGCACATTATACCTACAAACATACAAGGAATATTATACCCAGCAAGGAATTGTCCGAGAGCTAGTGCTTCACTGTTCTGGCAGCACTTCAAGCGTGACCGCCTAAAAGTGTGCTAAATTTTTTAAAATACTGTACTGCAATCAAATATAAGATTTATGTTGCTCGAAACATATATTCAGACACAGAGCTTGGTTTTCGAGGAAAGCCGCTGTTTTTTGAGCTCAATCGAGCCAAAATCGAACTAGTGGCCAATGCAACTAGTACTTAACCAGTCCAGCAATAATAGCTTAAATGCTTCAAATTTTGCTAAAAGATTCTTGTTGAGCTCAATCGCGCAAAACAATAACTAGTGTGTAATGCAACTAGTATCTGACTAGTCCAGCAATAATAGCTTAAATGCTTCAAATTTTGCTAAAAGAAAATCTTTTAGAGCTAATCGCGCAAAAAACGAACTAGTGGCCGATGCAACTAGTCTCAAACCAATCCGCCAATAATGGCTTAAATGCTTAAAATTCTGCTAAAAGTCTCCAAAAAGCTTTCAATATGTCTACTTTGACTTGATATTGTATTCATACTGGTATAATTTCTTGTTCAGCACACATGTTGCATGCCACATTAAGTTTTTCATTTTCATTAAAGTTTTTACTTTAGTTGCTAGCTGTCAATGTGCAACTGCAAATTTCATTACCACACTCTGACACACCGTATGTGCCAGTATGTGTTTGCATTTATTTTTGTTTGCTTTTCTGTATGTATTCCACGTTTGCTTGCATGTGTGTTTACTTATCGTTGCCATTGGTTGCTGGCATTTGTATTTTGTTTGCAATTGTTGCTGTCTTACTTTCTATTTTTGTGTAGTTACAATTGTTGTTGTTGTTGCTATTATTGCTGTTATTTTGTTATATCCGTAATTAAACATGACAAAACTTTATTAATAAAAGTTTGCCATACTCAGCATTTGCCGATTTCATGTGAGCCGCTCAATTACGTACGTGTCTTTGATAAGTCTGCACATGAATGCTTAGTATATATGTATGATTGTATATATGTGTAGTACAAATATTTGCATATATGAGTACAAGAGCGTATATTGGCGTTTTTCTCGGAATTTCCTATTCGAGGCAATCCTGTTAATATTATTTGTGTAGGCTTTGTCAGAGTCATACTCCATCAGAATTATTTTATTGCTTTCGGCTTAGTTGAACCTAAATATTGTTGTTGTAAAATTATAAAAAAATATTCCGCTTCGAAGGATGTTCAATAGTCTCCCTACAGCCTGCTATAGACTTTGAACTGATACACCTTAAAATATTCAAAATGCTGGAACGAAATATAAATCAAAACAAGCCTCACTAATTTTGGAGATAGAATATGTTGCTTTGACAATTCTCTTCCCTAGGTTCGGTCTGAATTCTCTCTACATATTTTCATTGCAAGCCCTGTGAAACATAGAACGTTTAGGGTTCAGTTTCATGAAAAAAATGTACCAGTCTCCTACTTGGTGTCCAGATGCGTAAAGAAGGTTCATAATGAAGTCAAGGTTCCTCAAGCATTCCAATATAATCTATCAAGATTTAAGCACAAAATCATAAACTCGAGTTTATGAGCACAATTTGAGAGTACGTCATTTGGTTAACCCGACTTTATTTTCCCACTTTTTCTGCCACTTTTCCCGCCACTCTTCTGTCAATCATCAGTTTCCGTCTGAGAAAATTTCAGATGAACTTTTAGCGCGTCACTTCGCCCACTCTGGCGGCTTATAGAATGTCGCAAATAGTAATTGATGCAGGAAGAGCTGTGCGCATTTCAACTATTTGTCAGCGGATGATGTGAGTTGAAAAGATAACAACAAAACGAAAGCAAGTAGTTGCATATATAGTCAAATATACCGGAATGGCGGCATCATACACGTCTGTGTCACCAAACAACGGTGCACTAGCAAACGCGAAGAGCGAGCGCCATCAATAAAAGACACTTTGAGTTACGAGTTGCGGACATTTGCATGCGAGCGCCGCACCGCATTAACAACAAAAGAGGAGAAGTAACATTTTCAGCGACCTTATCGCATTCAACGCTATCGCACTTGTATCGCACAACGTCCGATGGGCCCGCTAACAATCTGCTGGATAATCGAAACGAAACAGCCAAAAAGCAGAAGAATAACAACAATAGCAAGCAAAGTAAAATGAAGCGGCAGACAGGTGAAGTGAAGACTGAAGTTTGGCTCCTGCTGCCGCATGAGCAGCAAACAGGCTAACCGCTAAGGTAAGGTAGGCAAGGAAGCTAAGGCAGACTGTGTCGCGCTTTCAACTGGCGCGCTGTGGCGCTGTTGCACTTTGAAATGTCATACGAAATGGCAACGCCGCGCAGCGACGGCGGCGCTGAATGCAAAACTCCAAGTTAATTACGATTCGTTGCATGCGCCGCCAATGTGCGCTCCACTGCAACCGTTGCAAACGCTGTTGCTGTAGTTGCATTGGCTGTTATTACCGTTGAGCAATGCATCTTCTTTATCGCCTTTGTGGCGCAACTACAACAAAGCTGCATCAGCTCCAGCATATCATTGGCCATCGCATTGCACGCGCGTCACCCACCCTTCCCGTACGTCTGCTGCCCACCAACCACCGACCAAGATCAACATGTTGCATATGAGCGCGTGATAAAGATCTATGGAAACGAGTTTACTCGCGGGCGGTTACCACATTGCGCCCCTCCGCGCGTGCACATACACACAAGCCAGCGCAGCAGTCCACATGCCGCCGCTCGTCGTTCGTCGTTTGAGAAGACAGCTACAATATTTTAATTACGAGTACGCGTCCAGCGCGCCAATGAATGACGACAGGAGCTTTGCATATAAATTTTCGGTTATCTACTGGCTTGGAGCAGTAAGTCAGTGGAGCGAAGGTGGCGTAACTAAGGACGACGCAGCGGCTCGGTCAAATGATAGTGTTGGTAACGAGCTGGCCATGTTGGCGTCCAAGTTTGACGTCGGCTTGGATTAGGTAATAGAGTACGGGGACATGAGTAAATATTGATTTCCAGAAAGGAGAAAAAATAACTTTTCGGCTAAACTAAATTGGATCTGAATATGAATGGCGCTTGAGCAACTAATATTTGGCTGACTTATATAAGTACCAAAATATGGGCATATTGATAGAGGTTGATCCAGATAAGTGCGCTGATCTGCTGAATAAATTCTCAGCATATAAATTTGTTCAACGAAGTTTTGATAATTATCACCTCAACCCTAGCAATAATATAGTGAAATAACAGAAGTTTTCTAAATTTCCTCTCATGATACCAGTGAACCTCATCATTTTGCTTCAATTTCACAGCTCTAACGCCTTTTACCTCCTTTGCAGCAAACCCTTACCACCCTAGTCATCATAATAGCTAGCTGGTCATCAACCTTCACACACACTTTACCAGCACCAATGACATCAATATGGGTAATTCATTACTTACATGCCACTTGCCAGCATTAATTGATAGTAAATATTTATGTTAGTCTGCATGCTTTTGCGAGGAGCATGAGTAGCGTGTGCTTATGGCGCAGATTTTCACACGCAATAATTTGCCCGTTCTGACAAGTTGTGAAGCTGAGACGTGGAGGTAGTCTGAAAGCAAAAGCAGCTTCTTAACAAGGAGTGTCTGGATAATGTATGGGCGATAGTATGTATGTACATTATTATAACGATTAATTTATTCTTTTTATTTTCATTTTCAATTTATAGCCATATATTTAGGTAGAGTTCCATACCTAAGTATAAGTTGGGCTTATATAGCCCCCTATAAAATCTTACATATTAATTAATATAATTTCTGTTATCCACGT
Source organism: Bactrocera dorsalis (assembly GCF_023373825.1). NCBI lineage: Eukaryota > Metazoa > Arthropoda > Insecta > Diptera > Tephritidae > Bactrocera > Bactrocera dorsalis. The sequence goes on along the minus strand of NC_064305.1, from coordinate 3,833,013 downwards.
AAGCTCCATAAAAGAACTTTTAAGGCATCTTGTCAAAACTATGCTTTCTTCATTCAGGGTTTTTTAACTCACATCAGGAACGAAAATACTATAAATATTGAAAAGAGGGTTTGAACCATTCACTTAACGAGAATAATACCTAAATGTTATCTGAACTTAATTCGCTTTTCTCAGACGAACTATAAAATTTACCATATCAATAGAATTTATAGTATTTTGAATAGAAACTCTAATAGTAGCAGAACATTTTCTGGACTCATCGAGTATAGTTTTGGTTTTTATAATATTCTCTTTATATTATTTTTGGAGAGCTGCAGATATGAATTCCAAAAAAATTAACAATTTTTTCGTTCAGAGCTTATTGCTAGGGAACTGTGTTCTCTTTATAAGATTTAAATATTTTCTCGACTTCGTCTTTGAAATACCAAAAGTGTGTTCTGCTTTGATATTTCTAGCGTAGAAAAGTATTGATATGTGTGCTGGTCGATTTTTATTCAAAATCAGTTCTTATCTCGTGTGTTAGAAATGTTCTACAGATCATTCTGATCGACTTTTCTCAAGATACTATGTGTCCAAACCCACCGATTTTTAAGGCCAAGTTTAAAAAATGTAAATATAGTTAGATCGAAGATATGTGGAAGATATGTGATGTACTTTTCCGATCTGACCGATGCTGGCAAATGATCAATAAAAGATCAAAGTACGCTTACTCGTAAGTATTAAATGTCTTTGGGATCTCTCAAAAAATGGCGAACAAAATTTTATGATCCCTGACAAACTTCGCCTTAGAAATCGCTGGCTCGAAACCGGTCTTTGGTCTTTCAGAAAAATTGTTCCGTAGAAAATTTCCCGCTTATGTGTTTTTACTGTATTTCGCCTAAAAGAATTCACGAAATATAAAAGAATATTTTTCCAGAGTACTGTAAAGCGAACTACAGCCTCTAGAAGTCCAACCCATATGCTTAACGGTATTTATATAATACGATTTATTCATCTAAGCTTTACTTTGCGACATTTACTACTAAATTAAAACGCACATTCAAATCAAAATTCATTAAGCATGAACCTATAACTGTCACAAGTATTTTAGTCACCGTTTAATCTAACAACAAATACTACAGTGACACGCCAAACCTTGCTATGTCATGCAGACTTGATTCATATTTCTAAACAAATATATAAGAACCAATAAAACTTGTCTTTCGCCGCAGCTTTATTGCGCTTTTGGTGCGACTTACACATGGAATTATACATAGGGAGGTTCATATGGATGTGTCTATAAAGACGAAAAAAAGTCCGTAGAAAGGCTATTACTTCAATCAGAAAAACGAAAAAGCCGAAATGTTGTGGAAATGTCTGAGTAATTCGGAGTTTAAACTCATTTTCGTAACTTCCACAGCTATGAGGCTCGTTCCCTGATTTGTAAAGGTCTCGATTTCTATGCGTCCAGGTTTCCAACTCAGCAGAATATCTCAATAACTATAGGGACTACGTAGTGTTGCTTTTAGAAACTGGATTTAAAATTCACAACAATTATTCTACCCCAGCCGATTCATATATGTAATTCGACAGAGGCCTTACACTGACTGACAGCCAAGACTCCAAATTGAATAGAATTAAGAAGAAGAAAAAACCACGATTGCACTAAATACTCTGCATATGAACCACCCTGTACTGACAGCTAAACAAACTGCAGCTTTTTATTTGAACTTTTCATTAGCAAACATTGCAATTGCTGTTATAACTCGGACACACCCTTGTGGCGGCAACATGCCACATGCACACAGAAATTAGTCAAGGTGTCAGTCATGCAGTGTTGCATAGGAAAAACAAAAAAAAAAGCAAAAACAAGAATTAATAAAGCAAAAGCAAATATCGAGCGACATAAATGGAAATCGAAGTCCAAAAAAGAATGCGCAAAAAATTCTCATCCATGCAGATCAATTAGTTGAACTAATGTTGTGTGATTATGTGTGGCTTGCTTTTGTTTTTGCAGCTGACTGCAACGTTTAGCTCGCCGCAGTAGCCTTACAGTTGCGACGGCCATTGCTGCAAGCAATTAGGTGTGTTATGCGCCACTCGCAAAGCGTAACATTTTTGAAATGTGATTTGAAAACGTGTTGCGCGCTGGCGCATGTGTCGCCGCCATTAGCTCGAACGAAAAAATAAACTGTAGCAGATTACTTACGGCACTAAAGTGCAGATCACATTGCCAGCGCTGGGTCACTCATTATAATATGGAGCTATTGAGCGGCTAATGTGTGCTCTGTGGCGAGATTTCGAAGCGCTGATAAGCGCGCAACGTTTAATTAAGGCCAAAGCGCACGCCGCAGAAGTAGAACAAACGAAAAATGCTCAAAAAAAAAAAAATAGAAAAATTAAATTAGAACATAAATTGTTGTTGCATATTATGCGCTTAATTGTGTAATTGTGCTGTGGGAAAACGGTGCCAAATATTCTTGTATACCGCGCTTAGCACAAAAAGGTTCAAAATGTCAATTATTTTTGGTTTTTTCTAAATTTTATTATTTTTTTCATTATATTTCCTCACACCAAACACTTACGAAAGCACCATTCTATAGCGCTCACATTGCGCATAGACAAACTGCCAAGCAGAGCTTTATCTGTAATTGCTGATCGGCGTGTTGTGAGTGAGTGAGGTAAGGCGTATAACATAAACAGCAGACCTAAATGGGTTCATGTGGCAAGCAAACCCAAAAAGAATGCGCAATATTTGTTAGAAGATGGCGAAATATACAGTCGAAATACATTAAGCAGATATGCTGTATATGTATGTAACTGCGAGCAAAACAATACTTCCTCTTTACTGCTCAGCATTCAGCCGCATGCCTCGCTGCCGCCGCGCGCCTCACTTCACAAATCACTGTTTCACTTTTCCGCTTCATTGTTGCTGTTATTATTACCTTTATCATCTTCTGCATTAATATTTTTCTCGGCTGTCAAGTCATATTTTGAGCATAGTTCAGGTGTGCCGACGTGAAAGCCAAACCTCCTTGTGCCACACTGACTAGTTGTCGGTACTGACAACGCTGTACAACTGCTGCGCGCGGCACCACACGTTTCAGCGCTGAGTTGCCGGCGCAGCAAACGAGCAAGTAGCGGCGCAAAAAGTAAAACTTAATAACTTCCAATACTGGCGACAAGTTTGTGGAAAAAATGACAGTTAATCAGCAATTTTTATTTCGCTTGACACTTCAGCGGCTGCGAATCGGCGCAGAACTTACACACGCTGCACAGAGTCGGAAATCGTCTTAACAGTTTCATACATTCGTCGTAGTTAGTGTGATTTTAGCTGCTGTCAGTTAGAGCTGGCAACAGCGCCGTTGAGGCCGCCTCCATCATTTAAGTCAGTGCCGCAAACCGCAAAATGACAAACAACTAATTGCGCAATCTTATCGCGTGTTTATTATGTCAACCTTTTTGACAAGACAATGACAGCTGATATGTAGCTGGCGTTGTGCCGCTTATTGGTGGTGTCGGCGTCGGTAGCTCAGCGATGTCGCTGCCCTCCAATGTTGTTATGTGCTGGAAGTCCTTGAGCGTTAATAACTAATTCTAAAATACTTTCAAGAAAGAGACAGTTGAGTTTCACTCTTGTTGAGAGTTAATTAAGAAACTGAAGGTCAGCGATAAAGATTTTCAATTTAGTTTCCGAGTACTGCAACTTCTTTTCTCTATTGCGTCCAGAGAGGAAAGATAGATATTAGAAGGTTCAGCTAGGTATAGTACATACCCTCACATGGTGTCTCTCTATGACTCTACATCTTTCTCTCTCTTATACCCTTCAACACAGTTCAGGAAAACGCTCAAAAATTACTCAGTGAAATAATTGAGAGTTCCAATGTCCGTTTACAAAATATTTAGAAATCTGTGACTCACCCTACTTTCATATCGAAATTTTCGGTAATATAGCCAAAGATAAGTGATTATTGTAGAGCTGCTTCACTCAAAATTCAATTCAAAGGACACCTTCAGCATTTAGTACTGAGTAACTTTTGACTCAATTCCACGTCGAAACGGTTAACAATTGATTCTTGCCTTGTATTTTATATATATGAGGTTTTTTGGTTTCTAATCTATATGTATCTGTTTCATTAGATCGTATCATAAGCTATCGTTACTCGTTTAAGCACAAAACTATCTTTTTTCAACTTATAATATTTTAATGTCCAACTTCGCATTCTTTCTTCCTCTCTTACTACTCATCACTCGCAACCACTCTCAATCTCTCTGCTTCTTTCTCAGCCTTAACCCACACTTTTCCGCAGTTCCCATCGACCTAACAATGTCTCCACAATAACCACTTTATTTACCAAAACAACATAAATACCACACAGTTGAACTAAAAGTAATTTTCTTGATTAGCTATTTTCCAATTGGCACAATACCTAAGTTTCCAATATGAATGACACTCTTGTATGCCTTTATGACTACTAAGGGAATACACAAATGGCATTTGCAGTGAATTTTGCGCAAACGAAGTTGATGTGTCGTCGCCGACTTGCCTGCCGATTTATGGGTTTGTTTGTTTTTCATTTTTCATATGCTCATCGCCTGCTGTTTGTGAGTACGTATTTTTGCGGTATCGCTTTTTTATTTCTTCGCCTTCTCAATACTTTTGTGTACATCCTTTCCATGCGCTGCGTGCCCTTTTGTATAGTTTGCTAACTTTTACCGCAAATTGGGTTGTAAAAATATTTTTCTTCAATTTTGAAAATTATTTATTAACAGCAAAAGTTATTTCACATTTATGACAAATGACAACAAAGCTGTCGCTGCAGCGTAATGGTATTGCCAGAACGTACTTAAGTAGGTAGTCGTAAATAGCGGTATATAGTATTTAAAGTTTTTTCTCCATATATTATCGGTGCATTTAATAATAATATATAATTTAGATTTGAAGGATGAAGAGTAGTTAAAGGGTAGGGTTAAAGAAGATAAGTTTAAAAACTGTGCGATGTTGACGGAGCCCCAGAAACTACCTCCACGTGGTCATAACCTTTTAGAAAGAAAATAATTAATTTAATTTTTTCAACCTTCTTGAAGTTTATCGGTGTGGAATTTCAAACCGCACCTCCAGTTGAACCATTGAGACGAAAAAGTTATCCTGAGACTTGTCGGTCAAGTTATCCTGATCACGGAAAAGAATAGTTTCAGGTTCTAAGACAGCATAAGTTCAGTAAAAGTCCTTACTCTTAAGAGAGAATTGCTGGTATTGTAGAATAGATCTTGAGTCACGTTGGTATACTATTTGCAAGACCCAGGAAACATTTGTTTTAATTCAGAACCACACATAACAGTTGAGGCATAATAAAAATTGAAATCTTCCTTGTTTACTTAAACGTCAACAAAGAAGACCTTGCTCTATGGACAGCCTCAAGTACTTTCAAGTTCATACAAACTATCTCGTATAAGTCTGTATCAATAGATCCAATCGTTTGGGTTTCTAACTCGTAAAATATCCGCTCTCTAATAAAATAGACGGTGACATAAAAGTAAACGCGTAACTAGTATCCGTTCTACTTCAACTCATAACCGTACTCTGGCCGACATGCTAACCAGTTTTATCGTTAAATAAACTAGCTGTAATTTAATTATAACAGTCATAATATTTGTTAGACATAAACAAGTACAGTCACCTACAACACCAATCAACCAGTTGGCCATGCAACAAACTACAACAACTATTGCATGGACAACCTACAGCAAGCTTAGTCAGAACAGAAAGCTCGACTACAAAAAGCAACGGCACTATTGAGAACAAACTGTTATTAATTGCTATGAAGTCGTCATTGTCGTAGTCGTTAAAGCTGCCATTTCGTGATATGCCAGCCGAGGTTGTGGGCAGCACACACGAGAGGCCAAGCAAAGCCACTAAAGCGAACTCTAAGCAAACGAACAAAGTTGAATGCTAGATAAAATCCACTTTTTTAGATTTTCAGCTTTAAATGAATGAAATATGCAAAAAATTGGCTCAATGCTGCATGCAGTTGACACTTAACCCACAATTATCCATTGTAAGCGCAGATTAGTGTTGTGGCAGGCAGGTGATTTGTGAGCACCGACAAATTTAAATTGTTGCTCTAACGATATTTCAATAAATACATGATCGAACTTGGTATCGCCATGATCTCTATAAAATAAGATTTCTCTTTGTGATTGACACTATTAATATATAAAATCAAATGCTTGAATAATGTTATAAACCAGACAGCTGACGATTTGTCGAAGTCGTGGCAAGGCGGTATTACTCGTATGTAGCAAGAACGTGAGAACTAGAAACTTAGAAAAAACTTGTAGTGCTATCAAACCAAGGCTCAGAAAACATTGCGGGAACTTTTTTAGTAAAAATGCGTGAAGTTTTAAAAATCTGAGACATAAGAAACTTAACCTTATGGATTCGATTTTGAGACCCCTGAAAAATTTCCCTCTGCAGCTTATTCCGATTTCATACTTTTTCGCGTACTTCAGAATCGATGATGAAATGTGAATAGATCATGGCAATTTTTCACTCCTAATTTCAAAACATTATGAAAATCTGACGATGTAAACCAGAATGCGGCAGTCCAAATCATATTTTTTTGTCGAAAAGTAATAAGATCGAGTTGATTTAAAATTTATACAATTCCTTAAAAGCTTTCAAAATAGGCTCCTTCTATGTCGATGCAGCGCTGCCAGCGCGATTTCCAAGCATTGAAGGCGTCACGGAAGGTATTCCCTAGAATAGCCATGAGAGCCGAGGTACATGTTGCTTAGATGCCCCCTGCCGTCTCAAAATGCTTTCGTTTGAGTCTCTTGAGGACTTCCACGTGAAACTTTGTGTTGACGGTTTATCTAGGAGGACTAAATTCTTGGTGGACGATGAATTTGATGTCGAAAAAGACAATGAGCATCGTTTTCACTTTGGATTTGCTGATTCTTCCTTTTTTGGGCGAGGAGACTTCAGTGTGTGCCACTCGGAAGATTGCCTCTTTGTCTCGGGATCATACTCAAAGATCCATGACTCGTCACCTATGATTACGTTATTCAAAAATTGGTTTCACGCAAAATATAGCAAAATAAGCTACTTCTGAACAAACACTTTAAAGAGCTAATTAAAGTCGGTGGGGAGCGATATTTCCACTCCAATATTTTCCTTTTACACATCGAGTTAGGTTTTCTGGTAAATAATAGCTATACGCTGGAAAATTTCCACCAATTTCGCTAATGCATTACATTAAGCACTTTCAATTTCACTCAGGTTTAAATTCGTGCCCACCCAACGCGCACAGCTCGCCCATCGGACGTCTGAAACAGACCGAAGATGCAGCCAACGATTTGCAGATAATGCTGGCAATAAAAATAAGTAAATTCTCCACAAGCTAAATTAAAATTGCAGGTAGGAATGTTGTCTATTAATTTAGCTAAATGAAAGGATTTCACCAGCCACACACACACACAGGCACTCACACAACTGGGCAAATAAACATGTAATCGGTAATGCCAACTGATTTCAAACGGCTTAAACCGGGGTCCAGCACACAAGACATAGCAAACGTGCCAACTGTAGAGGGAATATTAAAAGTAAAATGAGCGTTGAAGCAAAAGAGGAAGAATGTAAAAAGGTCGCTTACAACGTAGTAGGTGAATGCTGACAATGTTGGGTCAGTGGCAGGGCATTTTAAGCTTACGTTGTGTAGCGGCAGTGGCAACGTTGAAAAATGTGAGAAATCAAAGATAGAATAAAAAGGCAAGATTTTCGTCCATTTTGTGGTTCAAATGAGCGTAGCGGCAACAAACAACACATTCCTGCCACAATCTTTTCATTACAGTTAGCTGGCGCATTAACTCGTACAACGGTGTGTGGCACGTAGCCTGAATGGCGGTGTGTGTATTGCAACAAGCACACCGACGGAGCTCACCCGCACATTTAAAGGATTTCAGCAGGTGCTTTGTCGCTTACCCATCTCCTGCTCTGTCGCTTACTCACTCCCTGCCAAGTTACGTGTTATTGGCTTGAGGGTGTTTGCGGACCAGCAAATGTCGAGCTTCTTACACGGAACTATTACAAATAAACAAAAGAAATTTACTGCAATTTCACAGTGTATTCAGCAATGAGGATGCGTGTATCCGGCGGTGAGTTTAAGGCATACTCTTCAAATGCAAGCTGAGACTCAGCTGACCAGCTGATTTGGATTACTTGTGTTGTGTGCGTCCTAAACTTGTTAAGGCGTTTAGTATATCTATAGTTAGCTGACTCAGTTTTTACCTCAACGCGCACGACTTTGGGTCTACCACGAGCCGGAATCCAACGTTTTTCTTTCAATTTTTATTTAAGATTCGCTTTTAGCTTTCTACTGGTCCTCCACCTACCAACAACTGGCTAAATTTGGCAATTCACAAATTTATATTTTTTTATATATTTTCCAAGGAGGTGTGGGGCAATTTTCTTACTCATCTACCGTCTGAATTCTTTACAACCACCAACCACTACTTTTTTTCCTCGGTTCAACTTTCTTTTTCTCGGAACCGTCGCTGCGTCCGTTTGTCTCACTGTCAGCCTGCCAGTCTGATTATCGTTGGCGCGTGTTATTCTACAATTGCAATCCGAAAATTACCCAATTCGACTGTCTCCAGTAGACCAACCACCCACCCTGCGCTCTATCTGTGCCCTGCATCTCCGAACCAGCTCTAACGCCTGGTTGCACATTACACCTGTAAGACATAAAAATAAACAAGCCAGCGAAATAAAAGATTACCAGAAAGAGTGGAAAAAGGTCTGACGCAAAAAGAATTAAACTAGTAAATTGTGGGAAGCAAATAAAATGCGACTGCTTGTTGGAGCTTGCCAAGTGAAAAGGATGTCTTTGATTGTCTTATCGGTTGTATGCTGGTCAGTAATGAAATAAAAGCCGAACTCCGTATGTAATGCAGTGCGCAGACATCCTTTTTTCTAACCTTCCACACTCGCATTTCCAGCTTTCATTTAGACGCTTCGCTGCTTGTAATTCCCAATTTCTTTTCGCATTATCTTTTTTGTACACTTCTGCTTATTTGCTTTCATTTCTTGTTTAGTTTTTCTGCTTTTTTATTTTTGTTGTGTAGCAACATTTTTATAAATAAATATTTGAAATGCCTGCATCCTTTCTGCTGACAATAGCGCTTTCACCGACCCACCGCCCACGCTTCATGCCTTGTGCCTCGTGCAAACATTTTTGCTTTGTGTCTGTGCTTCCAACCGCATTCGGTTGTCTTCAAAGGCAGCTTGTAGCTTCTTGTATACCTCGGACCCTCACACACTTGGCGCTTTAATGGCGTTACTCTAATATCCTACATAGTTGAATTCGAACGCATGAGTTCCCCTCTTGGCGTAAAGGAAAAAATTCCTTTTTTGCTCCTTCATTACCTCTTTGTCAGATGCGAACGACATACCATAGGTAGGTGGGAGATTTTGGGTTCATTGAGTTGCTCATTTCTTGCGAAATTGAAAAATATTTAATCCAACAATTACCTTGACATTTTTTCTGCTTGGCCTTTTGTAATTGCGCAAATTCGGTTCATTACAATTAATTAAACCATTTTTCGAAATTTTCATTTAGCTCTCAGCCATGTTTATATGCTTGGTTGGTTAGCGAGTGCCCACTGACAGCATTGACAAGGGTTGAAATGTGCCACTTGCATTGAGACATTTTTCTGTGACAGTTTGCCACACGAATTTCATTTTGAAAATTGCGTGATTAAAGTTGTAGGTTTGTAGGGCATCGGTGGACTTCGGAGCTACAAAAGACAGCATACCATTTCATGCCTAGTTCTGCTTCAGCTGATGGCTTACAGGTTTGCTGTGTTATTTGGTCAAACCAAATATTATACACCCCTTAGCCATTCGATAGAGCGAATCCGGTTAACTAACCGGTTAACTAACTCATAGAAAACTAGCGCCTGTGTATACAAACCCTCTCAAGTAAAAAAAGTTAGGGACGCGTGGATTGGATTAGTTTGACTACTACTTACTACGATACTCTTGTTCGGTTCACTCTGTACCGTGCGCTTCCCCCCTCTACAAATATTTATCATTTAGCAGCACGCACACTACGAAACAACCACTAATGTCACCGAGTTATGTAAATTCTAACTGAGAGTACATTTTTTAAAAGTTCAGCCATTACTTAGGAGACTGCGTTGCAAATACTTAAAAGCAAACAGCAAATAAATAAGGCGCATAAAAAATGGACTACATGCGCTGCTAAAAGAAAGGAAGCTGTGGAGCGCCTAAAAGCAGACACAGCAAATGCAAAGAGTGCGCACTACATTACGCTTAGGCACAAGTACAAACGTTAAATTGATCTTGCGGAGCCAGTGCGCCGTTGACGCACATAAATTCAAGATGTGGCCATAAGATTTATGACCGTTGCGAACGTGGAATTTCCAAAGCAACAGACGCGCTGAGTAAGCGCTAGCCTTGAACACCAGACAAAGATATCGGCTGTGGCGCGCTGTTAGGCGTTGAAGATAGCTGACATTGCTGCATTGTCCGCGAGTGGTCTCAGGCGTTCACGACTTCATATTAGCTGTATGCGTGGGTGTATATGTGTTTAGCGTGTCTTGTACTGCTTCCGCATTCGCTGAGGTTGCTGCGTGGTTTTGCTGAGCGCCCGCTTGCCATCGCAGTCGTGCGTCAAATAATTTAGAAAGGAATTAACATTTTTGAAATTTTCATGGTTTTAAGCGGCTGCGCCTACATTCGGGACTACCACATTCCACTAACTTGATTTCGCAGTGAAATTTGTTTCGTTTGCAAGAGAATGAAATAAAACACCCATAAACTTCGGCAAAAGCAGAAATTACAATTTTTACGCGGCGCCCGTGTATACTAATGGCGCACAAACGTGGCTAATGGTGTGCACCCGCTTGGCGCGCTACCGCACGAAGAATCGCCTGAGACACTGTATGACTGACGGATTGGTTAGGCCACATTTTGGGCGCGACTCATTAGGTATTTGACCTATAGCATATACATTCGGGTAAAATTTGTATGAAGCTCGTCGCACGCGTGGTCGGAATCGCTGCGGAAGTGCCAGTCACTGCTGCTGCTGCTTCTTCTCTGCATCTGCCACTGCTGCTTCTTACACAAAGTTTTCAATTTCACAGTGAATTTATGTCTTGTGATCATCATAAAATAGCGCCAATGTTTATGACCGTTTCCATTACAGCCAAACACACGCGCACACATACACATATGCGCTGAGTGACACTTGCATTGAGGCTCCAATGGCGTATGTCCATAGAATTGCGCAGAGCAGTCCATAAATGATTTTTGCCGCCGCGCACTCATCTAAGCAACTTTGAAATTGCTTTCTTAAACTTCACCTCCCAACACAGCATACACCCCGCCGCACTCTACACCCACATGCCTTAAGTAATTTTGACATTTTGTTGCGCATTTTGGCCATAACAGTGATTGGCATTTGCCATGGTCGCACTGCTGGTCCAAAGTAGCCAAGCCATCAGCTGCCCACCACCAACACTGTCCGTGCCACGCTCTGCCACATGCAACTGTATGCGGTTCCATGGCGTACTTGGCGTGTACATGCAGCCTCCTCCGCAGCGCGCAGTAGCTCATTTTCAATTGCTTTTTACTATACTTTGCCGATTTCTTCAGCGCTGTGCCTAATTCGCTTGATTTTTATGGGAAGCAATTTTATTTTGATTTTACAGACTCGCTGGTAATTTTGCGCTCACTTTTATGTTTATTATTGTTTTATTTCGTTTCGAATGTTTTCCGAATAACTGTAGCAAATGTCGGTAATGTCCAAACATACTTTGTGTGTTGATTTTTGTAGATTTTATGCGCTGCTTAATTATTAATGCTTGCCTTGGACTAAATTTTCATTAGAATTTGATTTGTAGCGGAAATGGTTAAACTTTTTCTCATTAAATGCGTGGCTACTCAGCCTTAATTGATTCAGAGGTGTAGGCCTTTCAATTCCTTGGATTATTCACTTACTTTTATATTAACTTTCTGAGAATTGATAGGAGGACGAACGAAATACGATTAGCCTAATACGACTTTAAGTCGCCTAGATCAATCCTCTGGATGAGTTGAGGACCCTTATTATTGAATAACATGGCACACAACAGACTTGGTACTCAGACATCAAGGACTATTGTTTGAAGATTCTTAAGGATACCGTCTAATCGAGTAGTTTTCCTTAACCGCCAAAACTCGTAACAAATGACTTCAAGACCTCTATTACTGAGTGAAACTAAACCTTACAGACATAAATTTAAATTCCGGGTTCATCCTTTCAAAATTTTCGTTTATAAATGAATGTAAAGATAACAAGATCTTGCTGAAGTATTTGGGCACCATCCTTGATAGAAAGTTGTAGTGGAAACCCTATGATCGGGAGAGAGTTAATAAGGCTCTGGTTGTTCTACGTTGATGTAAATGAGTTATTAGCAAACGGTGGACTCTCTCACCAAAAGTTGTACTTTGGCTTTACGAAACCTTGTTAAGCCAATACACTTCAATCGTGTATTTGTCTGGTAGAGGTTACTCGACACTCACTAGCAAGTGTTGACATTGTAGGTAGATGCATTGCTGCGAAGGTTGTCATCAGACCCTGGGAAGTCGGACACATGAAGATCTCAGAGTGGAACATTTCGGAACTCCCTAACTTGGACCACTGCGCCACGAAGTCCGACTCCTGGCGGCATTTTCTCCGCGGACATACCTCCGAGACATACCATGTGTGGGTGAAGCGGAGTCGCAGGAGAAGAGTCTTATATCGGGAGCTCTCAATGAACTCTTGTTTCAGACCGCCAGACCACTGTAGCGTCTTTCAAGCAGAAGTGGCAGCCATCAAGCAGCAGATGTTAATTTCTGAAATAAATTTTCTTTTATGAAGGTAAGCATCCTCGCAGTTCGCACAGTTGCTATAAACACCTTGAGTTCGCCGACAATAAGCACAAAGCTTATCAAGAACTGCATGACATCACTAGTAGGAGCATCAAGCTATTTCTAAATTAAATTGTCCCAGGCCAAAATCTTTTAACAAGGCTTTCATCGCCGCAGTTATTGGCGTCCTAACTAATGTTAAATATTTTGCAGCACACAACTTATAAAAGTTGCAATGAGGAAGATGAGGCGGGAACATCTAGGGGATCTAGATCTCCGCCATTGGTAGGTTTCGTCAGAATAAGGCGAAGCATCTCGGTTGCCATACTTTTTTCGAACTCGGGAATTTATAGCAGGCTCTAGGCATTTTGTCGAGATCTGACGCTATGTTTGAACTATACCTTGAAGTTCTGGGCATCACAACGGACAAGCGTCTACAGGGTCTACGAGAAATGAGCCTATTTACCTAACCTAACCTAAGGTCTTGTTGTCTAACATTTATGTGCGGAAATCTTAGAGCTTTAGATTGCTACCAAGCCAGAATTCTTTATTAAACTCATGGAAAAGATACCATAGATAAATTTGAAGAATTTTACTTTTGCGAAAAGGAGCTTAAATGCACAAAATTCGGAAAAAGTATCGGATATATTTTAGGAAGTAACGTTCCATCGTTTCTCTTTTTCGAAATGAATTTTTGCTCTAAAAATAGCAGAATTTCTGGTTTCGATAATCCTTTTGGACAATAATGGATTATAAGACGACATGTTTTCGAATTTCTGAAAGTTCAACGTTTTCGAAATTAAAAATGTTGATTCGCCTTGAACTTTCAGATATTTCATTTATTTAATCCAACTCAAGCGCATCATTCACTCGAACTGTCAAACGAATTATAAAATTTAAATACTCTATGCAAATAGAATCAGCAGTCGATCACAGAGTTGCACACGGCAGTCGTCACTCAGCTTAATAAGAGGCAATGCAACACGCAAGGCGACACTTGACGTTTGGAAAGCTGTAAAGCCAGGTTGCATTACGTATGCAGCAAAAGCAAAAAAGAGTGGAGACATGCCACATATTGAGATATGCTGCTCATCTTATAGTATTTATATTGTGCCTTAACAAAGAAGTAAACATATATATACAGCTGTGATTATGCACATTCGCAAAGCTTTCATATCCGCTTGTGGCCTCCATCACGCGCTCAAGTGTCATTGCTTAGGCAAAACGATCATTTTATGTGTCATTAACTGTCAAAGTGCATGGCTAACATTTATTTAGTTGCATGCATGCTTGCATGTGGCATGCAACACTGCAATCGTACACTCCACTTCAAGTTCAAGGCGGTCAACGAAGCGTGTGAGCTTGCGCGACAGCGGCTGGCGAATGGCAGGCATACTTGACTTGATGGTGCATAAATTTTAGCATTGACATGGACACGATCATGACGCAGTTGGTTATGAAGCGGAAGGCAAACACAAAAAGCGCAGAAGTCGTAAGGAGAAAAAAGGACGAAATAAAGTTTAAGGCAGTAGTGATAAAAATATTGTAGAAGCGGCTAAGCGTAAGAAGAGCAACGACAACAGAAATGCAATAAACTGGAATACGTATTAGGAAATAGCGCTCGTCAAAACCTCCTCTAAATCTATAATATTAAAACCACGAAAGTTGAGCAAGGTTCATGATCTCTTAGGAGATCTTCTTGAGAGTTCGCTCACACATATGATCCGCTCGGACATCAAGCATGTCTGCTGCCGAGGCACCAAAGTTCACTGAAACCGCGTTGTCGGGCGCATCAACAAAGCAGTAGCACCTCTGACAAGTGTTTAACAAGCTCAGCAAACGTTGTTGTAGTGTCACTAGCACTGGCAGTTTTCTTTTTTTTCGTTTTCGTTTATTTTTTTTGCTTTTGTCTGTCTGCTGGCTGTCACTGTCATTGCCGGCATTAACGTTGCTGCGTAGTTAACTTTTATTACCTCCAGGAGCAACTAGCTGGCTAAATGGCCGATAGCTGCTCATCTAGTAGTTGAGCATTTGTGTTTTTGCAGCTTGATTCCTCTTTTTGTATATTCCATGCTTCTTTTATTTAATGTTTGCCATTACATGCTTGTTAATACACTTTTAAATCTGCCGTTTTCTGACGGTTAAACATTTAATGATTTGCTTGAATGACTTCATTTTTCACAGTGTCATTTCGATTGCCGGTTTTGTTTTTCAGGATGTTGTTGGCAAGCACAGAATACGGCTCTGCATCACGACTAAACAAAGTTGTTAGTGTACTTATGAGAAACTAGTGATGATCCTAGAATGATAGTTTTCAGGCATAGTTCCCGATTTTAGACTCTTACCGTAATCTGTAGGAGAAAAAGGAATGTGATAAATAACCTTTACGGAAAAATGCAGTTACAAAGGAAAATGCAGGCAGAAAGGAAACTATCGACAAATGATTCAAAAAACATTTTGGAGTCAGTGAAGTCGGGTAAGAACCCATAAAAACAGCTTGTTCCTCAACCATGTTGGCCAAAAATCTATGTAGAACTTTCGAAAGCTCTTAAAGTCCAAATGAAACCGGGTTTTATAATATTATTACAGTCTTCCTCAATGATTTCTACAAAATCTTTCATCCTCCAATTAGTAGCAGTCACATCTGCTGTACACTGGAAGGAAAGTCAATGAGATCTGTACTCACCAAAAGCGAAATATCTTTCGGTGTTTTCAAAACAGCTTCCGACAATGCTCATCCCCGAACCGATGTCTTCTGATATCTTAGAGCGTAAAACACTCCCAACATAACATCCAAATCTTATGCTCATTAAATCATTTCAAATCGCATTACTGCAACAAGGCCACTTAGCTGAATTTGATACCACGGGCATATTGCATAAAGTTGCCCAATTACACGCGGAAATGCAACACGGCTGCGAAATGTGTGAGCACACCATCGACACACAAACGGCTCTGCACCTCAAGCTCTCATTTCCTGCTTTCCTACGCCAATGGCTCCAAAAAAAACTCTGCGATGTCATCGAAAATGTCCACAAGCTGCATTATCAGCCAGCCTTACAGGCAGCCAAGTGCCAATAACGGAAACGGAAACAATTCAATTGTTCGCTGATGAAGCATTAAGTCGCAATGGTGGCAATGCCGGCGTCGTCGTTGTCCTCCACGATGGTGACGTTGATGGTCGCGACGTTAACGCCAAAGGCTTTCCTGCTAGCCAAAAGCAGTCACATATACGTAAGCTGTGCGGCATTTACTCGCATAAGGCCGGCAGCGGCGGCGGCGACAGCGTCAGAGACATATAAACGCGATTAACGCGCTAACAGCGCACAGGAATACAAAAAGAGCAATTTCCATATCGCCGCCATGCAAGCGTCGGTGTTTGTGTATGTGAGCGCTGTAGTAGTGCTCGCCTCAAACATGGCAAAGTATCATAGTTTCGGCTTGTTTGGCAGCCTTCGTTCGGCAATATTATGGGTGTTTTCATCGTCGTCTCGCAATGTATTTTGCATAATAAGCAGGATTACGTGAAAAAGGACTTCCGACATGCAAGTGTATGTGTTGCCAAAGCATTCGACGTACCATAGGTAGTTTAGTTAAGCGAATGAGCTGCTTTCGTTTACTGATTGAGTTGCCGTTGTTTTTAGAAACATAAAGAACGCTGTCGAATGGATTGAGATTAAATGGAATGGAAAGTTTAACAAGTCTCGTTTTAAGACGGTTTCCAAAATTTGAGAAATTTTGTCGATCTTTAAAATCGAAAAATGTAAAAGAGGTTTATTTATTTCTGTCTACCCGTTTATTTCAGGTTAAAGAAGTCAAAAAGTACGATCAGATTTTCAAAATTCCGAGAATTTCTAGATCATCAAAACCGTCCCGCTTACTGAAAAACTCCAGCTGATTCTTGCCCAAACCTGATTAGGGTAATAGGTTAGCAAGTAACCTGAATGCAAAAAGATGATTTCTGGGGAATCGGATTCTTGAAAGCTCCAGCCTTTAAAAATTACTATAATGGTTCGTTATTAGTATTTTGTACTGTTATCTTCAGTATTCAATATTAACGGTTCTTTACTCAAAGGTCTGCAAAATCTTACTAACTTTATTTTAACTTTTTGTACAGATTTTGAAACACAGATGGAACTATGATTTCATAAAAAGAAAAAAAAACGAGAAGAGGATTACAAACGACATTAACCGAAACCAAAAAAAAAACCTATAGAAACCATACTTCAGATCCATAAAACTCATAGAAATTGTTCACCAAGAACAACAAACTCAACTTAAAACTCCACGAGTTGGACCTACTTCAAAAAACAACCATTAAAATATGTACATATATCCATATAATAACAACAACAACTGCCGAAAATGAGCGAGTAAACATTAAAGACGGAAGCAATGAAACTTGATTATCAACAGCTCGTCATCGTCGGTAAACAGCGGCGGCGTCTATAACGGCCTTTATATCCTCGCTGGCTTCCAAGGCGGTGAAAAGTGGAATAAAATGATGTTTCATTATCCTTTTGCGTGCGCATGTAGACACAAACACATATAAACGAATGAATAATTTTGATTTTCCACCATTCAACTTCAGAGTTACTCGCTAGCGCAGTCCACATTTGTTCTTGTGGTGCTTTCGATTTGGCTATCGTCGCCAACGCCAGAAGTATGCAAATGCCATTTATTTGTGAAGAAGTGCACACATTCATGCACATACAATAGTTTAAATTGAGTACTTGCGAGCCTACAAGTGCTTGACGCTTGTGTCCTAGTTGTCCTGTGCAACTTATGGCCCCATGAAATGTGGCGGATATTGCCCATTATTTTGTGTCTCTTTGCCACGGCTGACGCGTCGAAAAGAAGTTGAGTATTTTCTCGCATTTTTCATTTGAATAACAATTGTTGTGAGTGCTTGTTGTTGTAAACGTACTTGAGTGCGAAACTTTCATCATGACACATTACTGTTATTGTGTTGTAGTGCGACTCCGCCTGTAGGGCTCTGTCGATAATCTGGGGATAAGTGTTGACAATTTATTGGTATGTAGATGAAGTCATTTATTTACATTCAAGTGACAAATTAAATTTTATGTGAGCGATGGAGAAATTTGTTTTTTGCGTGAAATGACTTTAGGAGAAGTACATACAATAATAAATATTTTTAATATAAGTATTTTTCGGCTCAAAAAACGTCTCTGATTTACCACTAACCGATTGATGTGTTAGCTAGGTCATACAAAGTTCGGATAAAAAAGTAATTGTGGGGACTTCTGTTGTTCAATATTGCATAACTTACCACACATTATTACAACACAAGCTTATATATACTATTCATTAATATAAATATTCATTCTCCTTCATTCTCAATTTTACCTTGTGTAAACTCTTCACTGAATGCAAATATATGCAGGCGCCAACGTGCGACACAATTTCGATTCCATTTAGGTCCAAGCGCTCCTTTCTTGCGAACTGTCAATTCACCAGAGATGACAAGTGATTTGACAGCCGCATGCGTTGACATAGTGATACTTTAAAAATAAAAGCGGTCTATTGCACGTGAATGCCAGCAAACAGGCGGTTACTGGAACCCAACAACAACTACATTGGCAATTATGACAGCAACAACGTGATGTTGGGAATGCCTCAAAATGCGTGACTGCAATTATATATGAATGGTTTTAAAAATAGTATTGTAAAGCTATGCGGCGGCGTGTGGACATCCTAGAAAGCCTACTAAGAAGAAGAAGAATTTAATGACAATCAAGCGCCTGTAAGGTATTGGTCATCTCTTTAGACTTATGCGAAATTGTTTAGGAACGCAAGTCACGAAATGCGAACAGTGTTGGTAAATGCTGTAACCAAGTCTATGCATGTAGGCAGCCCACACATTGACTTGGATATGGAAGAGTTAATAAATTACTAGTAAAACTGAGACTATTTAGACGTGAACCTGGCTAACAACAGCTTTGGGACCCACCAACAAAGGTCGAGTGCCGTTTTCAAGTCCCATTCAGACATCATACGTTGTCTTATTTTAGAATCATGAAAACGGCTTAGTAAATATTTTGTCCGAAAATCCTAGCGATGAGTAGAATTTCATCTAACTTCAAAGAAGAGTCAACTCTTTTACATTACTCAACTTTATGTCCACCTCAGTCCAAATATGATAACTAAAAACCCAAGTATTTAAATCTCAAATATCAGTAAGCATTGCTGAATAGGTGGTCCTCAAAGTGACAAACTATTTATCAAACAAAACTCCAACACTAAATCATAAACAACCGACAAACAAACAAATTAATTCAAATAGCTGTACAAAACCAAAGCAAACAGCGATATTTATTGCGGAACCAACACGCCCACATTTCTGGTACGCAAAGCAAAGGCAAATGCGAAAACGCACCGTTTCGTGGGTGTTCTAGGATCAGCGTCAAACACAGGGCTCGCTACAGCACCACACAACTCGCTGTTAGTTAAGCGTAGCTCCGTCGGCTCGTTTGCATTGATGATGCTTCTTCGTCTTATTACTTGAAATTCTGCAGTACTTTTCGCTAACGATTCGGTGACGGACTGACAGAGTCATTTCACTTTTGCGCATAATGACAGTACGAAGACGCACAAGCTTCAAAGGATGCGCGCCCCCACACTACAATTGTGCTCCGCAAACTGAAGAAGACGACTTCGCATTTGTAAGACAAGCCAAATAAGGTACTTTCATTGTGGCTTACCAGAGTGCGCTTTGCTTTGGTTGGCCATAATGCGAGTGTATACGAACATAATACCAATTAGTATTCAAATCTTTTGCCTGCTGCCTGACTGGAAGCATGACAAAGTGAGCGTACTTAATTCATAGGCAAGAATATTCTAAGTGCCATAAGAACTTTTTCGCGTTTGCCGCGAATAGTGAATGATGTTTGTTGTTGTGTGTAAATAAATAAATTTGTTGTAGGCTGTTGGGTTGATGGCTTGAAGTTGCGCTCATAAACAATGACACGCTTTAGCTTGGCTCGTCATGATTTAT
Organism: Bactrocera dorsalis; assembly: GCF_023373825.1. Taxonomy (NCBI): domain Eukaryota; kingdom Metazoa; phylum Arthropoda; class Insecta; order Diptera; family Tephritidae; genus Bactrocera; species Bactrocera dorsalis. Next base: position 3,813,100 of record NC_064305.1, on the reverse strand, counting down.
GAGTGGTCACGTGAAGTTATGAGCATCTCTGTGACAGGTACAAAAGTGAAGTTAGAGGAAAGTTAATTTTTTTCAAGTGCGTGAAGTTAGTACCATAGATTTGTTTTGGTGGAAGAAGAAAGGATTGCCACACTTTGAAATATTGGTAAAATAAAATTTTTCTGTCTGCAGTTGAAAAGTTCATTAGCAGAGACCCAAACCATTTTTTCAAGCAAACTTTTCTGGCGATGAATTCGATGGTTGAAGTTGGTTGGTTCGCTGAAAAGGGAGGCGCATAGGTTCTTGACCGGTCGCCCATAGGCAAATGTTGGGCCAATTGTGCCCCAATAATCATAAATGAAGAAAGTTTATGTTTCAACCCAACCAATATTCCCCAACAAGTTTCAATATTAGCTCTGTGTAACTCTTAGGTCGTGCTTAATATTTAATCGAAACCTCTAAGGCCTTGAAAGCTGTAGTTGAGGAATTTCTGCCTACCACGTTGGATAATTTACTTGGTAAATTTATTTTCACGAATTCTTAAGAAGTCAGTGATGAAGTGATTTAGGTGTTTCACAAGTTCAATGCTGGCTATGTAAACACGACTTGCGTAGCAGCCCTCGTGTAGTTATATGTCATGATCGTCGACAGCGCTTTAATGTAGTGACATGGAGTTACGGCTCCACATGTACGCATTATCATTGCAATATATCGTCGCGTAATTTATGTACGCTGAAACGCAATCACGGCTAGATTATCGCGCGTTAAGATCTATGAAGACGATCGCTGCACTAATTCTCACAATCACGTACCGATCGCTTCGGAAAAAGCCTACAATTAATTTAAGCAACACACGAATTTAGAACACTAATGTAGTGCAACAACAAAAATACAAGAGTGTTGTTTTATTTATTTTTTATACCCAAAGCTTAAGTGTAACAATGAGCGTATCAGCAACAGCTTGAAGACGCATCAGAAACCGGCTGAATGCAAACTGTGATGCCGTGCTGATAAGCGCATGCAGTAAAGCCAACATCTTTCCGAGCCTAGAACTTGGACGAAACCGAAAATGAATGCAATTAGTCAAACACTTGAAACCACAATAACGTGAGCGCATCATTTGCCTACACAGCGTATACGAGCGAGCGCGTCAAGGGCGGCCAGGGCAGTTGATAAAGGTTGTTTGGAGTACGTGGCAGCAGTAAAATACATTGCGAGCGATACAGATTTAAGTGCGACTACATTTTTAATGCCACAGAGCTTAAAAAATGGCATAAAAAAGAGCAAAAAAAGCAACAAAGAGCAGTAGCAATAACAGCATGAGACACTAAATCGAATAATGAGAGAGGAAGCGTCAGCGCGGCAACAAGCCAGAAACGCAAGCAAACAAGGTTAGCAAAGACAGCGTTGGGTAGGCCAAAAAAGCAGCCGCGGTCAAATTACATAAACGCCAGAATTCAAAGACTGCACAACTAAAAGGAGGTTTAATAGGCGCATAGCTAAAAGCGAAACGCCTCAAACGTACAGCAAAGCTGAGCGCGTGAAGCGTCTATTTCTTTTATTTACACTACAAAGAATTTATTTCGCCTTTGTTTAGATCTTTTGCCATTTTTTATTCCCTTCAAAGCAAGTACTGGATGGACAGCGGCAACAACAAAGTGTGCTGCAACTCAAAGCCAACTTCAAAGTCAAAGCCAGAGCCAAAGTCGCATTCATAGACGCATTCGCATTCGCCAGCGCATTTGCAGTCAAAGTCAGTCAACGCTCGCTTAAGTGGCGCGCGTGAGCGTGTCATATTTATCCATGCAGCGCGTACGAGTAGCAAGAGCGTAGCCTAAGCGAGCGACCGACTGTGTTGGTAGCAGAGAAACTTGGCTACGCTGCATTGTGAAAATTAATCAGAAGTCATAATGAATTACAAATGCAAAATGCGTGCGATAAATTACAGCGAAACGCAATGCAAATAAGGCGAATGGCATGCTGAGTGACTACAATGTAAAAGTGCTGCTGATGCTGATGATGATGGCGATAATGATGGGAACGCAAGTAGTGCTGGTTAAGACCACGGTGATAAGGTGTGTTGTCAAATGTTCAATGTGGTGTGGTTCTGTTGTGGCCACAGTGGCTTTAAAGAGTAAAGTGGTGCTGAAGTCTGGTTACTTGGTTGAAAGTATATTGGAGATAGATGACTACATTTCAGTCGTATGTGCCAAGAACTATGGATAAAGGGTGCGATTTCTTAGCATTGAAGACGTCACGGAAGGCATTCTCCGGAATAGCCTTGAGAGCCGCGGTACATGCTGCTTGGATATCCTTTCATCGGCCTTTTCAGGCAAGGAAAGAAAAAAATCCCGGAGCCACATCTGGGCTGTAGCGCGGCTACGGAAACGTAGTTGTTCACAAGTAAGGTGGTGTGAGGCGTGGTGTAACTTCCAATCAGGTACCATGTCTTGTCGGACCCGATTGACCCTTCGTTTGAGTCTCTTGAGGACTTCCACGTAAAACTTGACCTTTTCGGTTTGTCCAGGAGGAACAAATTTATAGTGAACGATTCCTTTGATGCCAAAAAAAGACAATGAGCATCGTTTTCACTTTGGATTTGCTCATTCTTCCAGTCTTCATCAGTGACCTCTTCCCGGTGTCACTGAAATACACCACTTCTTGCAAAAGCAACATCTGGTTAAACCTTCTTGATAATATCAAACGTCTCTGTCGCAGATTTACCGAGTTTCTAACAAACGCTGTATGTTCGGCTTGCACCACTTACAGAAAAACGTCGGGCGAAAATGTTTGTCCTGAATCTCTAGGTGCTCAGAGATTACTGACTGAACGCCCTCTACAGTCGCGGCGAGAGAAAATCAGTCCTATTACTTTCTGGACAAACCCTGTATACCTAATATACGATTTAAGATGTATCTGGCACGATATAAGATAGAAAAATTTTTAAGATAAAAGGATAGTTAGACCAGGGTTCTGCTACGAATGGTTCGTAAGGCAATTTTTGGAAAGGTTTGAGGTTCGAAAGGCTGTCGCTCTTCAAGAGAAATGTTTATAGAGCAAATCAGCTCTAAACAGATTGTAGGGAGTTATATGAAGTTTATGTTGAAAACATGGCCAACTTTCTTCGAGGGAACTAAATCAACTTTGAACTAGCTTTTACTATATCACACTAATACATATGAAAATATACATAATTATATCGACGTATCACCACTACTCCGCTTACCGCATCTCCATGCTAACCAACTCTCCACATGATATTATATTTTCGACAATTAGCAGACAAATTCTTCGATTCCCAAAACAGCCAGGCATTAGTAGCCATAGCAAAAGCACACACGAGTGTAGTTGAGTTACTGAAAAGGCCAATAATCGCTACATACAAGCGCACAAAACCGTTTGAAGTGGCTTATTTGTTGGGTGGGGATAACTAGTCAATTGAATATTTGCTCCGCCGCCAATGCAAGTTTTGGGTCGAAAATGTAAGTAAGTTCGTGTGGTTGGCTTAATGTTGCAACAATCAATTAGTCGTTCACCCATTCGATGAGTAGGCGTAATACTGTGAATGCTAGTGTCTGTGTGTTTGCAAGCAAATTTTGAGTGGTGCTTGGGTATTGTGCATAAATAACTTAGACGTTTTGAGTACTTTTCTTGGGCAATCAACAGCATACAGTAATTAAACTAAAATAACAGGCGAATTTCGGTTGCTATAGTGCTTTTATGACAGCTTAGCTACCCTCTAGGAAATTTGGATGCACAATGTGAACTTTTCGAGTGTGGCGTACATATATTGAAGTATACAGCTTAATAAATCATTAAATATACAGCAAGATGATTTTGTGCTAATAGTCGGTAGTTTGATACTTCCTACAAACTTTAAAAATGCCAACTTATTAACCTGTAAACTTCTCTATAGGGTAGTTATCACTACCAATAAAAGTATATCCGCAGCAATGTTGTATGTCGATTTTGTTGTAGCAAATCCTTGCCACAAGACAAATCATCACATTTTCTAACAGCATTTAGTTGGGTTCAGACAGTCGAAAGCAAGCAACTTGCTGATTTTATTTACCAACGCAACCGCATTTGATCCACAATCGCTGCTGATGAGCATGTTTGTGCGTGCGCTATTGTATCTAGCAACTTTTAGCACACATAACAACTTTTTCTCCGCTGCGTTACCGACAAAATCCTTTTCTCTATGACTGCTTTCTCTTAAAAGTTTTCTAATACCCATTTTTCAAAATTTGCTTCTTCCAGCTGACCACATCCTTGAAAGAAATGTCGGCACACTACATTTCCTAACTCACATTTTCTGTTACTAGCGGCCAGTTTGCATTAATAATTTCTATCTCTGACGTTGTCTAAAGTTTACGCACGCTATCTGAGCTTCAGCTCATAGTCCAACAAATACGCTTCACAGTTGCCAGCGCTCATAAGTGTTTTATGCCTGCGTCTATAAATACTCAAGAGTCTTCACTGAGTTATAACTACACATAAACCTGGCTAATTGCCTCAAATAGGTAGAATGGTGTGAGTGTATATAGTAAATTTCATAGTATAATTGCCGCTATCGAGTTTCAAAATTAATGAAAACGTGTATGTATGTATGATGTGCGTATTGCCTGTGTTTTGATACTCTGTAGTATCAGACTAAGACTTAGTGGTGCCAGCGAGGAGCTCAATGTGCATCGGTGCCCATTTTATGTTGATTTAACACATTTATAAAGTTAAAAGTTAGAATAGTTTACTAAATGATGAACAAAAATGCCTTTACCCTTCCATTACTGGTAATTTTATATAGAATACACCTTAGAGCTTACAATGAAACCTATTTGGAACAGCCATACTGCAGTAAGATATCTCAAGATATAGTTTATAGGAATGTACTCGTGAAGTAGCAGGTCAATTGAAAAGTCCTAGCATATCATAGTAAACACACATTTATTTGCAGAACTCGTTCCCTTTAAGAGTGGTAGAAATCCAAGTTTTCGATACCAATTTTGTAGTACGATTTGTTCCTTGTTTCAAAAAAAAAAACAACAAAGCGGCGGGGTCCGGAAGAGCTATTCAAACACGGCGGCGAAAACTGATAAGGAGCATGCATCAGCTTCTTTGTGAGACCCTACAGTCTGCGCCAACTACTGTGGGATAAGCCTCCTCAATATTTCATTCAAGCTTCTATCGAGCGTATTGTGTGAAAGATTCAATCCACCGTCAACAAACTGATTGGACAGTATCAATGTGGGTTTAGGCCAGGAAAATCTGTAACTGACCAGCTACTCTCCATGCGCCAAATCTTGTGAAAAGACCCGTGTAAAGAGGATCGGCACACGCCACCTCTTCGTCGATTTCAAAGCACGAAAAAAGCTTAATTTATACCGCTATGTCTGAATATTTTATCCCCATAAAACTAATGCGGCTGTGTAAAGCTCTGTCAGGATCGGGAAGGACATCTTCCAGCCGTTCGGTATCAAATATGGTTTAAGGCAAGGCGATTACCTATCGTGCGACTTCTTCAATCTACTGCAGGATCTGCAGAGCTGAGTCGAAACCCATTATTTTGTATAAGAATTTTCGAGAGAAAGGTTCTGCGAAGGATTTATGCTTCTTTGCAAATTAGCAACGGCGAATATCGTATTCGATGGAACATTCAACTGTATAACATATACGCCGGCATTGTCGTAGTTAGCAATTTAAGAGACGGCGGCTCCGCTGGCTAGGTCATGTCGCTCGAATGGAGAATATCACTCCAACTCGGAAAGTATTCGACGCAGTATCCGGGGGAAGTTGATGAAGTGTAGAGGTCTTCCTCTCAGTTGAAAAGATCAGGTGGAAAAGGACATAGCTACATTTGGAATTTGAAATTGGAGCCAAACAGCGAAAAGGAAGAACGGCTGGGGCGCTGTTGTAAGCTCGGCTATAATCGCGTAAGTGGTATCTACGCCAATAAAAAAGAAGAAGACTGAAGGCAACACTAACAGCCGAAGAAACCTAGTTTTAGAGCCTACTTATACCACAGACGAAATATCATACCTCTAAGCGATATCAACGTTACACTGGGAGATTAACAGACTAAGTATGGACACCAAGACACCAGAGATCGTCTTGTATCGACTCCAAGCAACTTTTTTGACTTTCAACGGATCTTCAGGTGACAGCCAACTTTTTACTTGATCCATCGCTATAAGAAAGATGTCGCCCACCACAAACCACACACTCGCCTGCAGCCACGAAACAATTTGTGGCAAATTTTTTGCGCTTTATCAAGACACAATTTAAGCACAATGCCATTCACATTTTATTCATTTATCTCTGTGTGTATGAGTGAGCGTAAAAGCGGATTGTTTGCTGTGGAAATTAATTCATTAATATTCAATGCAAGCCATCGCCTCAAAGCATAGAATGCCAAAGATTAATGCATTGCATTTAGTGCATTTACACCCGAGGGAAGGTGATGTTGCAAGTTGTGTGTGACAGTGTGCGGCATGCGGTTGCTAAAATGAAGCTGAAAATGTGCAAGCATTTAAAAATTGCAAACAAAACTTAATTAATTCGAGGAAAAAATGCGACTATTTGCCAGCATGTTGCAAGTAACTTGCACACACACATACATATATACAGGCAGTTAAATGAGTAAAATCGAAGCATTAATCTCGACGACAACAGTAACAACAACGACAACAATTTTATGCGCAACAAATTGGATAAAAGACGCTGCAAAGCCAAAGGAATGTCAACACACACACGCACACACGTATACAAGTTGAAGACACTTACATGCGCCTAGATTAATGTTTGCATTTATTTACTTGTAGGAGAAATTAAGACATGCTTGTACACATACCTAGTGTAAAGCTAAGGGCGAGTCAGGTGGAGTGTGGCAGGAAAATATGAATGGATAAAAGAAGATCGTAAAAGTAGGCGTTAAAGCGCGCAATTTGTACGCTGAAGAGGTGCCAACATAAAATATATAGACAAATAAATTTATGCGCACAAAAATGGCGACACACACACACACGCGTTTTTGTGTTTTTGTGGCATAATTCATGGCAGTCTGGCAACGCCTACCCACCCCGCAACAGCAACAAGCGCATGTTGCAAGTATGTGTACCTGCTTCACGGTGCCGCTAGTAGCGCCGCAGCGTTGCAACTTCGACGTTCACTGCGCTTAAAAAAGCCTGTCTCGAAACATTACTCCGCCCGCTGGGGACAGATTAACAATTAATCTCACAAATGAAGGCAAGGACAGGCTGCTTTAGCGCACGTTGTGCCGCTCTGTGGTGACATAGTCCTCCATTAATATTTACATATAAACTCACATGTGCATGCGTGTGTGTATTTTTGTAAGTATTAGATGCCTGCATGACATGAAAAATATTTGCAAAATGATTGGGCTGTAAGCGCATAGTTAAAACGAAGACTGAGCGCTTAATCAAAGCCTTGAACTTTTACGAGTTTCAGTCAAGAGTTAAACGCGAAGAAAAATTACGCTAATAAAAATGGCATCTTCAAACGGATTTGTTGATTAAGTTATGAGAAATATGATAAAAGAAGTAGGAATATTGTAATTACGAAGTAGAAAGAGTGTGTGACGGAAGAGCGAATTGACTGCTGAACTTTTTTATTACTCCTCTTGATTATCGGACTCCCTTTAATACAACCCGATTTGGTGTGACCACGACAAGCCGGCTGCCACAGTTCAATTCTTCTATAATTTTTTGTTGTAGTTGTAGAAGTTTCCCGTCTTATGTTTCTCCTTAGGTCTCCATGTAATTATATACATTGTGAGGCAAAATATTTAATTATTCGTTAGTTTATGTTGTTGCCTTAAAAAAAAATCCCCACCAGACGTAATGCTCTTATGCCAACGAATTGTCCCGTCCTCGAAACACTTTTCATAATCAATTTCTTGGATGGCCTTTAGCTCTTTCAGCTTTATGTCTTCGATCGGCTGAAAACAGGTTTCATTCCAAAGTTGTTGACTTGTTGGCTGTCAAACGCATAAACCGGTGTCTCATCGGCAGTTATAATGCTCTCCATGAATATGGAATCGTAACTCGCACGATTAAACATGTCCAAAGCGACTCTTTAACGGTACTCATTTTGAAAAAAATCAGTTTTATCGGAGCGAGTAGAGCAAGAACGCGATTCATACCCAAAATATTCATCAAAAGCATTCTAACGAACTTGCGAGAGCACTCTTACCATCTCCCTAACATATGCCTGACGATTTTCAGTCACTATATTCTTCACTTTTTTCCATTAGTTGAAGAGGTCGAAGATCGTCCAGAACGTAACATGTCTTCAAAGATTACTCGACAGTCCAGATTAGCAAAACCATTCAGTGGCTGTTAGAAAGCGGCTGCATATATACTGAGGTACAGACCACAAGGGTGTTCCGGGAAATCAAATAGCTGATTAGATTACCAAAAGCTCCATCCGCTTGACTAGTGAACCACTACGAGTCCTACAGCTCTACACGTTAAAAATGATGCACAACGAAATTTTCGAAAAAGGGTGACAGAAGGATCAAGGTGCGAAGGAACGCTTTATTTCATATGTCTTATTGAAAGTCCAAGGAAGTAGATATGAGAGAGACGTTGGAATACCTCCTCCGGCCTAGGCTTATATATCTAGGACCTTCGCACTTCAAGGGATTCTATGAAGTATCATATTTAGATATCAAGTCGATACTTATTAAACTTGACGCTGACGTCCTGCTCGACGTAAACCTCATCTCGTATTAATACGATTTCTTTTGGCATTCCAAAGGACTAGTGAGTCTATATATGACGTGACAGCCAGCCAGTGTACCCTAACCTAACCTAAAGGAATAGTCTTGCAATGAGAATAAACACCCAAATAATCTAAAGTTCTTGAAGGAAATACGATCACTACAGTTCGAACTATGTTTAGGTTGTAAAGAAGAACAAGGAATCTGTAAATACTCACGACCTTCTCTTCCCCAAACCCTTCTTACCACTCACAACTCATTACCAGCGCTTCGCGTCTTCCCTGCGCCTCTCATTGGTTGAGTGTCAAGAAAGCAAATGAACTCAACAAAAATTAAGGCATAAACAACATGAACTCACCGCAAGCTTGTGATTTATGGCCGAATGGCAAAAATTTGCCCAAACGTAGATTAAGCGCAAAAATTTCTCAAATAACACGAGCAAAGAGCAACAACAATGGAAAATGGCACAAAAGACACACGAAGCCGACAGGGGCAGGCAAACGGGCAAAGAACGTGCACGTACCGCCAACACAAATAATCAGCCACGCCCCCGCAACCAGCACAGCACAACAACAGCAAACAGCACACCAGAACAACAGCAACAACACAACCAAACTACAGCAATTACAGCAAAGCGCATATATCAAAAACGGCGCACACACACAGTGGTGAACGGGTCATAACTGTTTTGGCCACAAAACAGTTGCTCCGAAGAGTCACTCGCTCACTCACTCACAACCATTGAGGCGACGAGTACTCATTGTAGTCTGGCAGTGCCTTTTGATGGGTTCACTTGAGGTCTCCGCAAGTCGCTTTGTCACAAACAAAGAATGGGCAAATTTTGTGGATTTTCGACCGCTTTTCGGCTATTATTTATTATTTACTACATAATTATTATTGTACGGTTACGGAATTTGGTATTTAGTAGTAAATCTTGTAGGCCACATTTGTGTGTGTTTTTGTTGGGCTTGGCTTGGCGGCGAGTTGGTCTTAATGCTTGTTGTTGCTGATCGTTTTTCTGTTATTTAATTTGTTTTCTCTCGTTCGTGTGAATTAAATTTTGCGGTCAGCGGCTAATTTTGATTTGTGTGCTCACATTTCACCGTTATGTGGCACATACGGCAGTCAGTGATCTTCCCACATACTCGTTTGCGTGTGAGTATGTATGTGTGAGGAATTCCAATTTTTCTACTCTTTGTCATTATTTCATTAAAACTTGACTGCATTTTGCGGTTGCTTTCATTTAGGTTTTTTCCTATTATGCTACTTGCAACAATTGCAAATGGGTAGTCACAAGCTGCCCTGCGGTTTTCCTGCATGAAAATGATAAATGTGGTCCAAAAGTGTTTTGCTTTTATTACCGTGAGTGGGACAAAGGTTATGAGAAGTTATTGTAACACATGTGAAAGTATTGCTTTCGCGGTTGAAAAGGTGTTTAGTTGATTAACTGATTTCAAATGCCTTACATAAATTATAGCAGGCATTCATACATTCTTATGTACCGTTGATGTCTGTTGACATGTATTAAGCGTGTTGCGGCAAGCTTTGTCGGGATATATTGCCTGGTTACGCGCTTTTCGAATGAAAGTAACGTTACTTGAATGAAACAACTTTGCTTTAAGTGGAGTTGAATTGAGTCATACTTCTTCGTGTTTCAAGAAAGTGTTGTAGTAACCATGAAGATTACTGGTTCCTAAACGGTATTAAGGATAAGCATTAATCATCAAATAATAATAAGTCGTCAGTATTTGTATTCTTTCCCTAACCATTTTTCAAGGAAAGACGAATTTTGGGAGGTGATCCAGCGTAGGGAGAAGAGGTAGCGTAGAACTCAGCTCACTGAAAACGCAACACGAGATGGTTGCATTCCAAACATTTAATCACAATTGAAGCAGAACTAAATATATCTACCCAGCGACTGGGGCTTAAATCCTGTAAATAGGAAGCCTTGAACTCAACGGTTTCTGTTTCGCCGATATATGGGATTTTGTGCTAATTAGCTCTAGAACCCTGGAGGACGAAGCCATGTATAAAAAGTTACGCAAGCGAGGAAAGTTTTCTCAGCGCCATTCACTTCGGAATGGCTCAAGCAGCTCTCAACTTCCGGTCTTAGACCAAGTATCCTTTCCACAGGCATCCATTTGAAGGTGAGCTAAAGTGAAAAGGCATCCGTCCTCAAGGTTGTGCGATGGGTATGGGACCCATCACGTAAAAAAAACACTCCCAATGAAAAGGACACAGCAACCTCGGATGAGAGATTCTTCCTTTGATGAGGACCACTGCAAACGTATTAAGGATTACGATTTAGCGGCATGGACTTGGAATGTCCGGAACCTTAATTGGGACATTGAGCATTAAATTACCGCTGTCCACCTAATTGATTTCGTAAGAGTAAAGGCTGACATCACCGCTGTGCACGAAGTGGGATGGACGGAACAGGGTCTGAGACAACAAGGGAGAGAACTTCCGTCGCCGAGTTCTGTCATTCGGTGAATAAACATGAAGCATCAACGCGAAGTCCTCCAGCATATGCTGATATACGCCAACTCCCTGAAGGAAGAGAACTACGAGCACTTGGAGCGCATCTATGGGAGATCGGTTTGGCCGAAGATTTGTCTGCTGAAATTGATCAACTCCTGGCTTCTCTCTTATAATCCAAAGTTAAAGTGCGATCTCAATTTCGTTATCCTTCAGCGGGAACTCGAAAATTTTATTGCAGCTGAGGCTGGAAGCCTGTCAATTTAAAGTCCTAAACTTATAGTTTTCCGGTATTTATAGGTTTGGTGCTAACTAGATCTGTAACCAGGGACGAATATAGATGAAAATCAAAGATTTTAATTTTTCAAAAATTAGCATTTTCAAAGACTGTTTGAATATAATAACCTTCGTTTCTAAAAAAGTATAGCTATTTATATTTTTCAATACATTAAGCGAATCAAACCTAAAAATTTTCATATTCTGCGATCACACAAAATATAATTTATCTACGTTCCAGTACTTGGATCCACCAAGCCGCCAAAGCAAAGCTCGTAAAAAGTCGGATATTCATGATGCCCTTATTGAAAAATCACCGCCACCTTCTTATAGGCAACTGAGAGCATGACAAAAACAGCAACAAACACAAATGCATGACAATCAGATGCCAACACCGGCTAAAAAATTCGAATGATTTGCGTCAGCAATGCAATTTTAACACGCTTAAACTTGTTGCCAACAAGCCAAAGGAATGAAGTGAAGCGTTAAACAAAAGAGACATGTTTGCCTTTGGAATATGTGTATGCGCGTTGCTATAGCAACAACAATGATAAAGCGCACACAAACACACATGCGCAAAGGCAATTACAACGCAAACAACAACAACAATAGCGACAAAGCACGTCTGCAACGCTATAGCCGCGCTGAAATAATAGCGAAAACAATAACAACGCCAACAACTACATGATGTAGCTACAATAGCATAGCATGCAAAAGCAACAACTTTGCAATTATGTTCGCACAACCGCCAAGCAAGGATACGTCGCCGCTATCTAGACGACACTTGAGCGCTGCTGCTGCTGACGAGTCGAAAAGGAAGCCGCAACGCTGAGCAAACTTACAGCCAAACTGCGCAAATATTGTTGTTATTATTGTCGCCAGCTATGTTGTTATGGCTAGTTGCTGTCGCCTTTTATTGCACATGCTTTAATTGTCAGCATCAGCTACTTGTTGTTGCTGTTGTTGTAGCTGCTTTAGCTGTTATTGATAATTAATGTGACCGTTTTATGAGCAGCAGCGATGCAAAGCAAAGTGAATTTCACGGGCGAGACGTCCATTATTGTTGTCTCGCTGGCTCTCTGTGTTGTTGTTGCCTTGTTGCCGCATTCGGCTATTGCTTTGTTTTCTCTGATATGACAGAGTCATTGCTGCGCTCTTGAAAGCGCAATCAGCTCAAAGGCTGCACAGCGGCGACAACAGGTGGTTGTGAGGTTCGCAGAACGCCGTTGTTGGTGGTACTCTTCTCGTTGCAACGACGCTGCGTTTTAGTGGAAGAAGATGTGTTTATCGGTAGGTGGCTTTCGTGGCAGCGGATGTACTTATGTATGTGCTTACTTAGTGGCAGCGGTGCGTGCATAGCGTTGGTGGCGTTGTCATTGGCGACAATGCCATAAACGCCGCTAATTAATGGCAACGAGCAACGAGTTGTAATATTGGCATTGTCGTTGTTTTTATTGTTGTTGGTTTTGTTTTTCATTTTTCGATTTGTGTTTTTGCTATTTTTGCATGCAACATGCTTTGACTGCGTTTTTTATTGGGTTTATGATTTCTCCTTGTTCTATTTAGTGCAATTTAGTTTATATTTTGCGGTGGCAGTCGAAATATAGTTGAAACGTCTTAAGAATTGAAATTAAGTTTGAAAGAGCGAGCTACTTTCAATTGAGAGCACTTTGCGAAAGAATGTTGCAAGATTCAAAATGCAACGCCTCCAAGTTTATAGCAGTCTAATTATTTCGTAAGGGGTTCTTTGATGGTTCTTTTATCTTCAAATATCGGCGTAACCTCACTATTTTCAGATTTCTTGAAATAAATTTTGGTATTAACCAGAAACAAAAGCAACACCAAGAGTAACTCGGTGACTACAAGCGCTAGAAACGCCTTCCGTTCTAAGAGTACTTCAGAAATGGGTTATAGAATTAGTCAGTCAATATTATTGGAGGAATCATAAAAAATATGCTGATTGTTTCATAAATTGCACGAAGCAGTGCTTCTAAATGAGCTGAACCCCCTTGAAAATACCTAGAAACGTTGAAATTTCGAATGAAAGCCATGCTTACCTCTCTCAACGCGAAAGATTAATACTAAATAAATGAGAAATTCGATGAAGTAACATCTTAAATATGCTAAATACCTTAATTCTCAAAACAAATATTGAAAATCATATCTTGACTGACAAGCCATCTCACTCCCAAGATCAGTGCCACCTTTTCGAAGCTCTTGTCTCAGCTTTCAACTGCTTCACATCAGACTCTCAAAACAGCAGAACTTTGAATGCACCTTACCATCACACAACATCCTATTTTCATGCCTTTCTTGCCTCACTTTCAAAACTTAGCCGTTTTTTCTTGCTAACCTCGTACTCAGCACTTCTTCCCCTACTGCGGCATTTGACAGTGAGTCTGTTTGTCTGCCTTTTATTGCATATAAATGAGCCGCATATCGACATGACATTAACCTTGAAGTGTAGAACTTTAATGTTCAACCTTCCAACAGACATTAAGTTTAGTGTCACTTCGGCCATTTCAGGCTCTCCACATAGGCTTGTTATGGTTTATGTTTATGCATATGCAGCTGGCTGCTCTTTGCCCCGCTCATGATGCTGCTGGGTTGTTATTGCTTGTTAATTTTTTATATCAGTCATGTTATCTGTTTGCACATGAGTTTATTGGTGTGACTGTATGTATGTATGTATGTATATTTATGCTTGTTGGCTGCATTTGACAACTGCATAATTTGCACTAAGCAGACGCTGTCAAAATAAATCATAAAATTCATATTTAAAATTGGAGGATGTCGCCACATAATTTCGTGCTTCACTCTGTCCCTTAGACGGAGTTCAACAAAAAGTAGAAATGGTAAATTGTATCGAATACTAAATAAATATAAATTTGCTGTTTTGGAAAACCAAGCTTTCGAGGACTCATTCTCTATATATGTATGCATACTATAAATACATATGCTTGATCCATGAATTGTTCTTCGAATTGCTTCCGCAGTCACTGGGTGACTACACCGTATTCCACAGATCTGACGCCCAGCGACTGTTTCTTGTTCTCAGATCTCAAAAAATGATCACGGAAAAAAAATTTTCATTGAATAAAGAGGTGATCCCCGAAACTGAGGCTTATTCCACGGTTTTAGGTCCTCTACTATGGAACTTGATGTACGACGGGGTCCTAAGAACACATCAACCAAAAAATGTGAAAATAATTGAATATCGGATGACCTCATAGTGATAGCAGTGGCTAAATATCTAGAAGACCTCCGATTCAAATGCAATGATTACATAAGTGGTCTGCGCCAATCGTTAAAAATAATGAATTTAAAGCTAGCTGAGCAAAAAACGGAAGTCTTGCTGTTGACCACAAGGAAGTGTGAAAGAAAGGATATCACTCACCATAGGGGAATGCGAGATGCCGCGGCTGAAGTATTTGGGAGTAAAATTGGACTCCAAGTTAAAATTTAAGAAAAACTTGGCGTATACTTTCGGCGAATCTTTCCAAAAAAAGTGTTTTTCAATTGACCTGTTAAATAAGTTCAAAATATTTCCTAATTACGTAATATTTTCCGCATTCATCAACACTACTTTTCCTAGTCACTTAATAATTAAAAGTTAATGCACACAAGTCATTTGAAAAACCCACATAACAACCGCGAATCACGCAGCAACCCACGATCACTTCGCTAAGCGACAGCCAGAGGTACGAAAATAGTTTGAGACAAACCGTCCAGGATTTTGCATGTCTAAGGCAAATAAGCGAGATCACACGAAGAAAATGAAAAGCTGGTGCCTATAAAGATAGCTAAAAATTAGCAACACACAACACTTTCTAAGCAGCAGCAAATATTTTGCGATTTGTGGCAAGTTGAATAATGAACAGTGCAACACATGACACGGTGTACGCCGCAGAGGAAGGGAAAAGGGTACAGTTTATAACTATATTGCCAACTAAATGGTCGAAACTGAAAACTTGATCGCATTCATGGAGCAAATGGCTGTACGTGTAACCACTTAACTGTGCTGGTGCTACTAAGTCACACCAAAAAGGCAATTGCAACCCGAATGATTAACCAACACTTCGCGGCGCTTGCTTGGCTCAGTTTAGGTTTAGATTGACGTTTAGGTAGTAACTTAGTGGCCCAGCTGGCTATGTGGCATAGCTGCGGCTGCTTGCCACCGACAAGTTGCAGCTTGAATGGCAACCCGCTTAACCCAGTTTCACTAATCACGAAGTTTAAGTCATTCCATTGTAATTACCTTTTGCATTTTATTATATTTGTGTAAATATATACATTCTATATACATTTGTTTAAAAGTTAAAAGTTAGTTGCCAACTGTGCAACCTTTTTCCCGAGCCTTGACGTTTGTGGCGCAAAATGTAAAAGCTTTGCGCTTTATTTTCGCTTTTGTCGCGGGCTCAAAAGGCATATGCCTACATGCTGTGCCGCGTGCACCGCGCACCGCACACAAATCTGCCGCTGTGACTTTGTGGTGCTTGCCACAGGAGTTGGCGCTTTGGCGGCTGCACTTTTTGGTTGCTTGCTGTTGCAACCAGTTGCTGCTACTCAATATTGGTGTTGTTTTTTTTATTTCTTCGCTCAATTGTTGTTGTTGTTTATTTTGTTATTTGATTTGCTCCTGTTATTGCCAAAAAACGGCGAAAAATTGTGCTCGCGCATTCAGCAAAAGTCAGTTTTACAACTCTTGACATATCTTTGCGCATAAATCTTTTTCTCTTTTCGCTTTGCCAACTTAAATGAAAATTTATTTAAACTATATGATATGCAACAAGAGCAACAACCGCATACAAAACGTCAAAAAAAACAACACATTCATGCAAGATTTAACTTGGTTGCTACGGTTAATGTTGCATGCAATGACATGAGTAATGTTAGACGGCTATACAGTGAGCGAAATACGCTGAAGTTCAGTAAGAAAAGAACATTCTTGTTTAACAAGTTGATTAAACCAAGAGCTTTAACCATCAACTTATGAGACTCTTTTTTTCGAAATCTCATTCAATACACTCCGACTGCGAAGCTTCACCGATTCTTTGTGGGTAAACATTTCGATTTATTATCCAATTTATGTCTGAAAATCACTTAGCGAGTTCACTAGCCGAGTTAATAACAGAGCCGGATGTTTCTTCTTTTTTCAATGTGGCGCCAATAGAAGATTTTAAGCGAAGCCAGGTCCTTCTCCACCTGGTCTGTACAACGGAGTGGAGGTCTTCCTCTTGCTCTGCTTCGAATACTTTCACAGCTGGAATGGTTTTGTCCATTTGGAAAACATAACCTAGCCAGCGTAGCCGCTGAAATTCGCTACAAATAATAAAATATGAAATGCTGAAGATTCCAGCGAAGCCTTTGGAGTAGATGTGAGGCAAACTTCTTCACAGATGTTTCGAGTTAAGAGAGATGAAAGAAGTTGGAGTCTTCTGTCGGAAGCTCTACATCAACTTTAATTTCAGACTACCCGAACAGTGTATCGTCTTTCTACGGAAGGTAGCTACCAATTACTTTCAGACGTCCACATATTTTGTTGCAGATACTGACTTTTCTGACCTGAATCAGACTCAATTCTGGTGTTGTGAGAGGGAGAGCTTAAAATAACGTGCTAAACTAATATAAATGACGTAGATCCATTTGGCCTCTGTCAAAATTGGTCAATCATATTTGTGCAATATTCAGTACTGAGATATTTCTCCCATCAGAAACCAAGACCAAATATGTACTTCTTCAAATATTGTAGTTGACTTCACAAGATCATATTCATAACTTGCATGAGATACCAAAGACTTACCTTCAAACGATATTCAGCAGTCGTTATGAAGATGCAGTTTTGTGAGACATATCTCAAACTCGTAATAATGACCGATAACTCATTGACTGGAAGGAGTCACCTCGTTGAACAAACCGACGTAGTTTTTAAAGTTTCAGTCAATCCTTTAGTTGTTGTTGTTGTAGAGGCTGAAAACATTCCTGAAGTAATCTCTTGGAATAACAGTGCGTTTACAGTGCTTGACCGGATAAAAATTCGGGTCCGATCTAGATACTTAGACCCAACTGTTGCCGAAACTGCCAAACGTTTAGTCGATTCTCTTCTTGATTGTAAATCTAACAAGGTAGCTATCATAAATGTTTCTCCCAGTGTATGCGGTTACTCAAATTAAAGTCACAATTACAATACAATTCGCCACCAAACGACAATCAGCAATGATTTGTGTAGCAAACAAACAAAATGAAACAACAAACAATCCGAGAGACAGACGATCACAGAGAAGCTAGAGACGTCCTAACCAAAATGGCAATTTCAAATTCGTTGACGAGGAATTAGAAAATTGAACAACGAAATGAGACATATCTGGAAAATAGATAAATGGAGGAGCAGCTCGGTGGAGCGAACAAGAGCAAACAATCAAAAAACAAAAGTGCTACCAAAGGGTTTTAAGCTGACTGCCACAGCCACACGCTGCAGTTGGTGCGAAAAATCGTTAGGAAAATTCGATTTTATGCTTTGCAACAAAGGCAATTTTTAATTTTTCATAAAAGCCAAACAACAATGGATGTACAACAATAAAATATGCCATCAATAGTTGAGGCATTTTGAAAAATTGCAACTCAAATTTTGCAAATAAAATGCAGAACCCGGAGATATTGGTGCATGAGCGTGTGTGTCGCTGCCATAGCAGCGCACCAGTACGGTTGCAACTGTTGCATAGCGGCGTGTTGCATGCCGCACGGCGTGAGTGGCAGTTGAGGTGAGCAAGGGTGCCGCTGCGGTGCGCTGGCGCAGCCCGTAAAATAGCCAAATTGACATTTAGTAACGAACGCTAAATAATGACACGAAAAATACGCTGCAGACAATGTTGCTGTGTTGCTGGCAAAATAAAATTGCAATAAATAAAATAACAATAGCGATTGAGTTGAAATTTTGGGTATAAAATCAGAAAAAAATAAATAAATAAAATAAATATATGTATATGCACATTGAAAACTGTTGCCGAAAAAGTTGCCACAAAAAGCTGCAATATATACATACATATAACATACATATGTATATACATATCGACAAAGTAAATTGAACTTTAGCAGCACATCATTCGTTGCAAGTGGCATGCCGCGTTAGCGCGCCAAACTGCGGTACATAGCCAACGAGGTCATCAGCGTGGTAATATCAGCGTCTGTAGCATACAAACACAACAACAACGGCAAATAAAATACAACATTCGACAAATAATGCTCACTTAACTTAGTCGAATTGAATGGAATCGATTGACGCTGAGGCTTTGCAGATAATTGCTTCAAATTGAACGGTTAAAGCTTGGAAATTGTTGTTGTCATTACATGCAGTTAACTTTTTTCCAACAATTACCCAAAAGTGTACTCGCCACAAAGCTAAAATAAGAAGGCAAAGACGACTCTTTAAGTTAAATAAGCCGGCGCGATCGAGATGATCACCGCCGCCACCAGCAGCAGCGGCAGCCGCTAAGCCACTCAGCGTTCGCTGATAACTGCTAAAGCGACAGCGTTTAATGGTGATTGCCTGCTGGCCTGTCGTTCCGCGCGCACATTGCACAAACACTGCATTCAATTGTATTAAATTAAGTTAGTTTGATCTTTAATTGGAATTGCTGCGCGAAATCTCGTTACAAGCTATTATTTGTTAAATTCGTTTTTGCTTATTTTTTATTATTGTATACTCTTACATATACTTATTTAGTTGTATAAAAAATTAAAATCGTGGCTCAAGCCCGACTGCAACTAACAAATTTCGTATTTATTTATGCATTTCCATTATTTACTCATTTAATTTATTTTTGTTTTTAACTCCCGAAAAATTTGTCTAACCGCTATCGCTTGGCTTTTAAGGTGCGGCTGTAAAAGGCTTAATTATTGGCAAATCATTGGTATTTATTGTAGTATTTAATTCGATAAAAAGTGGGCGCGTTTAGTTGGTGGAAAAATGGTAAATGCTATTTTAAATAACAAGTGCTTAGTCTAGGTAAATAATGGGAGAAAATAATATATTACTATTCAGACTCTAAAGTATCGTCATAGATCGTTAAGAGAAAATAATTCCTTACTATAGAGTCTCTAAAATGTCGTCGTAGATCGTTAAGTAACACTCTGAGATGTACAAAGAGAAATTAGCTGTCTATTCCTCAGCGCCCCATATCTATCCTATCCATATGACCTTCAGCTCCTGCAGCGAATTTTGTTTTATCTCTTCAATCGACTGCAAACGGATTCCACGGAGCGGCAATTTCAGTTTGAAGAACAAGAAAAAATCATATGGACCCAAATCCGGTAAGTACGGTGGTTGATCGACTCGTGAGAGATGTCGAGCTCTCTTTTTATCTCTCTAAAACTTGTCTGCCGATTTTCAAGACCTTGTCTGAACTTTTTCATTAGTTGAAGAGGTCGAAGGTCGTCCAGAACACGGCATATTGAAGACTTGCCTCTCTCGACCGTCTTTTAAGTCTTTGTACTTCTCGTGCACTTGTGTTTTTAAATCACCGTAGGTCTTCGCAACGACTCCGCACACGCAATTAGTTCCAAAATAAACAGGAATTTTTGAATCTAGCACCCCTTGTGGCGCCATCTATATGTCGACTAGTGCGTTAGAATCTGCTATCTTTATCGATTATCCAGTGAGAATTTCATGACATTTCATTGATTGGAAGCGAAGTTATTGCGTTTTAGGTATCAATATGTTTGTGTTATAGGTGCGAAGATGAGCTCGGAACAAAGAACCAACATTAAATGTTGTCTTAAAATTGGTGAAATTTTTACCGAAACATATCAATTGATGAACGCGATGATTGCCTATCCCGTAGCAGAGTGCACGACTGGCTTCAATGTTTCAAAGTGGTCGTGAGGACATAAATGATGATCAACATGCGGCCCAATCAAAATCAAAAATTCCTCAGAATCCAACACTCGAAGGACGATTATTTGACAAAAAATCACATTCTAACCGTTAACCACTCGCCGTATTCACCTGATACGGCACCGTGCGACTTCTTCCTTTTCGGAAAAATGCATTTGCTCATGAAAGGAAAGAGTTATGCAGACGTAGAAGCCATTCAAAAGGCTTGAACCGGCATATTTAATTATAACACATTTTATGAAGCATACATTTAGGCGGAAAGTACATTGTACTAATTTCGCTCATCGAATTTTTACTTCTCAGCAGGTTAATATAAAATTCAAATTGCTTTCTCTAGCTTTTGGAATGAATTAAGTTTAGAGCACTGTCATAAGAAGATGGCTTTTATAAATATATCAGTTTTATAGCCTTAGGGTCTCAAGTTAACTCTTAAATCCAAGAATTTTTCTGACGAGAAGAATTCCGGTTGCAATGGTGAAATTCATACTGAAGCGTTTGATATAGATCCCTGTTTTTAAAACACCGGTGTGATATAATGAAATGAGCCTTACAGCAGCCCTAAATCGAGGTAAATTTTTGGGAAGAAGTGAAGTACTTGTCTAAAAGACGACATTCCTTGAAACACATTTAATTTTTTAACATCCCATTCATACAGCAAATCACTTTCTTCCTCTCTCCACGTAAAACATATCACATTAACCCCAAAAAATTGCTCTCAATTACCGTTAAATGCAGTCATAAAGAGCAGTCAATGGAATTAAACAAAATTACGCGCGTCATTCATTATATTTTAAATATATTGTAAATGTGAGCGAATATAAATATTGGCATCAATAAATATACACCAGGGTAATAGCCAAAACTAAGAGGCAAAAATTTACGATGCAAAATCGTTGTGACGGCATGCGAGCAAGAACAACGAAAACTAAAGAACGAGGAAATCGTGCAATTATCTGAGGCGCGCAAGGGCTATTAAACGTACGAAAACCATAATAATTTGTAGTAATTCGTTTAGCCGAAAACACTACCGAAATCGAGAAAAGCCGAATTGTGAAAAAAGTGCGCTGTTCGAGGTGATCACTGCGAGCACCCTCTGCACACAATGCACAGCGGACTTTTTTGTTTTGGCAAAGCACGATTTGCAGTTGTCTCACACTGACAATACAACTACAAAAACAAAATCTGTGCATATCGGCTACAACAAACACTGGCGTTAAGCTGTTGTTGTGGCAGCGTTGAAACTTTGGCAATACTGGCATTTTTTGGCCAAATGAAGATGAAGTGCCTGTGATGACCGACATTTTGCACCAAGCCGGTGGAAAAAGGCACAACACATTAAAACACACTTAGTGCGCGTACCGTTGCAGGGCGCTTGCAATGCGCCACAACGCTGCTGCGCTGCAACAAACCTGAAGTGGCTGAGAATTGGGACGTGCATTGTTGGTCACTGTGCCAGCTCCCAGCAAACTCTTGAGCACACTTGGGCAGATGAATTGCAGTTGCATATTGCTGTGTGACATGAAGTATTGCAATTAGGACGTGATCCCATTAAAATGGATATGGCGTTGGTAGAAATGATGAAAAATTTCACCTGAAACCTTTTCGCCTTTGATTACAACTGAGTTGTTGTTGGACATAAAATTCGTACTGATCTCTTTTCGCTTGGCACTTGTTATAGGTCGAAGCAGGAGGGATAATTTAAAATATTTGATATGTGATTTTTGTCACATGCCTTCATGTGACGAACCATCTTTTAAAATAGCCTCTAGTTTTTTCTGATTTTATTTTTCATTTCAATGCTTATGAGATCATTAATATGCTGTCATGTTACATATCATCTGCTGTGATGTCAAATGAAATGAAGTGTGATGTTCAAAATTCAATGCAGTGATATTTTATGTTAACGAGTGATATGATGTGATGTGTTATAATATGAAATGGTATGATATTATACGCTATGGTATGAGATGATGCGATATGACATGATACAATATGATATCTGATTTTATGATAAGAAATGATATGAAGTGATGTGATATGAAACGATATGATATGATATGACAGGATGTGATACTAGTTATATGATATGAGATTTTATAACATGAAATGATATCATGTAATGTGACCTGCCTTTATGATATGATGTGATATGAGATGGTATGATATGATATGACGATACGATATGTTATGATGCAATTCTGATGTGCTGCGATGGCATCTAAAGTTATCGGAAATATTCTAGATATGTTGTTGATGTGATAAGGGGGAATGATATAAACTGATGATGTGATGAAATTTTATATAATAGTGCAAAAGGTAATAGTTATGATCTGCTGTGGTGACATAATGTCACGTGAAACCATGTCTCATAGAAACTCATAGAAACCGTCGAGGGCTTAATGAAGTTCTAAAAATGTTATTAAAATACAATTTGACTTAATGCCATATGACTTGAATTGTTATGGTATGATCTTATATTTATCTCATGTAAAGTGATGTGACAGCAAGTCACCTGAAATAATGTAAAAGATTTTTGCACGTATACGTATTGGAGGATTAGTTGTGTTTTTCATAGATAATTGATATGAAATTATATATTATGACCTGTGTGATGTGATGCGATGTGATGTGATATCATATCATACGCAAAACCTGTTTTACAATTATTGAAGATTAATTAAAACATTTTGAGCTTTAATTTGTTCTTATAATATGCTCCCATACCCCAACTTCAGTTAGCGTTCATACTCCTACCCCAACAATAACAAAAACAATATGTGTGTGTTGCAGCTTGTTAACTATAAATTTGCGCTAATATGCAAATGCAGCAAAATATTTTCATATTGCGCATCATGTCAGCATTTAAATGCACTTACATACATACCAATGTGATGGCTTATATAAATTAACTGCAATTGAAAAGCAATAAATAATTTTGGCAAATTTTAGCAGTGCAACGGATCAGCGGTACTTCAGTACATACAATAAAAGCGAACTCGCACACAAACACAAGCCGCCATATAATAACAATCGCTGATATATTAGCGATAGTGGTAGCCTAACAACAACAAATCATATGCATACAATGTTGCAGCTAAACGACAGCAATAACAAAAATTCTACTAATTGGCTGAGGCAAGCGTATAAATCACACAATTGATTTACAATGATTAGCATAAGCCAAACAGCAGCCAAAAGTATCAGCGGCAGTGCTACTACATAGTGCTCCTACACAGTGCCGACAATAGCTCCACCAGCTAGTTGTTGCAACATTGTATGCTTTGGCAACTTTGGCAACATATTTGCCTATGTTGGAGTTTATTTAAAGTAGGAGAGACTGTATTTTTGGTAGCGGTTGGCAGCGGCGGCACCCACACAAGGCACTAGGTAGTAGGCAATTTCTCTATATGTATGTTATTTGTGCAACATTTTGTGCACCATCAATTATTGTTGGCATTGAAAAGCCCTTGTGTGTAAGTCTAGCACGCATTATTATGGAAATTAGAAAATTTATTGAATTAAAGCCCGCAAAAATAATTGCTTTAAAATGTTTGTCTCGAAAGCAGTTAGTAACCCAACCTAAAGGAGAGATCAGCATATACTGGGCTACGGCTAAAAAGCAGCCAGCCTATCGGTTTCGGTATTTTCAAAGTATAAATGAATGGCCACCATCGGCACGCTTGCAGAAGTCCAGACGCAGAACCCAATTTCCAACGGGTTTCAAGCATAAATTGGCCGATACTGCTGCAATTTCACGTTCGATATTCGTATGAAGTTCATCAAGTCACTGACTGACCAAAGACTTAACGTAATCCCACAGGAAATAGTCTAACGGTGTCAAATCGCACTACAGGCGGCCAATTGACTGGGCCATTTCGTGAGATAACAAATCCAAGAAACTTTTTTTTTCAATAAATCAATAAATCGATTGTGACATTCGCTGTGTGTTGGAACCACATATTGTCCAAGTCCATATTATCCAATTCGAACCAAAAACATTTTTTTACCATTGAGCGGTAGCGATTCCCATTTATAGTAAGGTGCCGCTCGTGATCATCACGGAAGAAATCGACCCAATGACGCCGCCAACTCATAAACCGCATCAAAGCGTAATTTTTTCGGGATGCAATAGTGACTCATGGAGTACGTGTGGATTTTTGCCTGAAAATTGACCAAGCCATTGAGCCAGAAGTGAACCTCTTCGCTGAAGAAGATTTTTCGATGAAAATCCGGATAATTTTTTTGCTAAGGCCAATTCACGAACATATGACGATTTTTGTTAACAAACAGTTTCAGTTCTTACGTCAATTTCATCTTGTAAAGATGAAAACTAAAATCTTTTCGCAAAATTCGCCACAACGACATCACAAAGACGTCTAACGCTTCAGAACGACTTTTGAGAATATGATTTGGGTCAACTCCGTTTTGCTCTTCTCTAAATGCCGATGTAGATCAATATTCACTCTCTTTAGGACAGATTAAACGCATAAAGTCGATTGTTTGGGTAGTTCCTTGATCTATGGAGTCACCAAATGATGCCGGAACCTCTTCGGATTGCGCTTAAATGGACTACCAATGCAGCTTCAATCGCGCCTCTACTCAAAACTAATCTCTCTCGAGACACCTGGACTCGATTCATAAAAAAATCGGCATGGAAGCACGTTAGATTTCATTAAATCAATTTTTGACGGTGGTCATCGGAAGAGAAGAGTCACAGTACTTAGTATAAAAGGACTCTCTGATCCCACTGCTCAACTTCAATCAAAAACAACTTTCACTCCGGCTTGACTAAACTAAAGTGTTGATATTAATCGTCTACGATAGGATCCCATATAATGTTAACTATCCTTACGATTGTCGCCCCATCTGCCAGTGAGTCCTTATACTTATTGAAACCCCATATTTATTAGTATCAAGTCTTTTAAAAAACTTTTTTTCACTGTCAAGTATATTTGTTTATAATTAAACTTGCCTTAAACTGCCACAAGCGAAAATAACTGTAATATGTCATTAGTTACAAAGTTTTTACTCAATAAACACCTCAAGTGCCCTGGGATCTTTAGAAAGCCAAAATATACAAAGTTTGGCTAAACGAAAATAAATAAATTAAAATGAAACCAAATGAAGGTAATAGAAAAACAAATATGGCGAAAAGCTCTAGGCCAACCGTTAAGAACCGAGCACATAAGGTAAGCAGAGCAAAACAGAAAAGCAAACGAAGTAGACTTCGCTACATAATTGGGCGCACACATGGACACACTTCTCTCTTAATACGATATAAGTATGTGTGCTTACCCGCGAGCGGCGTGTGAGACGTAGCTTTCACCGAATAAACAAAATTCATTTATAATTTCCATTTATATGCGGCATTTCTTATGTTTGTCATATAAAATTCATGTAATTAACTGAGTAAGCAACCTCATTAATTTGTAGTTCACCGGCTGCTCGCAGCTAAATGAGTGCCGCTTGGTTGCAACACCACACTCACCGCCTTCAACGCGCTAGCCAACCCAGCTACATTTGATAGTATATGATGGCTTGCTAGCTGACGTGCCGGCTTGTGTTTGCGTAGTTGCGCATACGCCGTGCGCCACGTGAAGCTTATTAACAGCCGCAACTGACACAACAGCAACAAGTACAACAACATAGCGATGACTTGCTACATTTACAATTCCACACCAGCTGCTGTGGGCATAATGCGAAAAAGAATTCGCGCTACTGCAAGAGAAGGGGGAGTGGAGAGTAGGTGAGGGAGTGGAAGAAAGTAGGGAGAGTGGAAGCAAGGTGGGGGAGTGCCAAGTGCTTTAGTTAGCGCTAGCTAGAGCACAGTGGCTCGACGAAATTGACTTTGGCATCATATTTGGCCAAAGTGAGAGCGCAAATTTGCCGGGTGCTGATTACATTTTCCACAAACACACACACACACATACACATACATGCGCGTGTGTACAGTCAAAAAGTCAACTTGCAACGTGGAGGTAAGCAACCGCAATACCTCTGACCGCGCATTTAGAGTTGGGGAGTGTGTGTGTGGACGGAATTCATGTTGGATTGGGTTAAATTAAAAGCGCGTTTCCTTTTTGGCACACTTGGGAAATTAATTCGTTGCCAGCTAGTTGTTGTTGTTGATGTTGCTGGCCAGCTGCCAAACGCAACGGTGGGTGGTTGGAGCGAAGAAGACAACAGCGCTTTTATAGCTGTGTGTGTACACCTCCACCGCAGCAGTTTATCTACGAAGCTATCTAGCCTGTTTATTTATACTGGTTTCTCGCATTACTTTGCCATCTTTTTTCATAACCTCAACCCCAACCCTCAACTATGTGCTCTGCACGTTAAGCATCCTTTTCAGCCGCACATCAAAGTGATCCTTGTTGCATGTTTTATTATCGCGCAAATATTTGCTACTGAAACGCTTGCTTTGACATGCAAGTTAGCGTAAACTTTTTCGTCTATGTCACGATTGTGCGCACGACCTCGCCCTCTGAATGCCAGCACTGCCCTGTTGGCCGCATGCGAAAAGGATACTTTAGCAAGCCGCCGCTTAGCGCCAAAGGTATGAGTGCAATTTGCTGACGAACTGCCCATGAAAACCGCAAAATGTGGCAGCTTCTTTCATTCCACTAAAGTTCAATGCACTTATCTACTCAGGCTTATGCTCGTCCGCGCGTATGTGTGTGTGTGTTGCTGTTGCTCTGTGCGCAAATAAAGGTAAGTGTATGCAAATAAGAGGGTTACAAGTTTAACTGGTTTGTAATTACTAAAATTCGTACATTTTGTATGTGTGTGTGTGTATGAGTGGTTTTCAGTATGCGCAAAGCCCTAGCAGATAATATCGGGAAGGGGCGGCAATGATGCATAATTATTATTTGCTGAAATGGATTGCAGATTTTCATGGTCAAGAGAGCTTTAGCTTTCATTCAATTGCATATAAGAAGCTTTCAATGGTTGAGTAGAAACAGAAACAGAAAACCTTGATTGCAAATATTCACTTTACTCTATGAAGAGTAGGAGCATAATGGATTTCAAAAACTTGTCTTCAAAATCTTTAACTGAAATACACTCCATCAGCGGTATTTCCATCTGCAGTCCTAAATTTAGTTGAAGCCTTAGAAAACGCTATCATTATACGTATATAACTGAATTGAGAACTCAATTGGAGGTATTCCTCGTAAAGAAGATCATCTCTTGTCTCAGTCTACGGCCTCTGTTGGACTGTGTTGGTAGAATAGACTATCATTACTTTCTCATGCTAATGTGAATTTTTTCAATTTAGGACCAGACCAGAGAGTGTTGTTTTGAAAAAATTCCTCAACATTTTGTTTGGCATAAAGTCAACTGGAGGCACAGTTACTGTCATACTCGGTATATAAGGCTAAGGAAAAATATGCACCGATTTACAGTCCTCACAATTTCACGCACCAAATTTCATCAGTAAAGAAAATTGTTTTTAAAACTGATGAAGAAAATGTTACCATTTTTATGGTTTATCTTAAAACCGCTTGACTAAAAGCTAGACATTTTCGTTTAAGCACAAATGCTTACACTCTTTACCACTTCGTAGGGCACACCAAAAACTTCACCAAAAGACGGAAAAAAAATTGGAAAATTTGTGCTACAAAAAAAACATAAACTAAGAAGTAAGGTTCCACATTGTGCGCACACAATTTTTAGAGAAAAAGTTCAACTAAACTGCACTCGAAAAGTTTTCGTTTGCATACAAAAAAACCAGCAAGTTCTTCGCCAAAGTTGTATTTAACGAACTGCAAAAACTTTTACCGATGACAGGAAACTGTCAAATTGCAGCCAATCAGCGCGAAAAAAAGAAATTCGAAACAAAATATGTGAAACAATTGCACTTTTCCTATTGACAGTGTGCTCCAAAGGGAGCGTAGTAAGCAAAACAACAAAACAGAAAATTAAAAAAAAATATATATGTAAATAAAAAGTGGAGTAGCAAAGCGCATACAAGTAGCTGGCAATATTATTGGCGACGCAAAACAGCTTCCGAAGTGCAGAAAAGAAATGCGTTTATAGGTTTTAAATGGAATTTTCTGCAGCAACACAAAATAGAAACAAAAAAATAAACAATTTTCGATAGGAAAATGCAATTTTTTGCTTAGAAGACGCGGCAACAGGGACTAACTTTCCAAAAAGTTAAAAAGTTGCAAGTGTTCGATGGCTGATTGCTTCGGCGCAGCAACAGAGCGCACTGAGTGCGGCAAGTTTTGGCATAGCAAACATTTTCAGGAAGTAACTGTTGTGCGTATTTGACACTCCAGCGCGCTGCGAGTGCCATAAAATTGTTGGTGAAATACAAAGTATTCCATATTAATATTGCTTTCTGTATTTTTTCAAATATTCCATATATTTTTATTTCACTATGCGTTAATGAAATGTTGAAAGGATGTGAGCGATAGTAAGGAATTTGGGATTGTCGCAAAATTCTTTTATCATTTCAAAAAGAGTACCATATACAAGTCTCTTTGGCCATGCTTGGTATGTGCGAAAGGACTTAAGGTCATCCCAAAAAGTGCATATGGAAAGTCTTTCGAGAACTGCAAAAAATCGTTGGTTTCTTCGGTATCTCACCATACATAGGAACGTTGAGTGACGTACGAGGTATAGCAAATACGTTCAAAACGACTTCAAGACTAAATTTTTAAGTTTTTCATCCATCTTGTTTAGTGTTCCTAATATAATTATATCTTGAAGAGAAGTTATAAAAAGATTGCCACGGTGTTTGTAACATCCAGAAGGAACCGTCGGAGACGTGATCAGCGTGACAAGCTGAGTCGATTTAGTCACGTCCACTTGTCTGTCTGTATATACGCGAACTAGCCCTTCAGTTTTAGATAGCGATATGAAATTTTTTACACATTCTTTTTTCCCCAATAAGCTGCTCATTTGTCGATATCACCGATATCGGACCACTATAACATATAGCTGCCATACAAACTGAACGTTCGGAATCAAGTCCTTCTACTGAAAACTGTTTTATTTGGCAAGGTATCTTCACAAGAATTGGCAAGGATTATTTTTCCAAGAAATAGTAGAATCTCCGAAGAAAATTTTCAGATCGAATCACTATAGCATGCAGCTGCCATACAAACCTACCGATCAAAATAAAGTTCTTGCTGGAAACTTTTTGATTTTTTTTCCAACTTTGGTGCAACTGAAGTTAAGGTTTTCTCTTGTCTTTTCAGCGATTTGTGATTCTTCATATAAAGCTATTTTTATACTTTCGCAACAAAGTTGCTAAGGAGAGTATTATAGTTTTGTTCACATAACGGTTGTTTGTAAGTCCTAAAACTAAAAGAGTCAGATATAGAGTTATATATACCAAAGTGATCAGGGTGACGAGTAGAGTTGAAATCCGGATGTCTGTCTGTCCGTCCGTCCGTCTGTCCGTGCAAGCTGTAACTTGAGTAAAAATTGAGATATCATGATGAAACTTGGTACACGTATTCCTTGGCTCCATAAGAAGGTTAAGTTCGAAGATGGGCAAAATCGGCCATCTGCCACGCCCACAAAATGGCGGAAACCGAAAACCTGTAAAGTGTCATAACTAAGCCATAAATAAAGATATTAAAGTGAAATTTGGCACAAAGGATCGCATTAGGAAGGAGCATATTTGGGCGTAATTTTTTTAGAAAAGGGGGCGTGGCCCCGCCCCCTACTAAGTTTTTTGTACATATTTTGGAAACTACTATAGCTATGTCAACCAAACTCCATAGAGTCGTTTCCTTCAGGCATGTCCATATACAGTTCAAAAATGGAAGAAATCGGATAATAACCACGCCCACCTCCCATACAAAGGTTATATTGAAAATCACTAAAAGTGCGTTAACCGACTAACAAAAAACGTCAGAAACACTAAATTTTACGGAAGAAATGGCAGAAGGAAGCTACACACAGGCTTTTTTTAAAAATTGAAAATGGGCGTGGCATCGCCCACTTATGGATCCCTTGTGGAAAAATTGTCGTGATCGGACTATAACTTTCCAAGGTCCCTGATATCGAACACGAAGAACTCAGTGCCTAACCTAACCTAATTTTTCACCGAAAATATCGGTAAATCTCTCAGAATTTAATTCTAATTAATTTTACAGCAAAATAAAAAAATATGTAAATGACGGATAATGAAATCTCGATTATCACTTTATCATGCGAGAGTATAAAATGTTCGGTGACACCCGAACTTAGCACTTCCTTACTTGTTTTTATTCAAAATGAACCTTGAACGTGAGCGCATCTTTTTTTTAATTTTTTTTCCAAAAATTTCAGAATTTCTTTGTTAATAGTGTATGTTTGTAACAATAAAAAATTGTAATAAAATATTTCATTTTTTATATGAGAAAAGATTTGTTGAAAAAAGACTGCTTTTTAGCCGAGATACAAATTACAAAATAGAAATTAATAAAAATACCAAAAGGTCCTTTTTTTAAATATGTTTAAGTAGTCCAACTTTCTCTCCTAGTAAAATAGAATATTCTAAATTTTTATTTTTGACTAGATAAGTACTAAACCAAAAAAATCGTCAATTGACCAAACTGTTTTCTATACCTAAAAACACATAAATTTCAGCTAATGGAGAGCTTTAAATGGACGCTTGCAAGTAATATGACATACTTTGTTTCTAAACTTAAATATAGCTATCAAACACTCCCACACAACCTTATATGCAGTGGGCATAAATACATATGTACATAATAAAGCTATAATAATATGTTCACGTGTGGAAAAGTATTTTTGGACAAAAGTCAGTGATAGGTTGTAAATAACTGTAAATAAATATGTATGAAATATACAAAATGTAACGCCATTACACGGTTGTGGGCGTTGCTGGCATATATTAATGCATCAATAAGCCACACAACTGCGCCAAAGATAGCAGCGAGGCACAACAAGAGCTCCACAGACAGCCTAGAGCCAACACCAACAAACAAAGATATACATTAAAGCATGCATTTTACAACAAATACGCTATCAAGCGCATTGCACACGTTTGAAAGAGTGATTATTAAAATTACAAGAAAAACAAAAAAGGCTGACAAACAAGAGGCATAAAAACTTAAAAAACTCAACTATATATGTATATACAAACATACATGTGTGTTTTTAAGTAAATAAAATTGTGCGAAATCAAAATTCAATAAAGCTACGAAATAATGGCTTCATTACCTGAAAATTATATTTTCACAACAACAAAGCTTGCATATATTTCCAAAGGGGAGTACGGCAACAGCAACGCGTTGGCGCTATACTGACTCACAAGGAGGCTTAAACGCGAATTTCCGTTGCATGCAGGGCCTTTTACACATATATATTTCTACATATATATATTTTATACATATGTCTATATCCACTTGTACAAATATCTTCATTTAGTTGCCTATCTGTTGGCGCCACAGCGCTTGCAACTACCTGCTCGCTAGCAAACGTCATTGATTATTAAGTGTTAACAATTGTTAATCAAGAAATTAAGTTAATAATAATAAAACGTATGCGAGTCTTTCGTTTCTTTCGTTTTTCTGCGCGTCGCACACGAAGCGAATGCAGACTGCGGCTCGCGTTGGAGACCGTTGAATTTAAGCAGAAATCCGTTGATTACAAATGTGTAAATAACCGCAACGTTTTCGGCCAGCCCAAATGGCTAAAAGGTTGCCTGCCTGACTGGCGATTGGCTTGACTTTGGCGCGGCTACGTTGCATGCATTTTAATGCGACAGGCCGCAGGCGTTTGCCGCCATGTATATTTTTACAAATTTGCAGTGAGAAATTAAAAAGAAATTAATAAAATTGAGACACGGCTTGTAAGGTAGAAAAAATTTGACTTTTTTAATTTGTGGTTGGTCCAGTACTCACAGGAGTTTTCTCCAGCCCAACTTATATGTAGGAATATGGAACAAAATATAATTCAAAAGTTAACTAAGAAATCTACAAACTATACAAAACTCGGAAATAAAATGTAACAAAACTGGAAAACAAAAGCTATAGTCCATAGTATGCCATAAATATACTTTAGTTTAGTTTCCTACATATATACTAAAAATAATTCCCAGCGCATTACTCTAACTACAACTCTTTTCCTGCCAATACAAACATCTCTCTTAACTCCCAAAAATTTCAGCTTTGCTATAGCACACCAACACACTTCACTTCATACTTCACCCCATTGCCCACAAAAGCTTGCGCAAGCTGCCACTAGAAACAACCCTTGCCGTGCCGTTATTTCGTTTCCTACGCGCCCATAAAAGCTTATTGCTTCCAAAAGCTTCAGGGCTATAAAAAGCTTCGCTTTAACTCGTGCAAGCAAACATGCTTGCTTACGCCAATACTTTGGAGAAAAAGCTCACATACGTGCCACAAAAGCTCACATATGCGCTAATAAGCTGTCTATTGTAGAAATGTTTCACATACAGTTAAAGCAGAGTTCATTATGTGTATTTCACTTACTACTGGTTGCGTGGCAGTGACTATGTACCAACCCTTTTT
Source organism: Bactrocera dorsalis (assembly GCF_023373825.1). Classification (NCBI taxonomy): domain Eukaryota; kingdom Metazoa; phylum Arthropoda; class Insecta; order Diptera; family Tephritidae; genus Bactrocera; species Bactrocera dorsalis. The sequence continues at coordinate 3,780,243 of NC_064305.1, read as the reverse complement.
TCGTATTGCTTTGGAAGGGTTGATGTATTGCGCTGTCAATGCGTGCTTTCTTCGGTTAATTTGAACTTTTGATTGTGTAAGCTCGCCGTTCGATTTTTATCAGCGTTGAATAATTTAAAAAGTTTTAATTAAAATTCGAATATTCTTTGAAAATTGTGAAGATGAATTTTAGGAATATTTCATGGTCTTGACTTAAAAAACTTCTAATTTTTTAAGTAAGAATCGTTAACAGAAATAAATTTCCGGTTCCTTTTTGTGCCAAAATGGCAGAAACATATGTATGATATATTTTCAACTCTCTTAAATACTTACTATCTATAATTTACGTATATTTGTCGATGAACCGGTAGCAACTCATTTTGTATTAGGCATGGTAATTTCGTTCACATAACTTTACCAGAAATTTAAAAATAAATCGCACCATTAATAGTTCCGACAAAATTGAGCCTCAAACAATAAGAAAACAAAGAAAATACGCTGTATTTTCGAAAACGTTCAAAAAGCAAGAAAAAGATTGAATGAAATGTGAAAATCCGAAACCAGACGATACTATCTTACAGTTTATTCTTTCCATCAGTTAAAAATTTGGTAATTTATACACTGTGTGATAAGTTAATTGTCTAGGAAAGCAGACATAATTATTTTTGTACTTAAATCTTAACGGAATTGGTCTCAATCAGCTTAACAGTTTTTTTAACCAAGAAAAAGTTACTTTTTGGTCAAATCGGCATCATAAACATAATTTGTACCGTTTTCTTCATGAGGACTCCAATTTGAACAATGGTTTGTGTATTGGCTAATTCCCAAACTCTAAAAAAATTTTTGAAACTTTGTCAACCACAACCTAGGTTAGGTTATGTTAATCTGGTAGGCCAAAAAGTTATGCATAGACCAGTTTTGATCCTTTGCGAACCAGATAAAGCTCAGTTGCTAGTTCCAAAAGGAGTAGTCATCCTTTAGGATACCTCTGCTTGACGCAAATTTTAATAGACTCTGTGGCGCCACCATGGTTACTTCTTCAGTGTATCATACCGAGGGAACCCTAAATGCTTACAGCGTCTTGCCAATGCGGCACTTGTGCATAAGAGATACTCCATTGCTTCCCTGGGGCCATGCTCTAGACATTTCCTGCTGTCTTCTCGATCGGTCAGGCCCAACCTGCTTGTGGGCTTGTGTCGCCACCAGACTACTAACTAGTCACGACATAGATCTAGAGGAGCTCAAAATCTAAAATTATTATATGAACTGGTACACTCTAAGAGTAGTAAACGAGACCAACTATTTTAAAGGAATCTACATAGAATAGAAACTTTAGAAAGTCTCTAAAATACTTCTTCAATTACATTAAAATACGACTCACGCTTCAGCCCACAACCATACGATAAATTTAGTTCCAACTATTTGTGGCAAGCCTTGAGTAATCTCTTTCCTCATTACATTACATTAAGCCCGTTGCAGTAGAATTTTTAAAATATGAGCTCTGCACATTCTATTGCGAATTATTTCGCATATTTTATATTTCTCTAAGATATAATTTTTTTGATTACACGCTCCATTTATTGTCTCATAAAAATGCCAAAGGTCATAGGAAAATCATTGCTGGCGTGGCATGGTTGCATGCTGCAGTCGCACACACACACACTCAAGCCTATATGAAAGTAAATACCGTTGTTTTTTCCAGGTTTCCAATACGTTTGGCGTATAAAATGACAAAAGGGCAACTTTATTACGAGTTTAGTACTAAAATAGCGCTGAAACAAAGAGTAAGCTCACTGTCATATAACCGTACATAAGTAAGGACTCACACATATGTAGCTGCAGTTGTGTGTAGAAATAAGCTAACGAATGGCACTCGTATATCAAAGGGAAATACTAATAAAACAGAAATTGCATTGCTCGCTGACCCGCAGGCACACACATGCGCATGCACATTATTATAATAAAGTAGTTGCAACAATGTGCGCCTTTATAGAGAAATATTATTTTTCATAAGCCACACACACACACACACGCACACAAAGTTCAATTATTAGAAAAATACTTTGAAAATTGTGAAAAATATGTGCAAAAGTGTAAATGATGTGACTTTGTCGCTGCCACATGCAATATGCCGCACGCCTGTATGCCTATGTAGTTGCAACAACACATTGTCTGTGGCCTTACTTCAAACTCTTTTACGCATAAGTATTTGCAATTTATTCTGCCACGCAGCACACATGTATGTATGTAAGTTGATTAAAAAACTCTGATTTATTATTGTGAATATTAGTTGGCCAAGGGCAACCGCGAATCATATATTTAAGTACAGAGAGAGAGTGAGAAAGAACTTTTTAAATGGAATTTGATGAAAAATTGGTGACAGCTTTAGGGACCAAAAATGGCGGCTTGAAATAGTTGTGAGTTTGACAAAGCATACAAAATATCATATGGGCTAACATAGGTTTTAATTGAGCTTTCATGAAATTGGCGTAGCTTTCACTTTTAGTAAAAGAAGATGAACGTCAGAAAAAATGGTGAAATAGACGAAAAAAAAATTGTTTGTAAAATAAAAACATTTGTTAAAACTTTTGAACATACTATTTATATAATATAACATAAAAATCCAGCGTTTCCGAACAATTTTTAATTTTATAGATTAAGTTCCTAACCAGAAAAGCTTTCGTCACAAGATAATAGTATTTTGGTTTGAAATAAAAAGCTTTTATTAATTTTATCATTGCTTATACATAGTTTATTGCTTTCAGGGGCTCCCAACTTTTAAAACTATACAAATTTAGATGTGAGTAAAAATACTACTGATCAAGAAAATTATATAGCTGTACCAACGGTTTCCAAATGTTAGATAGTTTTGTCTAAGATATTTTGGTCAAAAACGTAGGCCGCCTTTATATTTCGGTTTTTTGCAACCCTATTGCTGCAATGCGGCAACTCACAACTTACAAACGAATTTTGGGTTGTTTACAGTAACTTAAAATATTCCTCTCAACCATAAAATTTAATTAAAACACAATTTTTTTTACACCTGTCGACGTGGATTAACACATGAACGGTGCATCGTTCAACTTAATTTAATTCAAGCTCCAATAAGGATCAGTGTTTTTCGATTGTATAGTGAATTCAATCGAAATCGCAGATCAAGACGTATTTCATAAGGGTCGTCCAAAATCAGTTGTTCCGGAAATCTATGACAAGCATCGTCATGTGGCCTATAGTGACATTGACACGACTATATGATATATTTGCCAGTGTTTTTCAAGATACATATAAGGAAAATCAACAGCCGATGAGGGATCACTCTTCACCACTCCCTTTTGTGATCTTTCACACATTCACTAAATCAACTGAGACTTTGAGCACTCAAAATATATATTTTATATACTTTTTATCAGTTTTAACGGAGTTTATAAGCAGCATTTTCGGAAAAATTCTGTTTACTTCTTCTTTGCTGTCGTAGAAACCGCTTACGAGGTTATAGCCGAGTTAACAACAGGCATTTCTTCTTGTTGCAATGTGGCGCCAATTGGAGATTCCAAGCGAAACCAGGCCCTTCTGCACTGGGTCTTTCCAACGGAATGGAGGTCTTCCTTTTCGTTTGCTTCCCATGGCGGGAACAGCCTCGAATACTTTCAGAGCTAGAGTGTTTTCGTCCATTCGACATGATCTAGCCAGCGTAGCTACTCTCCTTTAAAGCGGTGAACTATGTCATGAGATATACTCATACAACTGATCGTTCCATCGAATGCGATATTCGCCGTGGCCAACGCTCAAAGGACCATAAATCTTTCGCAGAACCTTTCTCTCGAAATATCGGAACGTCGACTCATCCGATGCTGTCATCATCCATGCCTCTGCACCATATAGCAGGACGGACTTATTGCTTCGCTTCCTTTTTGATTCTGGAGAAAGCAGAATTAACTGCGCGGTTGTTAAGGCCAATAATATCAATGTCATCGGCGTACGTCAGCAGTTGTACATTTTTATAGAAGATGGTACCTTCTCTATTTAGTCCAGCAGTTCGAATTATATTGTTCCAAATAATACTTCAGATCACTTCGGTTAGAAAGTATTTTTATAGATTTTATCTTATGACGTCTATTAGCTTGGGTGTAATCGACTACACAACTAGCTCAATCGATTGTGACTTTCCGACCGGATCTATAGCAGGGCGCTAGGCAATCTTTATCACGCTTCACTTAAAATTCAGAACGCATATTTTACAGAAACAGAATCAACACATAACGGATGTCATACTTCATCGGTTGTTAATGATATAATATATATTTAACCTGCTGCTTCAAAGCTTTGTGGAACACAGCCCAAATACTCGTACAAAAACTGTATAATTAACGGTAAATGAGCTAATTTACAGTCAATTAACCAATCAATCAACGCAAATTAAGGTCTCCACTAAAATAATACAAATCAAGGAAATGTTATACAAGTTTCTGAAAACCAAATTTCATGCCGGATATGTAAAATCTTACAAATTACCGTGCTCGGACACCAAATATGATTAAATTTTGTGATAAAAGAAAAATATTAAATTTTTACGGCTTTCAACTCATTAGGCTTGTGATGAGCGTTTAACGATTTAAATATTTATTACATTTCGATTTAAACCATTTTTATAGCCTTTATAGACTTTATGTCACAGCTGAAGGAAAAGGAAATGCAACAACTTTATGAACAATAAATTGCTGTCATATTGTTTTTATTGCCTGCCACAATGACCATAAGCGATTGGTGTTTAACTTCTCGACGACAAATGTAATGCAGTCATAAATGTAATATGCACACACAACAATTACGGCTAACGGTTGTTTAAGGTGTATGCGGCTGGGCGTACTCGGACGTGTGCAATAAAAACAGAGCCATATTTGCATTTACAATTAAGTGTTTAACATAAAATGACAATAAACATGCTGCCTGTATGTGTGTGTGTGCGTGTGTGAGCTTCAGGTGAAAAAGCCAACAACAGCTATTGATGGGGTGAAATGTATTTGGCGCGCAATTAAAACGAAAATGTTCGAACACTTCCGCGTGGGCACACACACACACATAACCATACATACATAAATGTAAACCCAGTGCGTGTGTTTGTGTGTGCGCTTAAATGGCTTGCTACATTACTGTTATGTTATGATGGTTGTAATGAGTCGCCCTTGCAGCTTTAATGGGCGCGCAGACAAGCCTTCATGTGCATGTATGTGTATGTGTGCGAGGCAACGAACGTGTGACATTCCGCGCATCAACAAAAAATCCAACATACACACATACATACAGACAAGGCGAGCACTGACAAGCAGACGGATATATAAATTTTGCAGGTGAGTCTCGGCGTTTGCCTTGGCCTGCGCTGCTCTCGCGCCCAGTTCGAGTCAGTTACACGCATATTAATAAATAATCACCTATACATATACACATATGTAATCATTATGTCTGTTGTCTGCATCGTTCACTTGTTGTTGTTGCTGTTGCTGTTGCTGTTATTATTTACGCTTATGATGGGCACTTTGTACAATTTTGATGCCACCAAATACACATAAATCAATGTAGTAATTCGATTTTTTTTTGATATGCAACAACAACAACAAAAGCAGCCATAGCATCATCAACATCAACAGCAGGTTAGTTGCAGCACAGCCTGTCAATGCCAGCCGCCGCAATAGATGGCGCAGAAGAAGCTGCAGCAGCAAGGCTTCGCAATTCAGCAATAAATTATATCTGCTTCGACCACATTTGACACATTCGAGTTGCCGCAGCAGCAGCAAGACAAATAGCAAGAAAAACAGCCATTATAATAACAACAACAACAACAAAGAAATGATCAGCAATGTGCTTATAAATTGCAATATGTCGAAGCGCGCAGCGACAAGGATACTATAACAAGTATTTATGTTGACATTTCCTTGTTCTAAGAGTCATATCAGCAGCCAGGAAGGTCTCAAAGGCTCGGGAGTATGTCTTTATACTGAGTAGAAAAAACAACTTGAGTAATTATAAAGTAAATATGTTTGTTTGTATAAAGATTAAGTCAAAATGATTGCCAACAGATATAATCATTACAATTTTTGGTTGAAATATTGCAATTTGGCAATCTTGCCCTCAT